>NC_063349.1:6241504-6258657 GCF_021869965.1 Rhincodon typus
CCTTATTATCTTAGATTCTCCAGCATCTGCAGTTCCTACTATCTCTGAAACAATTTTAACCCCACTGCGAAGCCTCTTCTAAGGATGCCTACCTTGAAGAAGTTACCCTCCTCCCTCCCCATTTCTGAAGAAGGGTCTAGGCCCGAAACGTCAGCCTTCCTGCTCCTCTGATGCTGCTTGGCTTGCTGTGTTCATCCAGCTCTACACCTTGTTATCTCAGATTCTCCAGGATCTGCAGTTCCTGCTATCTCTGAAACAAGAGAGAGAGTACAGGTCTTTCTTCTGATATGCTGCAAGAATTTCTGACTGATGTCAAAAAAGGAAGTGAGTAAGGCTTGGGGCACAGGGAAGTTTAGCAGCTGACTAACACAGCAGTGTGGCTTTTCTGGAGTATTCTCTTTATTTAGCTCCACAGGCTGGCAGACAGAATTTCCGGATGGAAAGGAAGGCCTGTGACTTTATTGGGATCTGGCTTCAGGAGGGGCTTAGTCCTCAGGCGGGCTCAGAACAGTAATTAGGAATGTTACTGGCCTTTCAGCCAAGTTCATTAAACTTAAGCAGAGGCAACATTTAAAGGTTCAAAATGACTGCACCAAGGGGCAGTTTGTAAATTGGTCATCATTAAAATTGGATGAGATTCATATCCCTGGAGGCATTTAGGTTTGAAACAAGCAGGAAGTTCAAACACACAGAGGCACAGGCACAAGGGATTGACTTCATGCATTAACCAAAAAAAAATGGTACAATCGGACCACACAGTGGCATGGGCCTGTCCAGATTTAAGTCACCGTCTTGACCACTGAACTCCTGTGGTCCAAGCTGTGTACAGGACTTACAGAATGATGATCATTTTTGTAATTCACCTGTGGGAGCATGGTGGCTCGGTAGTTAGCACTGCTGCCTCACCACACCAGGGATTCGGGTTTGATTCCACCTTCAGACGACTGTTCCTCTGTGAGGAGTTTGCATGTTCTCCCCATGTCTGTATGGGTTTCCTCTGGGTGCTCTGGGTTCCTCTCAGAGTCCAAAGATGAGCAGGTTAGATGCATTGGCCATGCTAAACTGCCCATTGAGTCCAGGGGTGTGTGGACTAGGTGGATTAGCCATGGTAAATAGAGTGATAGGGCGGGTCTGGGTGGGATGCTCTTCAGAGGACTGGTGAGGACTTGATGGGCCACATGGCCTACTTCCATACCGTAGGGATTCTATGAATTGGCCCCCATGTCCTTTGTAAATGCTGGCCATAAAATGGCTTCAGAAGTAAAACTCATTCATCAGCCTGAGGATGCTGATAGGCATAGCATTCTCCTCACTAAAACCACCATTATAACTATTCCTGAAGCCAAAACGTTGTACTGATGCAAGATTCAGATGTTACTTAAAAACCAAACTTTTTATGTTGAACACACTGGTAGACAGGAGAAAATCCATCACATGATACAGCTATGTTGTTTAAGAACATTCCAAGGCCTATTGACATGTACCAGAGCAGAAATGGGGATTGTACAAGGTCAGCATGTTTTTTTTTAAATGAAGTGGCTGTGTTACATTGTCTGAGGATGGAGGAGGTTTCAGTCACAGCTTTTAAAAGAGAATTAGGTCACTATTTGAAGAGGGAAAATGACTAAAGTGCATACTGATTGAAACTGAAGGGAGCAGAGCCGTGAGGTTTGTATGTTACAATAAACATTTAAAAGAATACTGAGCTGTGAGCCTTGATTATTTAACACACACATGGGGTCAGTAAGATTTTGAGGGGAGTTGTATGCTAATTGTATATGATTTGTATTTTTAAGGTTAAGGATAAACAAGCAGGGGGTATAGTTTGATTCAGTATTTGAGCACAGGTAGAAAGGAACTCCCAGGACACTAGGTTATTGGTAAGTAGGATGTAAAGATGTATAATGTTACATTCTGTAAATAAGCCTACTATCAAGGAAAGGATCTGTGTCTCTTCTCATATTTCCTCATCTATTATGGATGGATTTAACAGTGCAGGTTCACATGCGTACAGGAGAAGGTAAGTTAGGTTGTTGGAGGGTAGACAGGATTTGCACAATGCCTTGTTGACACAGCGGGAAAAGCTCACGCTCCTCCTAGACTGGATCATCAAATCCCTACTGTGTGGAAGCAGGCCATTCAGCCCATCAAGGCTACACCAACCCTCTGAAAAGCATCCCACCCTCATCCAACCCCCTACCCTATCCCCTGTAACCCTGCACATTGCATGGCCAATGCACCTAACCAGCACATCCCTAGATACTATAGGCAATTTAGCATGGCCAATCCACCTAAACTGACCATTTTTGGACTGTGGGAGGAAACCCATTCAGACACGGAGAGAATGTGCAAATTCCACACAGACAGTCGCCTGACGCTGGGATCAAACCCGGGTCCCTGGCGCTGTGAGGCAGCAGTGCTGATCACTGAGCCACCGTGCCACCCACAAGAAGTGCTGTAAAGGACTCT
Source organism: Rhincodon typus (assembly GCF_021869965.1). Classification (NCBI taxonomy): domain Eukaryota; kingdom Metazoa; phylum Chordata; class Chondrichthyes; order Orectolobiformes; family Rhincodontidae; genus Rhincodon; species Rhincodon typus. The sequence continues at coordinate 6,243,974 of NC_063349.1, forward strand.
CAATATCATCTTCGGCCTGCAGGATTCCCAAGGTGTTAAAAATGAAATTTTAGAGCACACAGCCTCCTTCAAAGCAGTTTTAGGAGCCAGCTAATTTCTGAGAGCAGATTGGTGTCCTGCCCTAACGCACCCACACAGAGGTAGATTGGGTGTCAGGATACCCATTTTTAATATTTTAACTTCCCACTCGGCTTGAAGTATTAAAATTAAGGTGTGTTCCTCTATATCTACAGGCTTGGCAGCGTTTGTGAAAAGATGTGGTACCAATGTCACGGGTGACTTGTACATTAATGAAATGGAACCCGTTTCTGTTGAAGAAGTCAGGCACTTTGAAAATGGCTGTGTGTAACAGTCTATAACCCTAGGCTATAGCACTGAGCTCATCACGAGGAAACAAGATGAAGTGATGCATTCTGACATGTCTTTCACCACTAGCAACGTTGATACATTTGCAGATTGAGGATTAAAAGCTTCCACATAGGTCTCAGTGGAAGCAGCCATAAAACTTTAGCACAGTTGGGCATCTTGTTGGGCTCTGAGGTAGGATGACCACACACCCTTCCAGGTCAGCAGGGAGATCATGCTTCACTTATACGGACAATCAGTGAGACTGTCTCTGCAGTACTATGTACCTTGCAGGTCACTGTACTTACAGAAGGATGTTAATTTGTTGGAAGCAGTTCAGAGAAGGTTTAAGAGACTAACACTTGGAATGAGCAGGTTGCCTTAAGCAAATCTAAACAAGATAGATCTATATCCTCCAGAGTTTAGAAGATTCAGAGGTGACTTCATTGAAACATAAGGGGGACTTGACCAGGTAGCTATTTCCTCTTGTGGGAGAATCTAGAATCAGGGGTTATAGTTTAAAATAAGACCGTAATGAGGAAAACATCTTTTTCTCTCTGAGTTGAGAATCTTGGAATTCCCTTTTTCAAGAGGTGGTGGATGCAGAATATTTAAATATTTATAAGGCAGAGCTGAATAGATTCTTGATTAAATGGCTGAGAAAGATTGTGCATGGTTATCGGGAGAAGGTGGGAGAGTTCCATGAAATGAGATGCTTATTGGGAGAGCAGACAGAGAAGATGGGCCGAATATCCTCCTCCTACACTGTAATAAATCTGTGATTCTGTGATAGTACCACATAACCTTTTGTCCCCTTGTGAGAGTGAGGAGAGAGCATTGGTTTAAAGTGTTAACCTAAAGGTGGCATTTATGACAGTGCATCTCTCCCTCAGTACAGCACAAGTGTCAGACTGGATTATATAGTGCAATCTCTGATTTGGAATCCACAGCCTATTGCTCAGAGGTGAGAGTGTTAACTATTGAGGCACAGTGGGCGGCATTTCCTATGAAAAGCAACTCTCCTGAAAATTTCTGCATGGTTCTGTTTATTGTTTGAATGTAATAACATTCTTGTTCAACCCCACTTTAAGGGAGCTTTAAGGTTCAGGGTTCCTGGATGATCGAACCCACTGTGACAGATGAAGGGTCTTTTTTTCCCAACTGCATCAAAGTATGCATCAGCAACACAAAACAAAGTTAATCACAACATTTAAAAGGCATCTGGATAGGTATATGTGTAGGAAGGGTTTAGAGAAATATGGACCAAATGCTGGCAAATGGGAATAGATCAGTTTAGGATATCTGGTCAGCATGGACAAGTTGGACTGAAGGGTCTGCTTCCAAACTGTATAACTCTGTGACTCTATGACAATGATTAAAACAAAAAGAACTATATTGAGTTTATAGTTCCCACACCGGCAACAGAAATATGGCTTCACAGTGCAATCATCCCTTGGATCGGTGCAATGTGATTATGATACACACTTTTCATAAGAGATTTGTGTCAAAGATCCAGAAGACGCCTTTACATCACCAAAACCACAGGATGTCTGTGTCTCGACCATTTGAGTAATTGTGTCCAATATACTTCCTAACTTCCCTTTTTCTTGCCAATCCCATTGGGACCTCTTTTTAGCATATCCTTTTTTGTGTTGTGGACTGTCCTAATGAGTACATACTGAGAAGCTTCAACAAAATGTGTCGTTTCTTTCAGCATACTTAATTCTGTGCCACCAAAGGACCACTTGTATAGCAGCTGTTCCCTTAACTTAATGTGTGAAAAATAGAATATGGCTCGGACACCTGCAGATTGCACAGAGATCACTTATCGATGGTGGTGTCATAATTACACAGAGATATTACTCAAAATGGAGGAACACAGCAGGCCAGGCAGCATCAGAGGAGCAGGGAAGTTTCTCCAATGCTGCCTGGCCTGCTGTCTTCCTCCAGCTCCACACTGTGTTATCTCCGACACCAGCATCGGCAGTTCTTACCATCTCTGAGTGAGTTATTACTCAAGGTGTCAGTTTTAATAAGAAAGCATTAGACATGGGGAGGTGATGGCCTATTGTTATTAACACTAGACTATTAATCCAGAGACCCGGTAATATCACAGGGACCTGGGTTGAATCCCTGGCTGGATGGTAGAATTTGTAATTCAATAACAGATCTGAAATTAGAGTCAAATAATGACCATGAAACTATTGATGATTGTCAGGAAAGGTCCATAGAGTCATAGGCACAGAAACAGACTCTTCCAGTCCAGTCTATGCCAACCATAATTCTAAACTAACCTAGTCCAACCTGCCTGCGCATGGCCCATATCCCTCCAAACATTTCCCATTCATCTCCTTATTAAATGCCTTTTAAATGTTGTAACTGTACCTACACCTACCATCTTCTGTGGAAGTTCATTCCACACATGAACCACTCTCTGCGTAAAAGAAATACTGCTCGTATCTTTTTAAAATCTTTCTACTCTCACCTTAAAATATGCCCCCTAGTCTTGAAATCCCCCAGCCCAGCCATTCACCTTATTTATACACCTCATGATTATATAGACGTCTATCAAGTCACCTCTCAACCTCTTACGTTCCAGTGAAAGATGTTCCAGTCTATCCAGCCTCTCCTTATTACTTAAACTGTCCATTCCCGGCAACATTCTGGTAAATCTCTTCTGAACCCTCTTCAGCTTAATAATACCCTTATTGTAACAGAGAAACCAGAACTGGACACAGTACTCCAGAAGAGATCTCACCAAAATCCTGTACAACCTCAACATAACATCTCAACTCCTATACTCAAAGGTCTGAGCAATGAAGGCAAGCGTGATAAATGCCTTTTTAACCACCCTATCCATATGTGAGGCAAACTTCAAAGAATTATGTGCCTGAACCCCTAGGTCTCTCTGTTCTCCAAGACTAAAAAAGGCACTGCTTTTAATTACATAAGTCCTGCCCTTGTTTGTTGTACCAAAATGTAATACCTTGCATTTATCCAAATTAAACTCCACCTGCCACTCTTCAGCCCATTAACCTAATTGATGAAGGTGTCTTTGTAATCTTAGATAGCCTTAGATACATCTGGATTATAAATGTCCTTTAGGGAAGGAAACTGCAGTCCTTACCTGGTCTGGCCTACATGTGACTCCTAGCAATGTGGTTGACTCTTAACTGTCCCCTCCCCTCCTCATGCTCACTGATACATTATGTGCCATGTAGAGAACCAGTGAGCCATGTGATAATGATGGGAAGTCTTGACATGTCAGTGGAAAGAAAGCCCAATCAGAAACCTACCCACCACATTTAAAGACACCCAGAGTCACTTCTGTGCAAATCTGGCCCCTAATATTCGCCTGCAGTGGAAAAATGGAACTTAAAATTCACTGCTCTCATATGAATCTGCTGTCCTTTCAAATTATCTCCTTCCCTTGTTCCCTCTCTCTCATTGTGTATTTACTTAATTCTTTGATTTACTGAGACTGGCCAATGGAAGGAGCTTTGTTTTGACATCAAGCGAAGTGCATCAGGAAGTTTATATTGGCAATGCCAGGAAGGGAAACGTATCTGTTATAAATAAAATTGTCAGTGGGGTCCCCTGCTCATTGATCTGCAGAAGAATGCCTGGCTCTGTTTGCATGATGTACCTTGCAAAGAATACAGCATTGTCATGAATCAGCCCTTATTTTAAGTTATCCTCTGTATGGCACCACGCCCAAGTTACATATAGCTAGCTTCTTATAAGAAAGTGGAAACGTTAACTCTGCTTTTCTTCCAACAGATGCTGCCAGACCTGTTGAGTTTCTCCAGCAATTTCTGCTTTTGTTTCAGTCAAACCTATTGTCAATTTCAAGGTTCAACAAAGAGTAACTTCAGATCATTATAAAGGAGTTGGTCAGCTTTACCAGCTATAGGCTGGTCCTGTAAATGAAATGTTCTCTCCCCCCCCCTGTAGTTTTCAAACCAGTAAATTTATCTCAGGGTAGAATGCATCTAACATATTTTATAGCAGTAACAATTCTTTTTAAACATCACCATTGTCAGCATTAGACTCCCACTTAATGAATTCTAAGATATTGTTATCCAGATGAGGGCTCCTGAAAATACAATTATAAGGCGATAACTCTTACAATTGCTTATGAATGTTTATTATAAGAACCAATCCTGATTACATTATAGGAATGACTACTGAATTATAGAATGCACAATGCTCAAAGACAATCACTTCACTTACATAGATAGTGACTAAGCAAAGTAAAGACTCAATGCTATATTCCTATAATACCAACTGATAGCAACGTAGTCAAAGATACTGTAAAGACTATGCCTTTTTACTTTTGTGTTTGTTTTAAATTGTGGACTAAAATTAGAAAGAACGATTTGAAAACAATGGATGCTGTATGGTTTGAAATCAAATAACCTGATACTCATGGAAAACATTATTTAAACTGCTACTTGACCAAACAGTAATTCAAGTTTAGGTTCAAACAAACTGGAGCTGAGGGGTTCTATGTTCCAATGGATCTTTGGTTGGCAGTAAGAAGTTGATTGGACTATGGAATGGTTACCAGTTATTGATGACAATCTGCTAACAGCCATGTGATTTGTTCTCAGCTAACTGAACACAATAAAGAGAGATGACCAGGTCTCTACCAGCCCATGGGCTGTCTTTCTGTTGTCTGCAGTCAAAACTCATTCTAAACATGAAGAAAATGAATTCATCTTTACCTTCAGTAGTTGCTGAAAGCTGAGACTTTTAATTAAATGTCAGAGATCTTCAATAAATGAAACAGCCACCGTACGCCTCTTGTAAACCAGTGGAGGTATTTGGAAAAGGAAAGTTGCTAATCAGCATGAACCAGCTGTGGATTATATTGAAAATTGTGTGATTAAGCTGCAGCATAAAAATTAACAAATGCTATTGCAAAAAGCTGACTTGTAGGTGTGGTCAAGACTCGTGAGCATACATGACAAAAAGGTTGTTGCCTAGACCTTGTGGTTAGGATGTGGAGAACAGCTGTAAGTAAATAAACTAACAGAATGTACTGACCATCTTTTGCTGTTTTAGGGAGGATCAAGTAAAAAAAATGTGCAAAAGCACGATTAAAGCTGTTGCTGCAGAGCTCTCAACTTGCAACTATGTAGTCTACATATAAGAAGGAATAAATCACAAGATCGCGGACTTTTTCCTTATTTCTTAGGAAACCAACATCAATTCAGAAAAAGGGAACTTTCAAGGGAAGAAAGAACTGAATTGCTTTGACTAGTTTTCCCTCCATCCATAAGTTGTTTTCCCCTGTCTGTCTCTGTAGGTGTGTATGCATGTAAGGGATCAATTACAAAAGGATTCAAGTTTTAATTTGTAGTGATATATGCTGACAGTTTATAACTGTTTACCTGTGGCTAGAGATTGATATGTTCCAATAAATAGTCATTTTTGTTAAGTACAGAAACATGGTCTGTATTTTCCATCAACTCTGGGCCAGAAAATCAGGTTTATTGGTGAGTCTGACATACTTATTTCAAAATCTTTAACTTTTAAGACGACTGTGGGAATAGCAAGGACTTGATTTCCAACATGTTACCCCAGTGAGTCATGACAACACTTAGATTGTGACTTTTCCATGTTAAATTTAGGCAAACTATTTAAATCCATCTGAAAACCCTTTTGGATATTCAGGCAAATAATAATAGTTTTTTAAAACTATAGTTACACTTCAGTATAATGTCTTTAGAATGTTTTTGTTTCAACTTTCAAGGGAAGTTAGTGTTAAGCAAGACATTTTTTATGTCCTACAATGGATGATTTATGTTTTTGTTTATGTATGTGTGGTATTGGCTTTTTTAGATTTCAAGTTTCTTTCTGGACCACAGAAATTGAGTGAAAGAGATAAAGAGGCTACCATTATCCATTGTATATCCACAAAAACATTTTTTTTTAAATAATTATCACTGTTCAGAATGATCTCTTTATGAATGCCTGAGCGTTGCTGTTCGGTTGCCTTTTTTATTTTACACGTCATAGAGATGTACAGCACTGAAACAGACCCTTCAGTCCAACTTGTCCGTGCTGACCAGATATTCTAAATTAATCTAGTCCCATTTGCCAGCATTTGGCTCATATCTCTCTCAACCCTTCCTATTCATATCCCCATCCTGATGCCTTTTAAATGTTGTAATTGTACCAGCCTCCAACACTTCCTCTGGCAGTTCATTCCATACATGCACCACCCTCTGCATAAAAAAATTACCCCTTAGGTCCCTTTTAAATCTTTCCCCCTCACCTTAAACCTATGCCCTCTAGATTTAGACTCCCCGACCCCAGGGAAAAGACCTTGTCTATTTACCCTATCCATGCCCCTCATGATTTTATAAACCTCGAGAAGGTCACCCCTCAGCCTCCAATGTTCCAGGGATAATAGCCCCAGCCTATTCAGCCTCTCCCTATAGCTTGTTTGGCTATTTTCCAATAGCAAGGCTTTCAAGGTCCTTTTAAAGTCCCAGAATCTTCTACAATGCTTTCTCACTAGTTTCTTGGCACTGATTCAAATTTGCATATTGTGTATTTTGTTTTCATTAATTAACACCTTTAATGTCTTCACCAAATTGGTCACTTCCTTTCCATTATCTGGTGCTTATTTGCAAAATACTATATTGCCACTATGTTTGCTCATTTCAATGTATATAGTCTGTATTACATGAATTATGCAGAAAGCTGTTCAGCTTTTATACTCCATTGACCAGACAGTGTGGAAAATTGCTGAGGTATGTCCTCGCCACAAAAAGAAAGGTACAACCAGCTCTGCCAATGACAGGACATTGGTTAGGCCACTTTTGTAATGCTGCATTCAAATCTGGTCTCCCTGCTACAGGAAAAATGTTGTGTAACTTGAGAATGTTCAGAAAAGATTTACAAAGATGTTGTCAGGCTTGGTAGCTTTTGAGCTATAGGGAGAGGCTGAATTGGCTGGGGCTATTTTCCCTGGAGAGACAGAGGCTGAGGGGTGACCTTATAGAGGTTTATAAAATCATAGGGTGAATAGCCAAGGTCCTTTCCCCAGGGGGGGGGAGTCCAAAACTAGGTGTAAGGTGAGAGGGGAAAGATATAAAAGGAACCTAAGGGGCAACTTTTCCACACAGAGTGTGGTGCATCTGGATGGATACATGAATAGGAATGGATTAGAGGGATTTGGGCCAAATACTGGCAAATGGGACTAGATTAATTTAGGATATCTGGGCGGCATGGATGTGTGGGACTGAAGGATCTGTTTCCATGCTGTACAACTCTACGACACTATCACTCTAATTACCATTTCTTCAGGCTGCTTTCCACCACCTACAAAATGACATAAGGGGTTATTGACAGTGTTTTCGACTGGCACTTATTCAGCAATGACATTCTCCCTGATGCTTGGCTTGGATTCTGCCAGGGCAATAAGCTCCACAGCTCTTTCTAACCTTGATTCAAAGATGAACAAAAGAGCTGAATTTTGCAGATGAATTGAAAATTTCATGTGGTATAAAGGAATCCCGGTGTCAATAGATACCGGGGACAAACTTGCCACTGATTGCATTCATTCCCAGCACAAAGGAAGATGTTTAAGATTGTATCAGAGATAGTAGGAACTGCAGATGCTGGAGAATCCGAGACAACAAGGTGCAGGGCTGGATGAACACAGCAGGCCAAGCAGCATCATAGGAGCAGATTGTACCTGCAGCACATGGATAGCAGTGGTTTAAGAAGACAGATCATCTACCACCTTCTCAAGAATTGTTAAGGATAAGCAATAAGTCAGCAACCCTCAGATCCCCTGAACAAAATAAAAAGTTACAGGTTGGTTTATGAATTATAATGCTGCCACTTGTGAACATATAATGGTGTCTTCTCACCCAACTAGCTGTTTCCTCTTGAAACTGACATTTTTTAATACTTTGAAAGAGCCATTTCCTACTAAAGGTAGCAAAATATATAAAGCGTATGCAAAACCAGAAATTGATGGAAAAGCTCAGCAGGTCTGGAAGCATCTGTGGAGAGAAATCAGAGTTAATGTCTCTGGTCCAGTGATCCACCTCAGAACTCAGAAATAAGAGTAGCCAATTCATTATTGGTGAGGAAGCAAAGCAACAAGCTGGGTTGCAATCTACACCTCACTAAGGGGCAGAAAAGTCAGATAAGTAAAGTATTTAAACTATAAAGAGCCAATACTAATTGTACTAATGAGCATTGTCAATCTTGGTGAGCCTCTCCCCATTTGCTGTAGTGAGTTTTCTCAAACTAAATTCCCAAATTTGCTGCATTTTGTATACACCCTATGGAATTGCACTCATCATGTTTTCCCAGACCTCACTGCCAGGTCGTCCTGGGATCCCTGGGGCTAGTGCCATCTTTAAAGCCCATCCCGTGCATCTGGTCAAGAGTTGGCAATCCTGTACGGTTCCTATCAATTGCCCCAAACCAATCAGACAGAGGGAAGTTGGCATCTGAAAGGACCCTGGAGGACTTGGTGGGTGGGGAGAAGCCACCATTGCCCAGGGAGTGTCCTCTGAGATGTTGGTGCCTAGTATCCAAGATCTCTGTGTTGGAAGAGCAAATGGCGAGCTGGAGTTGTTAGTTACCATTCTCACTTTCATGTTGGTAATTGTCGCCATCCAATTTTTATCCTGCAGGTTGTAAAATGGGAAACTACATATCAACGAGGTGAGGTGCTGCCATAATGAGGATGTTAATGCATGATAATGCATGCAAGCAGGCCCCTTACCTTGTGGTGGTCAGCTTGGTGGTGGGAAAGGGCATTTCTTTCAGAGAGACGGTGCTGTACCTGAATCCTGTTGTGTTCTCATTTCGACTTGAACTATGTTCTTTTTGGGGGTTTGGGGGGGGAAGAAAGCAAAAATTTGCTAGTACTAGAAGTCGGAAACAAAAACCAAGAAGAACTCAATTCTGATGAAGGGTAACTAGACCTGAAACGTGAACTCTGCTTTCTCTCCACAGGTGCTGCCAGACCTGCAGAGCTTCTCCAGCAGTTTTTCATTTATGCTCTCTTGGAGTTGCCCCATGGTTGGCCAATTTTGGCCGCCATCAATTCAGGCCCTTAAAATGACCAATTAAAGACCAGGATGTGGTAATTTTACAATCGTGGCTCCTCATTTAGAGTCTTAAGGATCTGGAGCACCTCACAATTAATTTCACTCAAGTTCAGCCAGAGAGAATTAAATTCTATTCTTGAAAAGTTAGGGCTGGCTAACAGTCAGGTTGACCAATGTGTTTTGTCAAGGTAGCGCATCCAGTGAGATGATAAGCTTTGGGCCTGAGGTCCACTTATCAGAATTGTGGTTTTATTTATATGAATTAGTACTGTACTCTGGTGCTAGTTGTCACCCAGGAGATCCCCAGATGGTGGCTTTTAGGCATGTGTAATTTCACATTAGTGAGAAGGGAGTGAGGTGTTATGTAACTTCTAAGTGAATTTTCTCATATCCATCTCCTTTCTTTTCACCTTTTATTTTTTCACACCAGGTCTGCTGCCACTTGGACTAACACAATTGCAGGCAGCCCTATCTTCATTCAGAGGTATGGTTGCAAACCCTCAGGCAGCTGCAGGGCCATTGAGGAGTTGGCTGGAAAACTGTACGAGGGAGGGAGAAGTTCAAGCATTTGACAGAAGGGTTATGAAGGGTTAGGAGGTGTCAAGGGGGTTGCTGGGGACATGGCATTGACAGGGCATGTTTTGCAAATGGGGTTTGGCAACAAGGGCAGACGGAGTGGAGGAAGGAAGGTGGTACGATGGCCCCTCCCACTATCAAACACACCACACGAGAGGACACAAATCTGCCCCCCCCCATACTCAGAATGTGCATGTAGAGCTAACAAAATTGGAACGGTCTTTGAAACAAAATTTTCTTCCTCAAAAGGCAGTGGAAGTGGAGCGTTTGAATAATTTGAAGAGGAAGATGGATGGATTCTCAGAAAACAAGGCGGGAGATGGTGCAATGTTATCAGGGATAGGCAGAAATGTGGAATTGAGATTACAACCAAATCCTCTACGGTCGTATAGAATGGTGCAGCAGGCAGTTATGTGTGACAATCATCCTTCTGCACTGTGTCTGTTGGGCAATTACCTCATGCTAATCCTCAACTTTCTTCATGGAAGAGGGATGTTTGGATAAATCCCTCTGCCTTGCTACAGTCATGTGACCTTTTGATGTCACGATGGGTAAATAAAGGCTTCAAAGCAGTAGACATTTCACAAACCACACGGAACAGGCAGTGAGGCAACAAGATTGGGTAAGATTTGGGCTGATTGTTATATCCATATAAAAGTTGCAGTATTTGTTGTGTTTCTGGTTTTGCTCATTGCCGTAAAATATTGCCAAATGGAACTAACTTGTAAAAGAAGTTGCAGTGGATTATTTTAAAAAAAAATCTTCAAACTGGCCAAGAGAACGAACTGAATTATTTTTGAATGAAGTTGTGAATGGATTGTTACATTTCTAGATTATCTGCGTTCGTGTTTTGAAGGGGCTGGAGTCTGGGACTGGGGTAGAGGTATCCAACTTTTGAAAGTCATTGCAGCTCACCTCTGTGCTCATCTGAATCTGTAGGTCGAGGTGTATCGAAACTTGAGATTGCTTTCTCTAACTCAGTGCACTGGATACCTTGTTTTTTTTGTGAGCAAACTATATTTTTAAAACAAAGTGATTGTGCATGCAGACTTGGTGGGTCAGCAGATAGGCTAGGTAATGCTCTGGGGCTGAGACCTGTGCTTGCGTGTGCGTGTCTCTGTCTGTGTGTGGACATTGCCATGAGAAAGCCCCCGCTTTTACGGGCGCAGTTTGACTGTTATATCGTCTTGTAAAAAGGGCGAATGCTGCGGAGCTGCAGTGCACACATTAAAACCATGCACACAAACAAAATCAATGCAATATTGATCTCCCAGCTAAACCTACGGGGCTTCTTGATAGATATCTCTTGCCCCCTGGAGATCCTGGGTGTCTGAGGCAGAAGCCAGTGGCGAGAGGGATTGACACTGGGGATAGGTTTCTCCAACTGAACTACTGACCTGTGTTCCCACGGCTGCTTGTAGAGCCTGCTGTAGAATGTCAGGCTGTGTGTTTCAATGGAAAATAATTGGACTTTTCTTTGGAGGAGGGGGAACAGCAATTTTGAGGCCACCAGTGATTGAGTGGTTGTCTCTCTGTCACTTCCCCGATGCATGATTCTTTTTTTGAGCAGAGTTTGGGATTTGGAGAGGGTCTGGGGGTTGTGGAGGCTCATCAGTCTCGCCAGATGGCTGTGGTCATCCAGTAAATTTTCCTCTTTGCGTTAAGATAACGGAGCATTCTTGTGTCGTATAGCTGAGCGGAGAGCAGTGTTTAGTGAGCAAGTTTTTTTTTACTAGTTTCTCATCTGTTTTGATGTGCTGTCTACAAACCTGGTGTGTGTTTGACAATGTGATATTTGTTTTAGTCAACAAAAGCACACCTCCTCCCCCCCGCCACCAACACTGTGAATTCTTTCTCCCCAACCCCTCTCTCCATTTCTCCCTCCAACCCTCCCATTCTCTCTCCCTCCCTCTCTCGCTCTATACCTCCCACTCTCTGGCTTCTCTCCCTGTCTGTCTTTTCTCTGATATTAGAACGTTCTCCCCCAGTTCTCTGCCTGCACTGAAGACTCTCGATGCATCTCCCAGGCCAGCCACTCTGACCTGTGTTGATATCATGAGACGTGATACCATGTACGGGAACAAAACGATGTGGGGGCAGGATGAGAATAGGAATTTGCACTGGGAGAGGGCTCCACTTCCTGTCAGATTGAGGTACTATCTATCAACTGATGAAAGCATTTTGTTGCAGTTGAATGTATGTTCTGACATTGGGCCCGGTTCCTGCCCCAGCAATAATCAGAAACCCCTCTACAATTATCCTAGACACTCATAGCCATCGCACAGTACACTCACTCCAAATCTGCATCCGATGAGCCTTTCTGAATATCTTCAGCCTCAGAATACTCACAGTTCCTGGAGCCCTTGTTGATGAACTCCCTGGTCAAAGCACAGCTTATGAACATAAGTAGGAACAGGAGTTGATCTAATGGCCTGTGGAGCCTACTCCACCATCCAGTATGAACACAACTGGTCTTCAGCTCCAACTCCACCTTCTCCCTCTGCTCCCCATATCCATTGATTTCCCCAAGAGACCAAACATCAGTTCGCCTCTGGGCGGCACGGTAGCTCAGTAGTTACCACTACTCCATCACAGCACCAGGGACCTCGGTTCAATTCCACCCTTGGGCAACTGTCTGTGTGGAGTTTGTACGTTCTCCCTGTATCTGCGAGGGTTTCTTCTGGGTGCTGTAGTATGCTGTCACAGCCCAAAATGTGCGGGTTAGCCGTGGGAAATGCAGGATTTCAGGAATGGGGTGGGTCTGGGTGGGATGGCGTTCACACAGTCAGTATGGACTCGATGGGCTGAATGGCCTGCCTCCACACTATAGGAGTTCTATTCTATCTCAGCATTAAACATATTCAATGAGTGATTAATCATAATCCTCTTCAAGAAAGCAATCCAAAGATAAATAACTTCATGTATGAAGAATCTGCTCCATCCTGGTTCTAAATGATCAGCCTCTGTACTGTTGGGCTTAAAAATGATATCTCATTCAGGGTTAATTGGACATGATTGATCTACAGTGGAAAAATACATGCAACAGCACGGCTGGTGCAAAACCACGCTGTTCAGAGCTGGAGGTAACTGCATGCCCCTTGCTAGGTGAGAAACAGAATATTGTAAAGTTAACGTGGGGCCACCTGGAAATGTGTTTCAACTTGTTTTCTGCAAAGTAGACTGGAAAAGGACTGAAAATGCTATGAAATGGTGATCTGGCACGTAATATTAGATTCAAAATAATATTAATGTCGGGGTCTTTGCTGCACTATTTGGACTTTCACTATCATCCTGGGGTTCACCAGACCAGTGCCCTGGCATCTGATATAGAGCTCCATGTGCTGCTGTCACCAAAGATCCCAACAAGTCGAAAAGCAATGTGAGCCTCAATGGTTTAAATATATCTCAATAGTTTAACCCAACTAATCAGCCTAATATATATCAATTGTACAAAGTAACAATTAATAAGTAGTGGATTAGTAAATAATAAGTTAGCTAATATATTAATGTGCATGTGTCTCCTTCTAATCATTTTGATCAGACCTTAAAGATCCTATTCAGCCTAACGTTACAGCCTCTTATCCTCAGACTGTGTTCCCATATTCCAGATTCCTCCACTGAAAAAATGGCCTCTTGGTATCTACCCTGTTCAGTTTGTTCAGAACCTTGAACATTACGATGAGACCACATGCAATTCCCATAAACTCCAAAATGTATACACCCAATTTACTCAACTCACACTGGCCAGGGACGTAACACTTCCAATGTTTCCTTCTCTAAATCAGGAGACCCAAACTGCGCAGTATTCTCGGTGTGTTCTTGCCAAAGTGCTGTAAAATTATAGCAAGACTTCTTTTTCCTTGTACTCCAAATCCTGTAATGTTAACTTTTTAACTTCTTTTATTTCTTATTTTTCTAACTTGTACGATGAATAACTGTCAGGTAAGGTAACTTTCCTTTACTTCTATATTTTGTAATTAGGATTTGTAACTAAGAACTTGTACCTAAGGTGGTGCGGTGTAGAGCAAAATTGTAAACTTTTCACTGTGTTTCTGTACTTGAGTACACATGACAATAAACCTAATTCTAATTCTAAAATCCCTTGTAACAAGGCCAACATGCAATAAGACTTCTTAATTGCTTTATCTGTATGCTAATTTTCTGTGAATACAACCAAGACTCTCTGAACACCAACATTTACAGGTTTCACACCTTTTTTTTAAAAAAAATTTGCTTTTCTGTTCTTATGACCAAAGTAAATAAGCTCTCACTTTTCCACATTACATACCATCTGCCATCTTGTTGCCCGGACTTACCTTTCTTTATCTCTGTCAATCTTTTGTTTCCTCATCGCTTACATTTCCCATTCCTTTATCAGCAGACTGGCTATCCTTGACTCTAAATCATTAACACAGACTGTAAATAGCTGAGGCTACAACATTGATCATTGTACGCTCCACTATTTACAGCCTGCCAACTTGGAAAGACCCCAGTTATCCTGGCACTTTTCCTTGCAACCGCAGGAAGTGCTACACCTGCCCCTACACCTGCCCCCTCACCTCCATCCCAGGCCCCAAGAAGACTTTCCACATCAAGCAAATGTTCACCTGCACATCTGCTAATGTGGTATGCTGTATCTGCTGTTCCCGTTGTGGCCTCCTCTACATCGGGGAAACC
>NC_063349.1:6263657-6286315 GCF_021869965.1 Rhincodon typus
GTTGCCATCCACTTTAACTCCCCTCCCACTCCCCTGACAACATGTCCACGCTCGGCCTCCTCCACTGTCCGAGTGCCAAATGTAAACTGGAGGAACAACACCTGATATTTCGCCTTGGGAACTTACAGCCCAGTGGCTTGAATATTGACTTCACCAGCTTCAAAATCTCTCTACCCCCAACTTGTCCATCTTCTGACTCACCTATCCACTCCACCCTTCCCAATGACCAACCACAATAACCCCCCACCTGCATTCATCTATCTCCGTCTCACCTAACCCCCCCCACCTCCAGTCCCCCCCCCCTCCATTTTATTTATTTCTGGGCTCGCCGCCTTCCCCCCCCCAATCATGATGAAGGTTTCAGCCTGAAACATTGACTTACCTGCTCCTCGGATGCTGTCTGACCTGCTGTGCTTTTCCAGCTCCACATTTATTGACTCTATCATCCAGACCTTGTTGCATTTGACCATGGACTGCTTCTGTATCTGAAGAGCCGCGAATGGTGCTGAGTATTGTGCAATCATTGTCGCATATCCCCACTCCTGACCTTAAGTTGGAGGGAAGGTCATTGAATGTAGCAGCTGCAGATGGTTGGGCCTAGAACCGATGCTTCCCCTAGTTTCTTTTTTCCACAGAGGTGCAATAGTTTTGACATATGGAAGTCAGTGTTCTGGCACATCCAATCAATGTGCACAGAACCTCCCAATGGCTTAGATGAGATTTCACCTCAGGACAATACCCTGAGGAAGTCCTGCAGCAATGCCCAGGAGCTGAGTTGACTGACTTCCAACAATAACCATCATCATCCTTTGTGCCAGCGGAGAGATTACCCCCGATTCCCATTAACTCCACTTCCTCTGCTTACTGAGAAAAGATGTTGGAAAATTACATTTTTATGAGACATAATTCATTATCCAACATGAAAAATGGAAGTACACTTTTTTAAAAAAAGTGCAGTAGTTTGAAATAATTCAAAAAAAGCGATCTGAAGAAGGGTCTAGGCCGAAACGTCAGCCTTCCTGCTCCTCTGATGCTGCTTGGCCTGCTGTGTTCATCCAGCTCTACACCTTGTTATCTCCGATACTTCATTGTGTTCCTTTGTCAGCTTCTTCCCAGGAGATTGTTTTGACTGCATTGCCCTGTGTTGATCTTACACATCCTTCACAGGTTAACTGCCTCCAGTCCGTTATATCCGTCACCTAAAGCCAGTTTTAGGTTTTAGATTACCAGCCCAGATGTCCACACGTCCGAGGCTGTCCCGGGTAAACCAGCTCCTGTATCTCTGTGCTGAGATAGCTGCCCTGGGAGTGAAGTCTCCATTGTGTGTGACATCAGCGAGGGACTCCCAATTCAGCACCCAGCACAATTGCGTTGTTCCTCCCCAAAGCTGTTCAGGATCTGGGGTATGCAGACTGCCCCGCAGCTCCTGGCATCTCAAAGCAGCAGCACCCCTTGGGCCATCTCCAGTGTTTCCCAGCTGGGGCAGGTCCTCATCGTCTATCCCTCTTTGGAATTTTGCTGCTTCTTCTGTTATGGCCTGTTTCCTGCATTTCATCATCAAAGTCATAACCCCTTTACCTCTGAATAGCAATTGTCAATGTGATTCTCAAGGTGAAGCCTGGGGGCTAGGTGCCAGCTTGGTATGGGTTGGAAGATCACTGTTCTGGACTTTCATTTCTGCAATGCTGGGCATTTTATTCTCTATTTTCTAAGATCTTGTAACTAAAGAAGCTGTACCTAGGTACCTTTGTACTTAAGAACATAAGAACTAGGAGCAGGAGTAGGCCGTCTGGCCCTTCGAGCCTGCTCCGCCATTCAATAAGATCATGGCTGATCCGTTCGTGGACTCAGATCCACTTACCCGCGTTCTCACCGTATCCCTTAATTCCTTTATTGTTCAAAAAAAATCTACCTTTTGTTTTAAAAGCATTTACTGAAGTAGCGTCAACTACTTCACTGGGCAAGGAATTCCATAGCTTAACAACCCTCTGGGTGAAGAAATTCCTTCTCAGTTCAGTCCTAAATCTGCTCCCTCTAATCTTGATGGCGCTGTGAGTGATGATGTATTAACTTTTCACGGCAATCATTTGAGTACATGGGACAATTAAGCTAATTCTAATTCCATTTCTAGATAGGATATTCCAGAACCCTTGGAAGTGAATGAGGTACTTTTGAAGTGTAGTTGCTATGGAAGTGTAAAAAACAGAAAGCAATCAGCTAAGGACCAGATAGTAAATGCAGAGAATGCTAGAGAAACTCAGCAGGTCTGGCATGGAGAGAGTAAAACAGAGTTAATGTTTCACATTGGTAAGCATTTGCCAAAACCAGAAAACTTGGGTGTATTTTCTGAAGAAGGGTCTCAACCCGAAACGTCAGCTTCCCTGCTCCTCTGATGCTGCTTGGCCTGCTGCGTTCATCCAGCTCTACAACTTGTTATCTCAGATTCTCCGGCATCGGCAGTTCCTACTATCTCTGGAACAAACTTAGGTGTAACAGGTTTTTGACCAGGAGGCAGAAAGAATAGGAGGGGTGGAAAAACAGAAGGGCGGAAGATGGAGGAATTAAATAACAAAAGGTGTAATAGTGCAAGGAAGCAGCAGAGAGTTTTGTAAATAGATAGAAAACCTTGCATCGTTCATGTAAACCAGAATGCTTAATCGCCAGCATTGATTGGACAGTAATCTGTACCAGTGAGCTAAAAAGCATGTCAGCGAATGGAGCCATTCCTGTATGGAATGCACTAATTTCAGACATGACAACAATTTAATGTAATCTCATTTAGCAGGGTTTCAAATATACTGAAGATATTCAACCCAATTTGAAGCACAGTGGCCATTACATTTCTCCCTGCTATTTCATTGAAGATAACTCTTTGCCAGTGATTGGTAACTGTGGACAAGGATCTCGCTGTCATTATCTGTTAAACAGGCGCTGACTTCCCACACCGAATATGAATTATGACTTCCAAGGTCAGCATCGTGCACAGTAATTGCAGGAACTGTACACATCTCCTCATTCTTAGTAGAATTATATGTTTGATAGCACCAAGTTGCTAATTCCATTATACCACAGAGCGTAATGTTTTATGTTATGTTATGGTTTTGGGTGTTCGGCACTGATGCTTTTCATGTGCACTTTTTCATATACCACAGGAGGAGGCCATTCACGAATTGTACATGTGTTGGCTCTCTCACTCTTCCTAAGAAATAAAGCCCAGTAAGAGACAAAGAAACTGCAGATTCTGGAATCCAAGGTAAACAAACAGGAGGCTGGAAAAACACAGCAAGTCAGGCAGCATCTGGAAGAGAAGTCAACGTTTCAGATAATTCTTCAGGGTAATACCTGAAATGTTGACTTCTCCTTCAGACGCTGCCTGGCTTTCTGTGTTTTTCCAGCCTCCTGTTTGTCAAATAAAGCCCAGTGTTTGGTTTGCTCTGAATTTGGTGAGATCCGGTAGCATGTTCTTGTCTGGTTAATGTGGCTACCACCTCCTGCTCATCATCAAGTTTGTGCACCCCTATAAGAACAGTTTCCCTGAGGTGATTAACTGTGCTATCAGCTCCTTAGAGCTGAAACTGGTCACAGCAAGAGTGTTTGTGTCACAGACAATAAATCATCCTGCAACTCCTTCCACTGGGTCACACTGTCTCAAAAGAGTGTGATGGTAAACTGGGAGAGGCTGATGTAAATTAACCCCCATTGTTCCTGCATTACTAAACCAGCAGACTGGGTAGTGCTGGGAACTGGGTGGATCTCGTCTGATCAGTAATCTGTGAATACTATCATGTAAATTCTGTAAATTGGGAGCTAACTGCAGGCTCATTTGTAATGTACAAAAGGTCGAATTATGCCCATGATAAAAGTTTTTGTGAGCAGTGAATTTTTTTTTTGTATTACAATGCTGTATGTTACAAACAGGATGTAGTTGCTGTGTTTCTTATGGATGCATTGTCAGGCGAGTTCTAGGTTTTGTGTAAACCTCAAATCTTTGACTTGTGTGCAGTGATAGGTTTGGAGCAGGTTGAAGCAAGTTAAACAATGTCTCTCCCATATGCTTTTGTACCAACAGTGTGGGGTGGCATGGTGGCTCAGTGGTTAGCACTGCTGCCTCACAGCACCAGGGACTTGGGTTTGATTCCAGCCTCAGGCGACTGACTGTGAAGTTTGTGCATCGTCTGCATGGGTTTCCTCTGTGTTTCCTCTCACAGTCCAAAGATGTGCAGGTTAGGTGGACTGGCCATTGCTAAATTGCCCATAGTATCCAGGGTTGGATGGGTTGGCCATAGTAAAGGCAGGGTTACAGGGATAGGGAGTGGGTTTGGGTGGGATGCACTTTGGAGAATCAATGTGGACTGCTTCTGCACTGTAGGGATTCTATATATGATCTTGCTGTTCTCCACATTGAACTTCATCTGCCATCTATGTGCCTAGTCTATCAAAAAGTTAATAGTCCTGCAATGCCTTTGTTACAGTTTACAATTTTCACCTGTACAAGTGTCATCTGCAACCTTTAAAATTGCCCCCTATACACCAAGATCAGGAAAAGCAAGAGCCCAGTCCTTGTCAGTGTGGAGCTGGAGGAACACAGCAGGCCAGGCAGCATCAGAGGAGCAGCAAAGCTGACGTTTCGGGTCAGGACCCTTCTTCAGAAATCTCTGACTCCAGCATCGGCAGTTCTTACTATCTCTGAGCCCAACACTGACCACTGGGCAATTCCATTGCAAACGTCCCTCCAGCCCAAAAAAAAACCCATTCACTGTTGCGAGATAACACAGTGTGGAGCTGGAGGAACACAGCAGGCCAGGCAGCATCAGAGGAGCAGGAAAGCCGACGTTTCGGGTCGGGACCCTTCTGCCCGATTTTGATTCAAAAGGTCACTCCACTCTGTGTGCCTCCACCTCCACACTGTTATCTTGTGGCCAAAGCCTGCAACCACAGTGTAATTGTTGATAATGAAAATAAACACATGATGGGTGTTGACATAAAATCATCCCTAAAAAGTATGACAATAATGGGTATTGTGGCAAGATCCAGTTTTTAATGAGGAGTCTTCTGAGGAAGAGTCACTCAACCCGAAACGTTAACTCTGATTTCTCTGCACAGATGTTGAGCTTACCCAGCCACTTCTGTTTCTGTTTCCAATTTTTAATGCATTTGATTTATTTTTTTACTTCTATGTATTAAAGTTCTGATTTATTTTTCTTCACAGAAGCCTTAAGATTAGAAAAACAGCAAGCTGACCCGCTGCAAGTTAAAACAGCAAAAGATGCAAAGTCAGGCTCCAAGTGACTCTTTTCACCAGTTTTTTGACGGTCGCGATGAGCTGAAGGCATTATATCCACTTTGCCAACAGCCTGTTTGGAGATCGGAGTGTGCCAATAATGGGTCATCCTCATCTAATCACCAGTCTTGGAAGGTCCGTTGTGGATCTAACTACTTTGCCAATGAATTGGCAACAAGCAACCCAAATGAAGACGCCAACCAACTTGCCTGTTCCTCAGCTGAATTATCTTCGTCTTTCATTGACACCACATCTTATCGTTCACCCATACTGACTACATTAATCGGGGGTTCCCAGACTAAAAGTAGATTCCAACCTGCCTATCCACAGTGTCTGCCAACTGAGAGCCAATCTACCTATTTTCAGGATCAATCAATGTGGTCAGACGCGGCCTGCATTCAAACACCTTTGGAGTTTGGCCCTTCTCAGAGAGGACCAATGTGCTGGTACCAAAAGGCCCAGGCAACTGTCAAGAATTTCCCATCATCCCCCAGTCCTACTTCTACAGGTGTGCAGCCTGGAACTCCAAGCTCGCTCGCCTCTTGGGCGACACCACCTCTGCTAAACCACAAGAGCTGGTCTGTTTCGGAGCAACTTCCTGGGCAGTCAGATAATGGGGTGGTTTTTGTGGCTCGGCCCACGGAGAATTATTGGAATAACTGCCCATGTGCCAAGTATCCACAGGCTCCCGGATCTTTTACGCGCCCTGCAAATCAGCAAGCTTCGAACGTAGGCTATTGCAATTCAGGCCCATTTCATAACACGAGTACTAAAGCTTGCAAAGGGTCCACAGACGGACACATGTTTGGGTTAAGCCAGCAGGGAGACAGAATGCAGGCACTGCGTAGGGACAGTATCTCAACTCTGCAGTCATCAACTGGAAACCACTTAATGAACCATGGACGTGAAGCAATGCTTAGCCACACTCCTAGCACGATGTCAAGTGGAGATGGACTTTGTACTCAGATTCCCAGTCAAAACTGTTCAAAGGCCACTTCTGACCCGCCAGTAGCTCCTCAGTTCAACAGTTTTAGTCACAGAACGTCTGAAAATCACCAGATAGATTGTGAATCCACTTCCAGGGCACACAACCTTTCCAATGTGTATTCTCAAAAGAAGTCTCAACGTTCGCGGAAGAGGAGGAGTTACGATGTACTGAGGTTTCTCGAAGAACTTACATTTGGAGAGCTGAAGGCCTTGCTTTTCGCGTTTGAGGTTATGGATAAAAGGAAAAGAACAGCCCAGGCAAACTTACGGGCGAGCGAAGTAAATGTGTCACCCCAGCAAAATCCTGCAATGGTGCAATCCTGTCAGTTTGCAGCACAGAACATAAATTCTGCCAGTCATGTGAACAGCAAGAATCTGAGCAGCGCTTCATCGTTGAGAGATCAGTTAATGTCAAACAGAAATATAGACAGCAATTCTTTTTTTCCAAAACAAAGCGAGCAACAGATTTTATCTCCCTGTGTGCCAAACCACCACCAATGCAATTCATTGATAGAACGAACCAGTCTATCTCTCCAAAGTCATGAAGAGAAAAGCTCTGTTTGTCAAGATAGTACAATGTATCCCCACATCCACCAAGGGGCTTTAGGTGTTGAGTGTAACATGCAAGATTACTCACTTAACTGTTTAAACTCCAAGAATCCAGAACCTTTAGGCTCTGGGTCTGTTGATCCCAATTATTTTGGATCAAACCAACAAGATGAACCATACAATCATTCATTTCGGTCACTGGATATCTCCAGCACCTCAGACATGAATCGTACCAGTCCTCAGATAAATGCTTCTCAGCGTGATGAACAACGTCGAAAAGAAATCAAAGCCTTGTATGATATGTTGCGAACTTCTTTCGGAAATAAAATGAATGGATATTCAAAGCGTCAAAAGCTGGAAGGTCCTTCACATCACGTTCAACCAGTTTCTTCTGAATCAGGTCAAATTAATATCACATCGAACAGTGTCATGCAGTCAGCTTATGTCAACCAGTCTTCCCAAAGGGCTGATTGCCAGGATATTTGGGATACAAGTACAGACTTAGTGCCTAATTTGCAGAACCCTGCAGGAGCACAACAATTCATGCATGATGCATCTTCACCACTTGTTAAATGGAATGCGTCAAGCCCTTCCGCTTGCCTTCATTCAAGAGTTCAACTCAGCCAAAGTGCAGAAGCCTCTCCTTCGCTTCACACCTTTGGCAATGAGAAAGCTGCAGTTCTCCTCACACAATCCGAAGTCAAAACTGAGGGGCCGTTCATATCACCCCTACATACAACCTCAACGGTTCAAGAGAAGCCTGCATCTTTCCCAAGTGCCACGAGATCTCTGACAACAAAACCAGCTGATATGCTGAATTCGCTGAGCTGTTCCAGCCAAGGATCAGGGAGCCAGCAAACTGCGGACAAAGTGTGCGCCACATCCTCTCCTCATTGTGCACGAGCAGATCGTACCATAGAGAGCTACCTCATCAACGAACACACTGCAACTTCAAAAAGCTTCCAAGAGAACTTGACTCTAGCATTAAGAGCTGAAGAATTCAGCAGAATGCAAGAAGCTGCTGCTCATGTGGGTGTCCACTTATCAAATGCAATCTCAAATGATCAAAAGGGTGATGTTTATGTTCCACCTTCAGAGGGTTTCCCAGAACAACTCATTGCCCAGCCTATTGAATCATCTAAACTGTCCAGTGCTCCATCAAAGCTAGTTGATCTGCATCAACATCAGGCAGGACTCCAATGTAAAGCCAGTAGTGAGGTACCTGCAGGAATCCATACAGAAAATGGATCTCCATTTTCTGATATCTACACTACAAATGGTAACAAGGTAAGTGATGCATCCCCAGAAAAAGTTGTTGAGGAGCTCAACTCAATACCAAATTCTCAGAGTGTTTCAACAAAGGAATCGGACACCTTAGAATTCATTTTACGTTCTTTAGGTATTATTCCAGAAGACAATGAAGGACCAAGTGTGGCAACTCTAACTTCCTTGTCTCCTGGTGTAACCAGTCCAGAGCAGAACATAGTTCTCTCTTTGTCAAATGATCCATCTGGTCCAGAAGTAAAGCAGATGCAAGACTTAACTCTACCATCGTTTAATACAGCAATATCAAATGATAAGGAGCAAGTGTTTGCTTCAGTTGGTCCTGGTTCTACAGGGTCCAAGGAAACCAGAGGCTGGTCAGATGTTCCTTTTAACCCTGGAGAAAGACAGCAGACTGCAAAGGTTCCTTTCGAGGATGACAAAACCACTCCAGCACTCGTTAAACAAAAACCTGCTGATGTAAACAGATCGATGTCTGTTTTTCAAGCAAACTGTCAAGTGAGGAGTGTTCAAAGTCCATTGGTCAACAGAGCTCAGAGTGAGGAAGAGAACAGATTGCAGGAAACTGAGCCTCCTAATGTGGTGCACTACTCAGTTGGGGGCTCGGTTCCAGTGAACTCTGGGGACAATCAGGAGGTCGAAGAAAATTTAGCCAATAATCTCACTTGTGCCCCAACAGCACATCATCCACACGCACATGTTGTGACTAATGCTATTAAATTAGAAGGTGGTGTTGAAAGCAGCAAAGGGAATAATCCTTTGATGAATCTCCACACCTTATCCAAATTAAATCAGTCCGTCTCCTCGGTTTTGCATGCTTCAGCTCTGTTGGATGAACCTCCATTGATTGCACACGTTGAAGAGATGCAGGAAACTCTATCTCTGCCTTCTGTAGGAGGTGATGATCAGCTCCTCCGTCTGCTATCCTCACCCAGCAGCTCTCCCTGTGAGCTATCGGCATGTTCAACACCGTTAATAAAGCCGGTTGCTGATGCATGTTGTGTGGGCTTGGTTGAAAACAGCAGACGTGCATTGAGGAGTGACACAGATAGTTCATCTCCTCGGAAAGTGCCAGAAGAACCTGCACACTTAAGTACCAGTGCATCCAATCGAAGTGTAACGAGGAACAAGCACCATGTAGCTGATGGACCTTTTGATCTGTGCAGAGGATTGAGGAAGCAGCAAGACATGAAGAGTGGGATCTCTGGGACCATGGAGAATTCAATTTCAATGGTCTGCAGCTGCCAGGAGAATCGAAAGCCAGGCAGTGAAGAAAACTCTGAAAAACCGGGGGTCTTCCCCAGGGCAGCGAATGTCAAGAGCTCGGCAGGAACTGAAAACTCATCAGCCCCTGTGTCAAGCAGCGTGGATACCTGTGGCTCTCTGTCTGTGATACGAGGTGTTCTAGCCTCAAGAATCACACTTAAATGTCGAAGACCAGCTCTGGCAATTAAAGCTTTCCCTCAGAGCAGCAATGGGGAAGTAAAGACTGTTGGGCAGACATCACTTGCAGGTGGCTCCCTGCTCCGAGCAAAAGGCTGTAGATCAGCGGCCATTTCAAAAGGTGCTGGCACAGATTTGCTCTCGGGGATCAGGATCAGCTTTGTATTCTCACTGTCTGAATACCAGGAGCACTGGAAAGTCATAAATGGTGCACACCTCATTTCTAATTCCTTGGTAACAGCAGGCCGCCAGCTCAAGCGATCCTTCCTGAAAGTGAGCAATTTTTCCACAATGCAAATAGGACAAGACCCGACAGAGATGAATGGACCAATCGGGGCTGGAATTGGAGCTGGTTCAAATCTGGGCAGACAGGGAAACCTCATTACGGACTCCCCTCACAGTCAGAGCATTGTACCTTTTCTAAGTGATTCTTTCGTCCAGCTGGCAAATACAAATATCTTCAGCGCTGTGGCTAAACATTCCGATTGTGTTTACCAATTTGAGGTAAAATTGAATCAAAACCTTGAGAGTTTTCAGCATTGGGGCAAGCCAAATGCAATGGTTTGTGCAGACCTCTCCAAGTTACTGACTGGAAGTGGGTGCTGTACTGAAAGCCCAAGGGAGGCAAATGATACCGCAGGTCGACAAAGAGCAACATCTGTTCTCTGTTGCTTCAATTCCAAAGACTTGATAACACAGGACCTTTTCAGCAAAAATGAATTCCGTAGTATGGCTGATTTGGAAACCACCACTGAGTCTATTGTCCGCTTCTGGTGTCCATCTGGGCAAGGTTCTGAACAGCACCAACAGGAGATCAGGAAAGGATTTGATTTTAAGTCTAGTGTCGAATGGCTTCACAGTGGAATCGACCAGTACACTGTAGTCAGTGCCGCAGAATCGAATAGTAGCGTGCACGCATCAAATGCACACTACCTCCAGTTTGGGCTCACCGCAACGGTTGACAGGGAGCAACTTTATCGAGAAAAATCTCAGCCGAGAGAATTAAGTAGCTGGTGCAGTGCAACAGGCTCTGTTGCGTTTGAAGAACCTGAGCAGTTAGAGAGTGTATTGAGGTCCCAGCTGCTGACTGACCAGGACAGCAACGGCAGCTGGGATGACATTGCTTCACACAATACATCACTTGAAACCTACAGGCCAGATGCTTCTCTCCAAAATAGCAGTAGCCAAATAACTCGACAATATGGGGACAAAGAGTTTGAGGCTAACAATGTAGAGATAACCGTACCATCTGTGAGAATGGACAGCATAAGGAACAGACACACGAACAGCAATGATCGCAGTGAAGTCCAAAATCAGGATACACCATATCCTGAAGATTCAACGCAACCTTTCAATGGGCCAGAAAGTTGGAGCAAATTTGAGCCTGGCGTGGACGACAGCAGCAAAATAAAAATTAAGCGAGTGGATCACCAAGGACTCAAAACTGTTCTTTCTGAGTTGCCTAGTGCAACATCAACAGCTTTGACCCACAGTCCAGCATCTAAATTGGTCGATGAAACTTCTGAAGTGACAAGCCCAGGACCCTATTGGAAAATCTCTCAGGACTGTGGCAGTAGTCATTTAGATGTTGCACATGAACAAATGGAAATCTCAGCAACAGACTGTTCTTCTGATTCAGCCCAGTCTGAGCTGTCTCTTGGCAGAGTTGGCAGCACTCTGCAACACTAATCCCTGCAGATCAAAAACTCACCGTTTTGGCTACACAGAATGGTACGTGAAAATACAATCTGTAAATGCTTCAGGGAGTCTCTTGGGGAACTTCCTGTCTGCTATTTCGACATCACAAGCTCTAGCAACAAATAGTAGAGATTCTGGTTAATTTGAATTGGTGTTTTTGCCACAGGAGGTTTGCAATTTTAGGGGAGGGTGATATATTCAAGACTTTGATCGAGAGCCTTTGACAATGCAGAACGTATAATAAGGATTGAAGGTCAGGACTCATGAACCAGATCTGCATATTGTGAAAAGCACAAAGTAACGAAGTAGAAAGTGAAGTGAGTCCTTCAGTTTGTCTTTTATTGACTGTTTTAACATTGTCTCAGACCTCATTAAGCAGAGATCTTTCTGCAAATGAAGTGTTGTGGGTAAATTACCACAAGCTACCTGTAATTTGGCTACTTATTAAGAAATTTCACAATCAAATACTGAAACAGTTATTCAAACTTTATTGCGTGTAGCAACCAACAGAAGACTCCTCAAGTAAGCAAATTAAGTCTCATAACCCAACTTACTATTACCCAAATAATGTGGAATTTAGCTACAATTCCAAGCAACAGTGTTAATCTCTGGATGTGTCCAGGGTTCAATCCTTGTGTAGTATTGTTCTCAGAGTTGTGCTCTCAAAGAATCCTGGAGTTAAGTTTTTATATGATTTTCCGTCCTACAAGTTTGTGGTGTGACATTATTGATGGTCCTTTAGATTATTTCATCCAAAATATTGCCAGTCTGCAGCTTGCCTTCTTATCAGAAGCAGCTTCCTCGTTCCTTGCTACAGTTGGTGCTGACTGCCTGCTTTGAAGATTCCTTGTGATTACCTCCTTAAATTCTGCAGGGCGACTGTTTGTCCTTGTGGCATAAGGCATCCATTTATCAAGCAATTGTTAAAACAGTTTTCTTTATGTAGCTTTGACTCTTTCTTTCCGAAGGCATGGCTAATTGCTTTCAATTCCTGGATACATTTATCTTTGTCCTTTAGTAGCTTATTCCAGATGGAGTTATTTGCTGCTACTTTCAATCTAAGAAGAGTTATTAAAGTTGTGAAGTTTGCACAATCACTTCATATAGTTATATATGTGCCAGCTTGTGTTACTTAGCTCTGCTGCTGGAGTTTATTACTTTTATGGTTACAATTGTTAGAATTCACCTTGGTGGCATATTTGTGGCTTAAAATTAGCAAATTGTATTGGCATGAGTTAATTGTATGAAGCATCTTGAATTGCACATCTCTTTTAATGCCAAGCACTGTAATGAGGTTTTAAGAGGTTAAAAAAAAACCCTGAAGTTATGTCCCATATGTCCCAGAGTACCCGTTTTAAATATAAGCTCAAGCTAACAGTTAGGAAGGTTCAAGGGATGTGGTCCAAGTATTAGATTGTTGTGGAAGGCTAGGATATTTCCCACTGATCAACAATCATAATTGTGCGTTTTAACTTCTGTGGGCACAGGGATGGGTTTGAAGTTGGCTTTGAAAAGGAAATAAAAGAGAGCATATTACTAAGATCATTGTTGCAGTTGCCAAGGGATAGCACTGGTTAGGAGGATTCCTGCGAAAGGGAGCTCTTGCTGGCAGAATGAGTTAGACATTGAAGGGAGAATTTGAGTTAGGCATCAAGAGATGGCCAAAGAAATTGCTATAGGTGTCAGGTTTGGGAATTAGCGAGCGAGATGCACACAACAGCAAGCTCAGAGTTTGCAGCTCCAACAAGTAAGGTACGCTTGGGTCTTGCATTAGCATTGTGTGTGTGTCTGTAGGTATGTGTGTTTGTCTGCAGGTGTGTGGATGGGAAGATCCTAGAAGTCTAGGCATCTAAAAGAGCGATGGACTGACACAAATTGGCCTTCAATCTCGATAAGGGAAGATTCGAGTATTATGTTTTGTCCAATTAACCCTGTTAGTTTGCCCCCTAGGTTAGTGATTGTTGTTTGTACCAGTATGGTCATTCCTCAACAAGAGATTCTGAATTTTGGGGTTTAGCATCAAGTCCAAAAATCCACAATAATATAATAAACCTTGAATAAATCAATAAATAAATGCCAACCAGGTCCTCAAAGGAAAAAGCATTTTCAGGTAGATTTTTTTATGACTATATATTACGACATCAAAATACCCAATTCTAAGAAACACACTTCTTTTTAACTAATCTGGAATTTGCAAGTTACAAATAGATCTGCTGTGACTTTGTCCGTGGAAAGTCAGGAGAAAGGAACTTTTTCTCTGGCCCGCTATAGCTAGAAGTTTGGGTTAAGGACCTTTCAGAGAAGTGGTTCCCAGAAGAGGACTCCTTCACAAGTTGGCTTTCGGGAGGAACCACACAATCAGCTGTCACTCACTCACCCACCACTTCTTGACTCTGGCACCCCGAACAGTTGCTTGTCTTACTCACTTCTATGGTACCAGTGTTCTCCAGCTGTGAAAATTTCATCTTGCAATAGAATTGTGCACGTAAGACACTGATGGCCAAATAGTAAACATAGATTTGTAGAATGATTAGAGCATGTGAGGTGGCTGTTTGGTCTGATTTAAATCCATGCTGATTCTCCACAAAACAAAATTTAACTAGTCCCACTTTGTCCCCTGTTAGTTAGCCTATCCTGAGATTTGGGATAAATTTAAGTCTATTTTTTAAAAATCAGCAAACTGTAACTCGTGAAGCTATAACTACAGAAGTCCGAGGTGAGGCCTTGATTATTCACACTAAGTATAGAAGCAGGTTGTGAGGAGAACATTGCCTGGAAAGGGAAATAAATTGGTGGAAGTGACTGGGTAAAAATTTGCCAGGTGGACTTTATTTTTATTTATACATGGGATGGGGATCAGGAGCTGGTATGGCATTTAATGCCCATTCCTAGTTGTCCATGAGAAGGTGGTGATGGTGAGCTGCACTGAACAGTGCAATTAAAGAGGGAATTCCAGGATTTCGACCCCACAACAGGGAAAGGAATAGTGATATTTTTCAAGTCAGGAGGATTAGTGGCTTGGAGTGTTCCCTGCAACTACTCCCCTTGTCCTTTGGGTGTTGAGCTGTGGGTTTGGAAGGTGCTGTTGGAGGAAATGTAATGTGAGATTAAGAACAAGGGCCTGGCAACATCTGTTAGAGTACACTGTGAGGCTGCCCACATTGGCAAGGAGAAAAACAAAATATTACTGAAATAGAGACTACAGAACAGGATAATACAGAGGGATCCATGGAAATTAATTACAAACAGCCACACACTGGTACAGTAAGTGATTAGAAAGGCAAATGGAATCTTGGTTTTTATTGTAAGGGTGGAGTATAACTGTAAGAAATGTCTTGCTGCAAAGGTACAGAACATTGGTGAAACCACATCGAGAGAACTGAGTATGGTTTCAGGCTCAATATTAGAGAGGGACAGATATTTCTAATCAACTTGCTCAGAGATGTTATTACACCCGCCTGGCGTAGGCAGGACTTGAACCAATGTCTCCCAGGTAGGGACACTACCACTGAGTCACAAGAGCCCATCAGGGAGCAAAATGCTTGCATCTGGAGCAGTTCAGTGATGTTCACTAGGCAGATCCCTGAAATGAAAGGCTTATCAAATAAAGAAAGGTTGGGTTTATGTCAATTGCAAGTTGGAAGAATGAAAGATGATCACATTAAAACTTATGATTCGGACAGGGTTTGATAGAGCAGAGGCTGAGAAGATGTTTGCTTCATGGGAGAGTCTAGAATTAGGGCACAGAGTGTCCAGAACTGCACACAATTCTCCAGTTGTGGCCTCACCAATGTCTTATACTGTTATATACCTACTTTTGTATTCTATACCTGTGCCAATGAAAGAGAGCATTCCATATGCCTTCATTATAACCTTATCTACCTGTACTGCTACGTTTGGGGACCTGTGCACTTGCATGCCAAGATCTCTCACTTCATCTACCCCTCTCAGCATATTCCTGTTCATTGTGTATTTCCTTTTTCCTGTTTGATCTCCCTAAATGCACTACCTCAAACTTGACACAGATGAACTCTATCCGCCACTTTCCTGCCCACTCTACCAACCCATCTATATCATTTTGGAGGTTACAGCTATACTCTGCACTATCCACTAGACAGCCAACTTGCATCGTCTGCTGTGCCCCAGACGTTCAAGTCCAAATCATTAATGTGTAAAATAAACAGCAGGGGTCCCAACACTGAGCACCACTTAAAAACAGCTTTCCATTCGTAGGTCAGCCCTCGACCATTACCCTTTGTTTCCTATTACAAAGCCAACTTTGGATCCAATTCAACACATTAACCTGTATCCTATGGGTTTTTACTTTTTTGACCAGGATCTCTCCAGTCCCCTAACTGCCAATCAGAAAACCTCTTGAGTCACTGACCGGAATCTCTCCAGTCACGCAGCTCCCAACTTCTGCAGACACAGATCATTAATATATATCAGGAAAAGGAGGAACCCCGCTAAGTTCCTTTCTTCAAGCTGAGAAACACCATTCAGCACGGTTTCCTGTCTCTCGGCCAGCTTCATATCTGTACTGCCCCTGCTGTTTTCCATGGGGTTTCACTTCGGTGACTAAATAGTTCTGTCACATCGTTGCTTTATTTGGATTTGAGCAGAAGAACGTCAGTGCTTTCAGTTGTGTCACAATTTGGAAGGATCTGTATCTTATTTTTAATCTGCACGCTAATCCAACAGTACAAGGTAAACAGTAACCCCACCAGGTTTAAACGTCATAAAGCTCTGCAATCATACTGCCAAAAGAAATAAAGAACTTGCATTCCTGTAGCACCTATCCTGACTTCAAAACATCCCAAAGTGCTTTCCAGCCAATTGAAAACTTTTTAATTGTGGTCATGCCTGTAATGCAGGCAAGATTCCAAAAAAACAGCAGTGAGAGAATGATAATGAGCTCTTGTTTAGTGACCTTGGTTGGGAGATAAACAATGGCCAAAATACTGGTCAGATCCCTTGTGGACAAATCAAAAAGACAGCATTTCCAACAGGATGACACACCCTTTATACTATGGTGGAGTGTCAAGATTTTGTGTTTCAGTCTGTGGGTACTATTGCTACTAATTGTACTAGTTTCTGAAACACAGAATTGTGCCAGGCCATTATTGTCCAGTTTGATCTGCGCAGTCTAGGTAGGATATTAGGGGTGTTTTTTTTAAAAAACCATTGTTTGCTTTGATAACTAAACAAGAGTAGTACTTAACATTGGAAATTTTACCACCGTGTTTAACTGGTTAGATCCTACCACCAACCTCCTGTGAAATTAGTCCTGTGCAGCCAGCCTTTTAGCTCAAAGTAAAGAGATAACAAGGTGTGGAGGTTGATGAACACAGCAGGCCAAGCAGCATCAGAGGAGCAGGAAGGCTGACGTTTTGGGCCTAGACCCTTCTTCAGAAATAAGCTATTTTAGCTCAAAGTGTTTGTTTTGTCTTCAGCAATGTGTCAGGGTTGGCAGGAGCAACAGTTTGTGTTTATGCAACATCTTTAACATAGTAAGATATCCTCAAACCATTTGGTGACTGATTGATTGAATGCCCTGTTCCTGTACTGTCTTGTTATTTTTGTTTGTTTGCAATTATTCCGTGGTATGTGGCTGTATCTGACAATGCCAAAATTGATTACCTGCAGTATTCCTAATCCTCCTTTGAGACCAATTAAAGAGTCTGCTACATTGCTGTGGATCTGGAATCACAGACAAGCCTTCCCCCAGAAGTGGATATACTTTCTCTATATCTGTCATCTCAAATCCTCTTGTGTTCAAGACCTGTAGAGGGGAAAAACACCCAGGCTGTTCAATCCTTCCTGATAGCTGAAATGTGTGTTCCTGGTCAATGTAATATCATTTTTTTTATCTTTTATATATCTTTTTATTTATATCTACAGTTTACTGCACCTTCTGCCTAAATCCTGTTTGGTAGTCAGGGGAAACCAAACTGAGGTCCTATATAAATGAATATAATGTCCCTGATTTCCAATCCTATTCCTTCAGCCTTAATAACCTGAATCAGTGCTTGGAGTGATTTGGATATCAGTACCCTGGAATCCTTTTGATCCTCTATTTCCTGAAGACAGTATGACTGATTTATTCTTTCTGCCAAAAGTATACAAACCATACATTTCTACATTGAAGTTTAATTGCTCTGTATTAGAACATATAACACATAGAGAGGTTTGTGAGGAAATTCCAGGCCTGTTCATGTGAAGGCATGGTTACCATTGATGCAATGATTAAATCCTGGAATTTGCAAGAGGCCAGAGTTTAAGGAGCACAGATGTCTTGAGTGGTCACACAGACTGAGATGTTAGTAAACACATAACATGTTTGATTATAGAAAGGGATCAAGTTTGTTTGTAAATTGTGCATGTACACTACTTATTGCATGTAACAATCTTATTCCATTTGTTCCCGATAGTTACAGGTCACTGAGGAAACGGCTAGAAAGCCCAGTCGCCACATCTACAAACCGGACTAGTGGATATGATGTGGCATGGTGCCTGTGAAATCTCCAGCAGAAACCGACAGAGAAGACAACGTCCTCCAGCTGACACCAGAAATTTTGAATGCGTTTACCATTTTTTTTTGCTACTGCAATCACTGTGAGACACTCTTGAATACTTTCAATGTTCTGCTCACTTTCAAAGAAATCTCTGAGTATCTTGAGTATGCAAAGTGAGAATCTGTGTAAACCTTGCAGTCCAGCGAAACACCACCATCGTGTTTTCCACCGGCGAGAGGAAATGGTCACTCTGCTCAAGAATCGAGGGTGAGCTGAGAGGATTTTCTATTAGAGGACTCGCACTGCCTCTGAGAAACGGCAACCGGAGGTAGCACTGGGACAAGCCTACCCACTGAAAGAAAGGGTCATTCATACATATTAAAGATCGATCAACAAAATTGTTTGTGTTATTGTAAAGATAATTAGTAACCAATGCTAGGCTAGAATAAAAACAGTCTTCATGATGTACTTCTGTTGTGAAACAATGATTTGAATATGAGCAAAACTAGTTGTGTTAGACCTACGACAAGATTAAGCACAGCAGGTTGAAAAAGATCAGACCTTCTTTTGGGAAGTACTGATATGAAATTGTGCCATCTCTTGTTTGATTCCAGGTTGAATGGGACAGTTTGAAGGTTAATGGAGTGGGAGGAGAACTTCAGCACGTAATAGTCATTCCCATTTAACTGAAAATTTCAATTGCAGGTATGAAGATGAATATATGCAGGAAATAAATAGGGAGAAGATATCTGCGCCATTGAGGTTTTTTTTTAAATAAATGTTGTGAATTTTTTAAGCTTTTGAGGTGAGCAGTTAGGATTTGGATGCAATGAAGACAGGTTCAAGTTGTGGCTTTTGAAAAGGGATTTGATGAGAATTAAAGGACAATGTATATGGTGAAAGGACAAGGCTGAGGATCTTGCAGGGAGCTGGCAAGGACTTAATGGACAAACTGTCTTCTGTTTATAATCGTTCGCTGTTTCTATGGCACATTGTTGGCAAGATTATAATCTGTAACCTGCTTATCAAGTTTAATTTCAAGTGCCATCAGAAGCTTAATGTGGTACATGACAGAAAGGATCAAGAATAGGAGGACAGAGATTTAAAATAATTGGCAAAAGCACCATGAGAAAAACATTTTCATGCAGTGAGTGGTTGAGATCTGGAATGCACTGCCCAGGAGTGTGGTAGACCCTGGTGGACATGCTTGACATGTTAGACACTCAGTTTATGCTGACAACAGTCTGCTTGTCAAACACACTGTCTTGAAGGACCCACTATCTTCTTCACTTAAATGTTGGGAAGACCAAAGCCATTGTCTTCAGTCCCTGTCTCCTACTCTATATCCAGCAGCGCCATCCTCTCCTCAGCCACTGAGTCCGAGGAAGAATCAGATCTTTTACAAACCTGAGGGGGGCTTATGCCCGAGTTGCATCCAAATAAATCTCGGGGCATCCTTCAATAAGATTTCTTTGACCAACATACCATTTCATTTTTCACAAAGAGCAGGGATTAACTCTCATGAGGTAGGACGTAATCTCACACTACCATCTGATGGTTGGTATCACTGTACTGATGTAGAGTTGACAGAAAAGTCTCTGCTTAATGTACAGATTGGTTCTTCTGATATTCAGAGAAAATACAAAACTACTGTTTATGGGATAAATGGGTGAAAACTCTAAATCTCAGCCCAGCAGCCTGTGATTCTCATTGGGATACACAAAAATAAATACAGGCTGTTGTCAGCATAAAGTGAGTGAATATCTACTGTCTTGTGCTGGACCTCCATGTGTGTCTGGATCTGTTCGCAACAGTTCAACATTCCAGGACCTTCCGCTAGAGTCACATTCAGAGCAGTTATTGAAGTGATTGCTGTATGCGTTTTGTTATAATCCCTGCTGATGTTATTATTGAACTAGACAAATCCCAGACCGAAATATGACTTGCTAGATTTAAAAAAAAAATTTTAACGAGGTGGTCTTTCAATGAACGTAACTACATAATGCTGCCTGTTTGGTTTTAATAATAGAACATAAATTTATTATGTGAAAGAAATTTAAAATAATATAGGATAAACCTAAGCATTTTCATATCACATAATTTGAAAAATTTCAAAATGCAGTAAAAAAGTGTCATGTATCTATTCCATCACCATCAGTACTCAAACACCAAACAGAATCCCTTCTCTATCACATCTATACGTATGATTTATCTGTTCCTTTAATTTTTGAGATTTTGGTAGCTTCTGCCTTCATTAATCACACAACTTAGCTTAGACTTTCTCTGCCTCAAATAAGCTCTTCAGGGTACTTCTATCAATGGGTGCTGTCAATGAATGGGATGTTAATGATGGACGAGTGTTGCCAATGGGTAGGGTTCTGCCACTGGTGGAGAAACTGCCAGTAGGTGAATTGTTGCCAGTGCGTATGGTGCTGCCAATCAATGGGGTGCTGCCAGTGGGTGAGATGCTGGTGGCTAGATGATGGCAGTAGATGAAATGATAGTTGCAGACATGCGTGACCATGCAGCAGGATGAACGGTACTGGGACAGTCCTGTGATAAATAACACATGAACATGGCCAGACCCAAGAGAATCCTCACTGATAACAGGGCTATGGCCCAATGAGCCAGAGAGGCGGTGAAAACCTCATAATAACCTGCTTTCAGTAGGACTAAGCTACACAGACTTTTTTTTGACCATTCTGTTTGTATTGGACCAACTGACTGGGAGGCTGCTGATCAGGGAACTTACATTTTGCAACAGTATTTGCAATAAAAGCAAAAGTTGTTTGCCATCTGTTCGTGAAATGGTAGTTTTGAGGAAGGAAACTGGCCTGAGAGACCTCTAGACTGTGAGTGAACTGCATGTATCTATAGAGATAGTAGGAACTGCAGATGCTGGAGAATCTGAGATAACAAGGTGTAGAGCTGGGTCTGAAGAAGGGTCTAGGCCCGAAACGTCAGCTTTCCTGCTCCTATGATGCTGCTTGGCCTGCTGTGTTCGTCCAGCTCTACACCTTGTTATCTCTGCATGTATCTATAGCTGCTTAGACTTCAAGCCTTGCTGCGCCATTCAATATGAAATCAGAAGTCACACAACACCAGTTTTTTTTATTCATTTGCAGGATGAGGGTGTCACTGGCTACGCCAGCATTTATTGCCCATCCCTAATTGCCCAGAGGCAATTATGAGTCAACCACATTGCTATGGGTCTGAAGTCACATGTAGGCCAGGCCAGACCAGGTAAGGGTGGAAGTTTCCTTCTGTCAAGGACATTAGTAAATCAGATGGGTTTTTCCAACAATCGGCGATGGATTCATGGTCATTATTAGACTCTTAATTCCAGATATTTATTGAATTGAATTCCGTGGTTCGATTTGAACCCGGGTCCCCAGAACATTACCTGGGTCTCTGGATTAACAATCCAGCGATAATACCACTATGCCATTGCCTCCCCATGAGGTCTTCATTTGACCTGAAAGCTTGCAATTTCAAGTAAATGTGTTGAACTATAACATCGTGTCATGTGACTTTTGACTTTGTCCACCCAGTCCAACACAGGCATCTCTATCTTCCTCCATAGCCCGTGAAGACTGCAGCTCTGAGTAGTCTGATGAACATACATGTACATCAGTCCAATTCAGACGTTGCAGACCATTCAATTCTACAGAACCTCACCACCGGCCTCAACCTGATATCTTAGACATTTAGCAATCCCACGGCTCCCCCCAGTTTCTCCAAATCTAATAATGAAATTGAATTAAAATTCATAGAATTCCTACAGTGTGGAAGCAGGCCATTTGGCCCTTTGAGTCCACACTGAATTTCTAAAGAGCATCCCACCCAGACCGATCTCTGTAACTCTGCCTTTCCCATGGCCAATCCACTAAGCCTGCACATCCCTGGACACTATCGGCAATTTAGCATGGCCAGTCCACCTAAATGCACATATCTTTGGACTAGGGGAGGGAGCTAGGGCACCCGGAGGTAACCAAAACCAAATTTCCAAGGGTGAAATTGAACCCAGGTTCCTGGCGCTGTGAGGCAGCAGTACTAGCCACTGTACCACCCTATAAACATTATAAACTAACGAATACCTTTGCAGTTTTCACCATTATATTGAACTTTCCAAAATGTGTATCGTGCCAGTGTAAGGTGATGCTTTGGTCTACGCGGCCTGTCATTACGAAAAGGTGAGCATCCCTAACTTACAGCACCCAGAAGTGGAGATAGTAAAGAACTGCAGATGCTGGAAGCTACAGTCAATAAATGTGGAGCTGGGAAAGCACAGCAGGTCAGACAGCATCCAGGATGCAGGGAAGTCAATGTTTCGGGCCGAAACTCTTCATCAGCACCAGAAACCCAGAAGTGATGGGCAGGGCTCTGTGGACTACGTTTCCCACATTCCCCGGCCTACATCTCCCATGAGCCATCAGGGAACCACATCGTACGGGGCGACACCTAGGACTACAATTCCCACAATGCCCCTGGACTACAGTTCCCACAGTGCCGCGGGCACCGTTCCCATACTGCCCCGGGTGTGTTGTTATTGTGACTGAGGAGCTGCCTGCTGAGGGATGGATGCTGCTTTCCGCTTCTCACTGCTCGACCTGTAAGAGAGCGAGAGTCTGTCCGGCTCGGCTTACAGCCTGACAGTTCTTGCTTCTGCAGTGACAGCCTTAACCTTCATCCCCCCTTTCTCCTTCACCTCACCCTCCCTACCCTCCCATACTTACTCCACCCGCTCACCATGACCAATGCTCCCCCATTATCCCCCTTCCCTCATCATCGTCCTCCCCCATCATCACCCTCCCCCCGATCATCATCTCCCCCATCATCACCCCCTGACCCCATCACCCCCTTCCCCCGATCCTCTCCTCCCCCATCACCCCCTCCCTTAT
>NC_063349.1:6286715-6323292 GCF_021869965.1 Rhincodon typus
CCCCCATCACCCCATCACCCATCACCCCCCTCCCCATCACCTCCCTCCCCATCACCTCCCTCCTTAATTATCCCCATCCCCCATCATCTCCCTCCCCCAATTACCTTCCAATCTCCATCACCCCACTCCCTCAATCACCTCCCTCCCCATTATCCCCGTCACTTTCCACCATCTCCCTCCTCCTCCATCTCCCTCCCCCCTCCCTCACCATCCCCCTCCCTCACCATCATCACCCTGCTCCCGCCCCCATCACCCTGTTCCTCCCACACATTCACCTCCCCAATCACCCCCATCAGCCTCCTCCCTCCTTTATCCTCCCCAACAAATGCTCCCCTCCCCCATCAACCATATTCCACCTTAATCCCCCTTCCCCATCATCCCACTCCCTCCATTATCTCCACTCCACCCCAATGGCTCATCATCTCCCCTCTCTGCCGTTGTCCTGCTCCTCCCCCATCATCCTCAAACCCCACTGTCCCAATATCCTCCACCCCGTCATCCCCAATCCCTCCCCTCACCAACCACTCTTCCACATTTCCTACATCTTGCAATCACTCCCTGTCAGCCTGCCCCATCCAGCTGTCCATTCCTTCCTCATCTTCCATTTCTTCAGTTATCTTTACATTTTCCCACAATTCCCTGCCTCCATCTCACCCCATATCTGCCTTGTTATGTTTCTGAATACATAATATTGCTTTATGATATTTATTTTCCTACCTAGATGCATTTACTCTCTGGTCAAGTCACTTTCTCGGTATTCTGATGATCTACCAACTTTACCACCAAATCTAAAAGACAAGTTGATTAAAATCATGAGCTCACAT
This sequence comes from Rhincodon typus, assembly GCF_021869965.1. Lineage (NCBI taxonomy): Eukaryota > Metazoa > Chordata > Chondrichthyes > Orectolobiformes > Rhincodontidae > Rhincodon > Rhincodon typus. The sequence goes on from NC_063349.1 coordinate 6,287,540, forward strand.
GGGATTATTACAGATGAAAATATGCATCAGGTGAGCAAAAAGATAGCTTGTTTGACAATGTCCAAGCTCGTTTATTCTGAAAATTATTTCCGATTTCAGTCAGCAGCTGACCGTTGATTTTATTACGTGCATTTTCATTTTGTGTTTCCATTAATCAACACATTGACCGTTGGAGGCATTCATATTATGGATAGATTCATCCATTGTGAATAGTCTGGTTGCCGTTAGAGACAGCAAATCAGTTGTGGGGAATAATTTTCCTGATCTGATTGCATCATTCGCCAGTGGTGAACCTAGATATTTTGTGTTGACAGCTTGCTTGAATGCATCGCGGTGAATCTGATTTTGTGCACACCCATTCTCCATATGTGCAGTCTTTCCACTACTGTTACAATGTATAGCTATCAGCAAGAGGGTCTGCATTTTTGCCGTCATTCATTCGTGAGAACGCCTCCTGAGTATCCAAGATTGTCATAAAAGTTTCCTGTGAAACTTTACATGTTTTGCGGCGGTTGTTTCTTTCAACGTGTTATTTCTAGCCACGATGCACAATTGTTAATTTGAGCAGGCAAACTTGGGAGTGAGGCCTTCCATATTCGAGGGAATATTAACTCACGTCACTGGAATCTTCCTCATTATCCTGTAATGCCCACAAAAATTCTGCAGATTCAAGCATTTCTTCAGTTGGGTAATTTCAGTTGTTATTGTCAAAGTTCAACATGTTTTCCAAGATAGCATTAACTTATTTTCTGACAGCAAGTTCTTTGCTTGCAGGTTTTGCACCCAGGACTCCAGAAACTGGATCTCAGTGCCTGTGACATTACAGATCATGGATTAATCATGCTTCAGATCTGCACCCAACTAAGGGAAATTAACTTGAATTCGAGTGACTGCAAACTGTCTATAACTTCTGAAGGTATTTTAACTTTAACTTTTGAGTTCATTTTGAATGCAACAGCCATTGCAGTCAAAACAGGTTAATTAATCTTATTTCAGTCATTCATTATCTTATGGGAAGACTGGATTTTTCTTGAGGTGAAAGTAAGTTGGCTAAAAATGAAATATTGCAAGCAAGAAGGCTGCTATCCTCAAAGTCATGAAAGGTGGAAATGAGATTGGCATAGCTTCTTCTATAGATGAACTTGTGATATACTCTTTACAGTAGTCTATGAACAGATCACCAGTTGGTCTGGCAAATGAAGCAGGACAGCCAGAACTGGCCAGCTCGATTTCTGACATGGTCATGTCAAGACTGCGATTAAGTTGCCAGCTCAGTTACCTATTCAGATGAACAATGTGGGTTAGCATTGCTACATCAAAGCACAACAACACTTTTGGGGGTCTGTAGATTCCCTCCACTTGCCACCAAACATGGTTCTCACGGACAGAGTTAATGGACAAGAAACATAAATGGGATGCTTTCGATGTTTGCAGCCTGTGGTACTGGGATCAGTTCTGGAGCCTCTGCCCTTTACAATCTGGTAATGATGTGGACAAAGACACAGTAATGTATCAAAGTTTGCTGATGATTCAAAGCGAGGTGGGAATGATAGTTGTGGGAACGATACAGTAATGCTGCATAGACACACAGGTTAGGTGAGTGGGCACCAAGATGGCAGTTGGAGTATAATGTAGCATGGGGGACATATAACATGTGAGGTTATTCACTAGCTTACAGTAGAAAGCAACATACACTTTTTTTAAAAGTTCAGAAACATTTGAATGTCGATGTTCAGAGAGACTTGGGTTCTACTTATACAAGGAATACCAAGTTCGCAAGCAGGTAGAGCATGCAAGTAAGAAGGCCAACAGCCTGTGTTGTAAGGCGTACAGAAGCAAAGAAGTCGTGTTACAATTGCTTGGGACTTTGTTGAGAGCTCATCTGGGGTATGATTCGCTGATTTGATCTCCATGCTTAAAGAATCATATACAGAGGTGGTACAATGAAGATTTACAAGATTGGTCCCTAAGATCCGAGTCTTATGATGGGATACTGATAAATTGGACCTGTGTTCTTTGGACTTTACAAGAGTGAGAGGTGGTCTTATTGAAGATTCTTTAGCAGGCAGAGGTGGTTTCCATAATCGGGGAATCCAAAACCTTGGGTAGAGTGTTGGGTGAAGGAAACAGAAATTTAGGACTGAGTTGACGAGATGTTTCACATTTGTGTTGTGAATCTTGGTAATTGTCTACTCTTAGAGGTTGATAGATGCTCCATCAATTAACATATTTAAAACTGGACTAGATGGGTTATTATCTCAGAATTGAAGAATATTACGAGTAGATGATGTTGAAGCCCAAGATCCGTCTTGATTGTAATGAATAGCGAAGCAGGCTGGACACCCTGTACTGTTTGCGCATTTCTTTCGATCTAGTGCTCTGCTTCATCTGGAACACTGCTTTCTCTCCTCCCCACTCCACTCCCTCCCAAGTTAGAACCAGACAAAAATGATGCCTTCATAGGAATAATAATGAAGATTATGTGCAAAGACCTTTTCTTGTGCTTTGATATTTCACAAAGTATTAGAGCTTGTACATTAGTGCTAAATGACTTGTCACTGATTTATTCATATGGTGCCACTGTGAAATCCAAATTTCTAATTGTAATGCATTCTGCAGGATTAAAGGTGATTGCTTCATCTTGTCCCTACTTGTCAGAAGTGTGTCTTCGAAGATGCCGGAATGTTTCAGATGAAGGAATTGTCGCCCTTGCACAACAATGTAGACTGTTACAAGTAGTGAACATTAGTGGCTGCTTGGGGGTTACAGATGCCAGTTTACATGCCCTGGGGAAGAACTGCAAGTTTTTGTATAGCGTCGATTTTTCAGCTACCAAGGTACAGTGATTTTAGGTTTTTTTTATACAGCATTTGTGCTATTCAAGTAAAATGAATGTAAAATTTTCTGTGCGTCTTCCTTCTGTATGTTTTTCTACCTTTATTGCTTTGACTTTCATCTTTTAGATCCTGAATATGAGGTCTGCCTAACAGCAGCTCCTTTGTTCTTTTCTCTATATCTCACAATCTTCCAGTTTCCTTTTCAGTCTCTCGGAGGAGCCTCCCAAAATCGGTTTCAAGTTGTCTAATATTTCACCCTTTCTTCCTCATCCTCCATATCCTTATAATTTTGAATCATTCGCATCTTTGTTGCCTTTTCTTGATGACCTTCACTGAAGATCTTTCCTCCTGCATGATCCTGAGAGCCCCTTTATTGCTCATGTGTTCTTTCCAAATGACCTGCTCTAGCCTTTTCCAGATCCACAATCCACAACTTTCCAATCTTTGGATGCCTTGCTTTTCTCAAGTTCCCGGATATTCCAAATTGTAATCTAGATCATTCTTTCTTTACGTTCTCTACTCATTCCTGTAATTGAGAAATGCTTTACATTTGGAGAATGCATTCTTTGCCATTGCTGTTCTAGCTCTGATTTCTTTATAGCAGCAACCATCTTCTGAGAAAATGCTTCCCAGATACTTCAATTATAATAAATAGCATGCCAACAGAACTAGAACTAAAGAAAGATGAAAATATTTCCCAAGATGGTTTAGGACCTGATCTTTTGTATTGTGAAATGTCTAGAAGCAGAAAAGAATTGAAGGCAGGAATAATAGAAGAATGTAATGGAATCCCTGTTGAAGCGATAAGAGATTGGAAAGAAGGCAACAAGAGAACTGATGTACTGTGTAAAGGGATGTATACAATGGGAGAATGGTTGAAAAGACTCTTTTCAAAAGGACAGTGGTCCTTTGGAGAATAAATGAAATGGTACAAAATGCAAAGAGCATTGCACCATAATTTGGATTATATAAGCTCCAAGGTAATGTTAAAGCTCCGAGCAAATAGATTGGAAGCCGAAGCAAGCCATTACATCGGCTGTAATCATTTTGGCTTTAGAATGATTTGTGGTCAAGAGAGGCTATAGCGGCGTGTTAAGTAAAAGAAACATAGAATGCCAAAAACTATAACAACATGCATCTATAGATGTTAATGGATTGAATGAATGAGCTAAGCAAAAATTACGAATGAAAATTAATGTAGAAAAGACAGGAATGAAGATTGGAAGAAATGATGGTGGGAAAACAGGAGTCAATTTTAATGTCAGCAGTTGGAATGGGTGTCATGACTGAAGTATCTGAGACAGCATATCTTACTGGGCAATTCAGCTGTGTGGGCATGGCAGTTCTGCCTATAAAGGCACCCTTTACTCGGGAATCAGAGGATGACGATCAAGATTCTTGGATGTTCTCTCTGCTTTCCATCCTGGAGCTATCAAAGCCCATTACTCTGTCTCATCCAGAGTTGGGTATCTTAGGAGAATTGAACATGCGCTCTGCATAGTCTGCTCTGCAATGCAATTATATACTAGTCTGCAGGGCATATTTGTCTAATAGTAAATTACAGAGCTTGTTTGTTTCCCTACTCCACTGTTTTAAATTGTACAACAGGGTGCTGACTTCTCCCACATGTAGTCTCATGGGTGCTGGCTGTTGGTCCAGTACTTTGCTTATGTAAGCAACGTTCATGTGTGATCGTAGATGGTGGCAGAATAAAATAGAATCCCTACAGTGTGGAAACAGGCCGTTCAGCCCATCAAGTCAACACTGACACTCCAAAGAGTGTCCCACCCAGACATGTAACCCCACATTTCCCATGGCTAGCCCACCTAGCCTGCACATCCTTGGATACTATGGGCAACTTAACATGGCCAATCTACCTAACCTGCACTTCTTTGGATTGTGGGAAAAAACTGGAGCACCCGGTGGAAACCCATGCAGACACGGTGCGAACTCCACGCAGACAGTTGCCCAAGGGTAGAATCAAACCTGGGACCCTGGCATTGTGAGGCAGTAGTGCTAACCACTGAATCACCGTACCACCCAAGGGACAGATATCGGGGAAGGCAGGTGAAAGCAGAGCCAAGTCTGAATCCACAATCAACTGATATTTTTTGCATACACAGCAAGTTAATCAAAGGCATTTGGGAAGTTGATTCCCCCCTCTAACTCAAACATTGGGATCAATTGTAGAAGTTTTCTGGCACTTTTTCTAAGACCAGATAACTCCGCACAGACCCAAGGACCTTTATATTTGTTGTAGATGAACTACTCACTGTTGTAACCTAGTGAGGCTTCTGAAAATCTCTTGATAATTATGTTAGTCTGAAGCCATTTAATTTGATAACGTGGTAAATAAAGTTCACTTCCCAGAACATCGTTAATAAATCAATATTCTGCAAGAAACATAATTACTCGGAAGACTAAAAGCATAGATTGTTCTTTAATTAAAGATGAAGAAAATTAGTGGATAAATTGGAACTGAGTTACACTAAATGTCATTCCAATGTATGGAATAAATTTATTTTAATGCATAGTGTAAGTTAACAATAATGAGGTCAGTATTTTGGGTGACTACCTCTGTAAACAGTTTCTCATGGCCTGCAAAGTTAAATGAAAAAATGATGGAAGGTGTCATCAACATGTTATCAAGCAGCACGTGCTCAGCAACAACCTGCTCTCTGATAGTCCATTTAGGTTTGGTCAGGGCTACTCAGCTCCTGACCCTGTTACAGCCTTGCTTCAAACATGGACAAAAGACATGAATTCCAGAGGTAAGGTGAGAGTAACAGCCCTTGATATCAATGCCACATTTGACCAATGTATGGCATCAAGGCTCCCTAGCAGAGAGTGAATTTTGAAACAAAAAAAAATTTAAATAACACAGAAAGCCGAGCATTTCCCTTCTTCTCAATCTAATACGTCAACCTGAAACCAGAAATAAAAATGTTAGTCTCAAACCATACAGTCTAGAGTGCCTGGAATTTGATTCCCAGTGCTTATCAAGGTTGTCTCATCTCACTTGGGGTACATTTATGTAATGTTTTCATCCAATCTGCAGTAGCACTTTGAGCCTAATTTCTGAGCCTTTTTTCTTTTCTGTTTTCAACTAACTTCCTACCAATTGCTGTAGCACTGCCATTTCATTACGTTGATCATAATACAGGAATAAGTGAGATGTTGTTTTCCTTCACTTTGCCTCTTTCAGAATAACTCAAGGGCTGTCAGATAGCTTGCCTCTGCCCACCCCACCACCCCACAGGTTCTGAAGAAGGGTCACTGGACCCGAAACATTAACTCTGCTTTCTCTCCGCAGATGCTGCCAGACCTGCTGAGTTTTTCCAGTAATTTCTGTTTTCATTTCTGATTTCCAGCATCCCCACAGTTCTTTTGGTTTTCTGACAAACAGGATGTTGGGTGCTGGATGCAGGACTCCTCATGTCAATCAATCTGTAGTTATACAACACTTTGGTGGGTTGGAAAGGGGAAACAATGGTTCTATCGGTGAAAAATCAACCTGAAACTGAATTGTAAACTTTCCATCTTCACATACTGATTGACATGATGAGTATTTTCCAATTTTTTTTGTTTCTCAACCACCAGAGATCCCAAGTTCAGTCTGTGCAAAGTTAGCACATCGAGGTTGAGTGTGTGATATGGGTGCAACATTTAGCCTTGTGAACCATGGAGTATAAAGTCAGACAGTGTTCATGCCCAGTGATTCCTTCTGAAAAAGACCTGCATGGATCTCATGTGAGAACACTACCAAACTTTGCTTTAGTGTCTCCTCTTCATAGTGCAGTCAAAAATTCTACTATCTCTCAAAGATGACAAAGTTCGCACAGACATACTTGACACTGACATGTAAGTCCTGGAGGCTGACCACTGCCTCTGGAATTTTACCCAGGAAGAATCTGTACAATCAGGAAGAAAAGAGAAAAAATAATCAGTGTCTTTTCCCACTAGATACCCATGAGAACTACAATTGAGTTTGGCTAATGCAATAATTATTACATACCACACAAGGGCATTGTGAGTAAGAGCACGCAGGACCTTCTGGTAAACCGTGTGGAGAAATGTAGGAATGTATATCAAAAATAGTCCAGCTGAAGAAATTGTATTGTTGAATAAGCTGTTAGCAGGAGTTGGTTTTCAGCCATGTTTCTTGTAGGTTAACGTTGACACCTGTTTAGTGAATGTTGCTATTTTTGACTTTGTCAGGTTTCAGATGCAGGCGTTATTGGATTGGTGAATGGAGTGTGTTCCCATAACTTAAAAGTAAGTTTTGTATTGACTATTCCTTTGCTCTAATCCCTATTTGAATATTGTCCATCTCTCTCTGTCTTTCTCTCTCTCTCCCTCTTCCCATCTCTGCGCCCCTGCCCCCCCAGCCACCCCCACCATAGTTGACATGTATGAATTCAAATACGAGTTAGACCGCATGTACAATAACAATCTTGTGTTCCAACTGTTGGGGTGTAAGCTGAGTTCTGAGAGGGAGGGAATGAGAGCAGAAGTGTAAGAAATGGAACTGGGACTTCAAGGGCCAACAGCCAAGATGGACAGTAATCTTTAGGTTGAGGACAAAGAATGTACAGGAAGCACAGGTATAGAGTTTCACATCATTGGAACAGAGATGATAGAGGCAGAGAAGCAGGGATAATGGAACAGATCCCTTGCACAAAGAAGATGGAAGTGTTGACTAGGCTGTGGGAGTCAGTGGCCTCATAATGAAAATTATCCCCAAGGTTGAAGAGACACAAGGTGACGAAAGGAAGAGTTAGAGATGAACCATAAAGGTGAGGGAGAAGGCTAAGTCGGGAAAAAAGGTGGATGAAATTTTACAGTTTGGGAGAGAGCAGGAGAAACGAGAGCTTCCCAGCATATTGACCTACCCTTCTTCCAATATTTTACATTTCTGTCATGTCATCATTTCAATCTTTTCTCCAGTGCATACTTTGAGGGGACCACAGGTACTGTTGGTGTTATTTAGAAAGCAGGATTTTTTTTCTTAGCTAACATTCCTCCCACAACCAAGTCCTGCCCCCACATCCCCGCCCTGAACCGCTGCATTTGTCAATGTGACAATAACTGTTACGCCTCAAGGTAATTCACTTTGTGTGAAGTTGCTGAGGAAATTACATGGTATTATATGAGTGCAGTTTAATTTCCTTTTGAAATAGGACTTCACATTTTCCGAGTAGTTTAACATACAGATACCCTTTCTTTAGGAGATTCATATGGATCGCTGTGTGAATCTAACTGATGAAGCAGTGGAAAGTGTGCTAATTTTCTGCCCCCACGTTTTCATACTACTTTTTCACGGCTGCCCACTTATCACAGGTGAGTCAATGTGCAAGATCTATCCTTTTTACCTGTGCCTTTAGTTTTGCTGCTGTTGCAAACTGGGAGGCAAACGCCTAGTGGCATTCTTACTCAACTATTAATTCAGAGACCTAGGTTATATTTTGGGTTCGAATCCTGCCATCGCAGGTGGTGAATTTTAAATTTGGTTAAAAAATATCTGGAATTAAGAATTATCGGAAAAACTCATTTGGTTCACTAATGTCTTTTAGGGAAGGAAATCTGCTGTCATTATTTGGTCTGGGGTCTACGTGTGACACCAGACCCATAGCGATGCGGTTGAGTTTTAACTGCCATCTAGACAATTAGTGACGGGCAATAAATGCTGGCTTAGCCAGCGATACCCATATCCAGTGATTTTTTAATAAAAAATGCTTTATCCTGCATGTAAGGTTCCAGGCTTGGCCCCTGTTCTGTGCTGAGTAGGCAGTTCTGAGCACCTTGGGTGTCTCTCCTGATTGTTGATCACAATGTTATTGAATAGAAATTGAGTGGAAATATGGCTACATTTTTACGTGATTGTGTCTGACTGCAATGCCCCACAAGATCAATAAGCATGCTAATGCTTGTAGTGTGGGCTTACGTGAATAATGCTTCCCTGTAACAGATATTGAAGGCAGCTGTTGAATCATCAAGATTTAACATCTTCAATAGAGAAAGAAACTTCAGGAGAGGATCAAGACTCTGGTAAATGGCCTCTTCAACTATGCTCTGCTTTATTTCTGTTTCTAGATCGTTCAAGAGAAGCTCTGCAACAGTTAGCCTGCCCTAATCAAATGAAGCAAGTAACGTGGACCGTTTACTGAATTAACTTTATTTCCACCATTTAATATTTGTTAATTAAACAATGTTCTGTAACTTTCGTATAATAGCAACAACTGCTCTGAGCATTTAATAGTAAAATTTATGTGACCAAGTAATTATCAATTAAATGTTTAATTTAATTCAATCTAATTACTGAGAACAGTATAGAATCTTTGTATATGTGCAGTGTAGCACATGGTAATATATATTAGTACCGTTCCTATTATGTTGTGCTGTGACGTACAAATAAATGTTGGTACAAATGAATTTGTGTCAGTGGCTGGGTTCGACTGATTAATGATTTGCTTTAAGAGCTAGGAAGGGTACAGCAGTATATTTAGTATGGTCCTGAATAAGCAGTTCAAATCCTACTGCAGTTTCTAAAAAAAAAAGTGGGTAGAATCAGAAAAGAAAGACCACACCTCGTCTGTCCCACATGCAACTTAACTAACTCGGTACTGTGACAAAACATCATGGATTTATAAAGGTATCCAGGATTCCCACTGCTGCCCAGTAATATCCCAGATATAAAAACAAATTTGCTGGAAAAGCTCAGCAGGTCTGGCAGCATCTGTGAAGGAAAAAACAGAGTTAACGTTTCGGGTTTGGTGACCCTTCCTCAGAACGTTCTGAGAGGTTCTGAGGAAGGGTCACCGGACCTGAAACTTTAACTCTGTTTTTTCCTTCACAGATGCTGCCAGACCTACTGAGCTTTTCCAGCAAATTTGTTTTTGTTCCTGATTTACAGCATCCGCAGTTCTTTCGGTTTTAATTTAATATCCCAGTTATGTCTTACGACAAAAATCTCCACACGCTGCTGGATGTCAGTCCATAATTCTCCTGTCTGGTGGTCTCGGGAAGCTCATATTCTATGACCTTCTGCAGGCAATGCTGTGCAGCGTAATTTGTGAACTGTGATCTTCCTGGATCCCCAACCAGAATCTCTGATCCGTGAAACTTCTTGTATTCTGTCAACCAATTGTGAAGACTGGCAGCAAGTTCTTCATCATAAAACATGTCACCTAAAAGAATCACATCCCATTTTTCTTCCATCTCTCCAATTAAACTTTCTATTGCCACTCGTAGTGGTGGTATTTTGTTAAGTTCACAGTTCATTCCTATAGAGACTGCTGCAACTGTAGAAGAGCAAAATAAAACAATGTAAACAAATATGACAAAGGTTTGTAAAATGATTACCATTTGAGAGCTTGGGTTCTAAAGAGAAGGAATACTGTATCACTTTTTTTTTATATATCGTGCACATTAAAGGGAAAGAACTGCCTCACAGCATCAGGGACCTAGGTTCAATTCCACCCTTGGGTGACTGCCTGTGTGGAGTTTGCACATTCTCCCCGTGTCTGCGTGGGTTTCCTCCAGGTGCTCCAGTTTCCTCCCTCAGTCCAAAGATGTTCAGGTTAGGTGGATTGGCCATGCTAAATTGCACGTAATGTTCAGGGATGTGTAGATTAGGTAGGTTATAGGGCAATGGGTCTGGGTGGGACACTCTGAGAGTCAGTGTGGATTTGTTGGGCTAAAGGGCCTGTTTCCACACTCTAGGGATTCTAGGATTTTTTGAGTATGACAGGAACTTTTAGATTTGTTCATTCAGGCATTTCTGTGAAGGTTTGCAGCCTTGGAATAGAACTCAAAGTTAACAGTTGAATGTATTGAAAAAAAAAGAGAAAATTGTGCTGTTGCTTACGAGCAATGTCAGAAACATCCAGAAGACCAGAGAGTTAATCACTATATGTGGGCACTGAAGAATGGAGGCCAAAGTGCTAAACTAGTGAAAAGACTGGTGAAAAAACTGCTGGAAGTGGAATTTCTGGAAAACCCTATAGATTTGCTTTGAAGGTACTGTGACATCAGTATGAAGAAAGCTCCAGCACAAACTCCAGTCATGCCAACCACACAAGAATCCTTAGCTAAGGTTTGAGAGTCTGATGTTGTTGGAGTAAGTTGTGTTGAGTGTTTCTTTTGATTTAGTCTTATTGTAAATGTCAAAATGTTGTATAACAGTTTATGTTTTTCATTCACATAATAAACTTTTATATTTTGTTAAAAGTACATTAACAGCTTCTTGTGAATATGTTCAATAACTGACCACGGCAAACAAGAAGAAAATAGAAAGCTTCTGATCCATCAAGCCAGCTCTCAATCTGGGATTTGATTTGTCCAGTATCATCATCAGCATTTTAATTTTAGCTAGGTTAGGTTCCACTAATCATTCCTTTACTTTTCAACTAGAAATGAGCCTTACTATCTCAGATTATCAAGATGTCTTGTACTGTGTGATATTCTTAACATGCCCTTTTTTAAATTCATTGGATCAGGATGTCACTGGCCAGGCCAGCACTTATTGCCCTGAGGGCTTTTAGGTGTCAACCACATTGCTGTGGATCTGGAGTTACATGGAGGCAGACCCAGAAGGATGGCATTTTTCTTCCTTAAAGGGCAGTAGTGAACTAGATGGGTATTTCCGACAATGATTTAATCCCAGATTTTTATTGAATTCAAATTCCACCGTCTACCCTGGCAGGATTCAAACCCAGGTCCCCAGAACATTAACTGTGTCTCTGGATTAACAGTCTAGTGATAATATCACGAGGCCATTACCTCCCTCTGTTGAATCTCTGAGAGTAGAACCTTTGTTCTATTGTTTCTCCTTTCATACTTTTACAATTCGATTTTAACAATTGAAATCAACTTTGTGAAAAAGGTGGATTGGACGCGGAAAACAAAGATGAATTTCTTAAAGGTAAATCTTGTCTGACAAACTGAACTGAACTCTTTGAGATGGTTGATAGTGAAGTAGAGAGATCAAATGGTTTTTGAAAGGCATTTGACAAAGTGCCGCTTCAAAAACCTGCAAGTATATGGGGTCATAGGGAAAGTGTCAGATTAGATACAAATCAGCTCCGTAACCAAATAGTGTTGGATAGTTTTCAAACTGCAAAGTAGATTGCAGTGGTTTTATCAAAGGATCGGCTTTGAGTCGATTATTCTCGACAATTTTTAGGCACGAACAAGAACACGGGCAGAGAGAGCAGTGTTATGAACTTGTAGATTACAGGAAAATTGGCAAAATTGCATCTAGTGATGAGGATAGTTGCCGACAATTCTAGGTCCCATATTTCATGGAAAGCTACAAAAGCATTAAAAAAAAATAGAGGGGATGTTTACCAGGATGTTTCTGCAATGAGGGACGTCAGTATCAGAAAGGTTAGAACATTTTATTTTGAACAGACAAAGTTGAGGTGACCTAGAAGGCTTTTAAGGTGATGACAGGTTTTGATAAAGTAAGTAGTGAGGAAAATATTCCCTATGGGCTAATAATTATACATCATAGATACAAAATCTCTGGAAAAATGGAGGGAGATCAGAAGTGCTATCATTGCATTGTCAAGATCTAGAACATTTTGTGAATAGATGGTGGAAAATGAACTTAGCAAATAGTCTTGAAATAGATTTGGTCAGATACTGAGGATGAGGAAAAATGCCAGAAATTGCTGGAAAAACTCTGTAGGTCTGGCAGCATGTTCGGAGAGAAAACAGTTAACTTTTCAAGTCCAGTGACCCTTCCTCAGAACCCCAGCTTTTCCAGCAATTTCTGCTTTTGTTTCGATTTCCAGCACCCGCAGTTCTTCGGGGTTTTTGTTAAATGTTTGCTGAGGGTGAGGAACTTGCAGCAGTGCTCCCCAAACTTTTTCCCCACTGTGACCTCGTGTTTCAGACTTGAAAACTGCCATGATCCCAGATTTCTGACAGGGGTGGGGGAGCCATGAGATGAGGGGGAGGGTTTGGAGGGGGAAGATAGAGCGGTGTGTGGAGGTTGGGGCGCTGTCTTAGACTGAGGGTTTTCACATAAAAGACACCTACCTTTTCACTGGGTTTTTCAGGTTAGGAATTTATTCTATAGTGTATCTGTCAATATTCTCTGCCCCTTGAACCCTTGCCCAAAAATAACAGCAATGAATTTCTGTCTTTTAAACAATAAAAATGCATTTATATTCTTTTCAGGAGGAGATCTGGATTTCAATTAACCTTTGGGAAAAATACTTCACTCGTCCTGCTTTGCCTGAAGTTAATCATAAAAATGCTGGCTGATTTAAAAAAAAGCACAAAATAATTTCACTAATGGCAAACTTAAAAAAAAATCAAGGAAGTTACACAAATAACACTGAAAGTAAAATAGATATACACAAGCTCAAAGGGATATTTTAAACCAAATCCTTATAATTCAGTCCTTTTAAAATATGAAGATTATTTCAATGCTTAGTCAACTGATTTTTATTCCAACAGGGGAGCATGAGTAATCAAATGCCATGGGGTACAGAGTCAAATGGTGATTCACTGTTCATTTCATTAAAATTGGCAGCTAATCAATCTACATGCCATTCAAAAGGTTGAAATCAGCCTGTTGATAAGCTGCTGATTTTCAATTTAAATTGTTTATTTTAATAAGAGCCTGAGATTGTCTCTGCACCAAGACTTGTGAGGAAAGTTTGGCATGATTGTTTTTCTCTTTGAACTTACGTTTCTAATCAGCCTGTTCAGAGATGTTATTATACGCCTTTTTGAAATGATTGATACTCAACAAGTTTAATATAAAGCCTATCAGCCTCATATTAAGATGGAAAAACATTGTGGGCAGCTTGTGCAAAATGTTGTCAAACCATTTGCCTGTTTGAAAGCGGATTATCCAAGTTACCTTTCTACCTGGTGAAACTGCATTTTGGGGAGAACCAATTAAGGTAATGGTGAAGGGACACTTTAGGTTTCACATTCAAAAGTGTTGGTGTATCCAATTCTCAACTCTTCCTTCATTCTCATTGCCTCGTTTTACAAACCTCCTCTTTTTGAGCTTTCGATCTCACTGAGATCCCTTCTGTAGAGACTGTAACGAGGTCAGCCAGGTGGACCTCTTAGAATGTGAGTTCCCTGATTGGGGCTGTTAATCGGATCCAATCAGGGAGCCCTGGCTGACAGACATGGACCGGAGTGTAAGGGGTTCTGCTCACACTGAGAGCTGGCTCTGAGGGAGCTGGACCGGTGTCAAGGACTCTCCCCGTGTAAATAAACGGTGACTTGGTATCGGGATACCAGCCTCTGTGGTGTTATTTCACCATCTGTCACTCAAGTGATGTAAAATATCCCATGGCACAATTTCAAAGAAGCGTTGGGGAGTTTGCCCCAGTTTTACATTTTTGAGTTACCACAAGAGAAGAGATTATCTGATTATTATCTCATTATTATTTGTGTGAGCTTGCTCCATGTACAGCTTGCCTTTTCCTACATGCCTGCCATAACTACATTTAAAGATTGTACTTTTTTTGCCTGTTAAGTATTTTAGTGTGACTGATGAAAATTGAATAAAATGCAAGTCGGTTTTTATTCCTTTGGGCTGGACTTCACCTTTGCTGTCAACTCAAACAATACCAGTTGGTATTCCTTCAGGACCTATCACTTAGAGTCATAAAGTCATAGAGATATACCGCACGGAAACAAACCCTTTGGTCCAACTTGTCCTTGCCGACTAGATAACCTAAATAAATCTAGTCCCATTTGCCAGCATTTGGCCCATATCCCTCTAGACTCTTCCTATTCATTGACTCATCCAGATGCCTTTTAAATGTTGTAATTGTACCAGCTTCCACCACCTCCTCTGGCAGCTCATTCCATACGCACACCACCCTCTGCATGAGAAGATTGCCCCTTAGGTCCCTTTTAAATCTTTCCCCCTCACCTTAAATCTATGCCCTCTGGTTTTGGACTTACCGCACACCGGGGAAAAAAACCTTGCCTATTTACCCTATCCGTGTCCCTCATGATTTTACAAACCTCTATAAGGTCACCCCCTCAGCCTCTAACGCTCCAGGGAAAACAGCCCCAGCCTATTCAGACTCTCCCTACATCTCAGACCCTCCAACCCTGGCAACATCCTTGTAAACCATTTCTGAACCCTTTCAAGTGTCACAACATCTTTCCTATACCAGGGAGACCAGAACTGAATGCAGTATTCCAAAAGTGGCCTAACCACACGTCCTGTACAGCCGCAACATGACCTCCCAACTCCTATACTCAATGCACTGACCAATAAAGACATCCATACCAAATGCCTTCTTCACCGCCCTGTCTACCTGAGACTCCACTTTCAAGGAACAATGAACCTGCACTCCAACATTCACCAGGACCTTACCATGAAGTGTATAAGTCCTGCCCTGATTTGCCTTTCCAAATGCAGCACCTCAAATTTATCTAAATTGAACTCCATCTGCAACTCCTTAATCTCTCCAATCTCTTTCTTGACTGTTGTGATTAAACTATGATGATTCATTAATATTAAATTATTGGTTGTCTGTCTTCTTTTCTCACTTGTTCCCTGGGCTGTAAACTAACTGTTTTTCTGGATTGTTTAGCCATCAAATCATTGTTATCCTACAGTGGTCTCTTGATACACTAAAACATCTTTAGAAGTTAAAATGTTCTGCCATTATTCGACAACCTATTTCAATGCTGCTGTTACAAAAAAATGAATGTTGCCTTATTGATTAATGGCACAACACCCACTTCTAGGTATTACACTTTGTAATGTTCATAATTTAAGGTCATACCTGTTTAATCTGTATCCCACCAGGAGTGGCATTTTTTATTTGCTGTCACCCTAAACCATCACTTTTAAGAAATGTTCGCTTCACTTCTGCCACCGAGATGAACATTAAGATGGCAGTTTTCCATTGGCACGGCCTGTTTATTTTGACGGGCCAGTTGGCACATATCATCCATGACCTGATTTATGCCTGCAATCATTAATGGATGTTGGCATTGAACAGTTAGTGACAGCCGGCCTCCAGTCATGATGATTAATTAAAGTGATTTCTCAGCATTATAATTTGGACATGCCTTCGCTATGAAAGTTGAATTTCTGTAAACAGAGACTTTGATCTGTTTCTTGTACCATAAATTAGTCTGCAAGCCAGAGTTCACAAATATTCATGACATTTTATAGTTTGTCACAGCTCATTTAAGGAGAGGCAATAGTCGAGTGGAATTATAGACTAGACTATTAATCCAGGTACTCAGGTAATGTTTTTGGGACCTGGGTTCGAATCTTACCATGGCAAATGGTGGAATTTGAATTCAACGAAAATCTGGGATTAAGAGTCTAATGATGACTATGAAACTGTTGCCGACTGTCAGGGGGAATAACCCATCTGGTTCACTAATGTGACTCCAGACCCACAGCAATGTAGTTGACTCTCAACCAACCCCTGGGAATTAGGGATAGGCAATAAATACAGGCCTGGCCAGTGGTGTACACATTCCATGAATGAATACAGAAAGAAAATTATGGATCATCAGACCAATAATACAAGCTAAAACTATGAATCAGATTATTGTAGAATCCCTACAGTGTGGAGGCAGGCCATTTGGCCCACTAAGTCTACATTGACCCTCTAAAGAGTACTCCATTCCTATAACCCTGCATTTCCCCTGGCTAATCCACCTAGCCTGCATATCCCTGGACACCATGGGCAATTTAGCATGGCCAATCCACCCCAACCTGCACATCTTTGGACTGTCGGAGGAAACCAGAGCACCCAGAGGAAACCCACGCAGACACAGGGAGAATGTGTGAAGTCCACACAGACAGTCAGACTAAACGGAATCAAACCAGGATCTCTAGCACTGTGAGACATCAGTGCTAACCACTGAGCCACAATGCCACCCTGGTCAACTAATGTGACACACAGAAGCCAAATGGTACAATATAATGGATCAACCACAGCTATGACAAAGGAAAACAAGAAAATTGACACTGGTGCAGAGGGGTTTAAAGTTTTAAAAATAAACGATCGTTACCAACTTCAGGGATTTTTTTTATTCTCTTGTAGGATATGGGCATTGCTGGCTAGCTAGCTATTGTTGCTCATCCCTAGCTGCCCTTATAGAAGGTGCTGGTGAGCTGTGTTCTTGAACCACTGCAGTCTGATTGGAGTGGTTATACCTGTAATACCATCAGGAGGGAGTTTCTGGATTTCCACCCCGTGAAATTGACCAGTTGGTCTGTTCCCTTGTAGAATGCAACGAAATAATAAGTAAAATTTTCGTATAAATCAAGCAAAAAGATGAATAAAGAGCCAGCACTGGAATACAAAAATGCCCGTTGACTACAATGCAACTGTACTGGGGGGCAATGTACATGAATCAAAAGAAATCTGAAATTAAAAACAAACTACTTGAAATGGACAACATATTCAACAACATCTAAAGAGAGGAAAAAAAAACACAAGAAATGCTAAGGGTCAAGATCCATTGTGAGAATGGAAACAGGTAACTGTAATAAGATTGGTGGCACAGTGACTCAGTGGTTAAACACTGCTGCTTCACAGCACCAGGGACCCAGGTTTGATTCCAGCCTAGGGCAACTGTCTGTGTGGAGATTGCGCATTCTCCTCCCACAGTCCAAAGATGTGCAGTTAGCTGGACTGGCCATGCTAAATTGCCCATAGTGTTCAGGCTAGGTAGGTTAGCCATAGGAACTGTATGGTTATAGGGATAGGGTCGTGGGTGGGCTGCCCTTCAGAGGTGGGGTGTGGACTCGATGGGCCAAATAGCCTGCTTCCATGCCGTAGGGATTCTATGATTCAGCAAATCAAAGACTGGGCAGGGGTAAGAGGAGAATGGGAACCTAAAGTGTTGACTTCTGTTACAGACTGGGAGTTAATAGGTTAAATAGCCAGTCAACCAGTGTTTCAAAAAGTTGAGAGGAAGTGAAAGCAATCCAAAAATATACACTGTCTCTGAAGAGAAAGGCATTGAAAGACAATGAAAAGGCATTCAAAAGGACATAAAACAAATATTTCAAAATGGAGGTACAAGAAAATGCAAATAAACAGAAAAGGATATTGAATGGTACAATTTTGAATCAAACAAGATCTTACAAACCCACAGAACATCTGTTAGTACACACAAAAAATGGCTGTTTTCTGAAAATCAGTCTAGACAACACCTTAAAATGTCCCCATGCCTCCCTTTGTCTCGAAGCTGTTGCCATTCATCCCCGGAAACCCCTCCTCTACGAAATGGGAGACGTAGCTAAGGTCTACAATTGCTAAAAGTTAATTTGTACATCAGAAGGCTAAGAAAATAAATCAGACTTTCTTTGTGAAAGCTGAGCTGAACTTATGTGAAACATTGTAGGGGACTAAATGCAGGGGTCAGAGTAGAATATGAGAGGTAGATTTCAACAGCTGGCAACAAGAGGTCAAGGTCGTGCCTATGGACAGAGGGCATGTCTGCAGAAAAATGTTACTCAATCTTCAGTTAGTACGTAGAGGAGACTGTACAGTGAGCTGTGAGGGGGTTTTCGCTAATGTCATATACTTTAGCAGGGGAAAAGGTAAATCAACAGGTTCACAGCTACCCTATCTGTTTGAACAAATGCCAATGGAAGGGCAGCTAGAGATTGGGATGGTAAAAAAACAAGATTAAGAAACAGATCAAGTGGATTTTTGCGCACACCTATAGGGAGAGGCTGAATAGACTGGCACTTTTCTCCCTAGAGTGTCAGAGGCTGAGGGGTGACCTTCCAGAGGTTTATAAAATCATGAGGGGCATGGATAGGGTGAATAGTGAAGGTCTTTTTTTCCCAGGGTAGGGGAGTCCAAAACTAGACGGCATGGGTTAAGGTGAGAGGGGAAAGATTTAAAGGGGAGCTGAGGGGCAACTTTTTCACACAGAGGGTGGTGCTTGTATGGAATGAAGTTCCAGAGGAAGTGTTGGAGGCTGGTACAATAACTACATTTAAAAGGCATCTGGATGGGTATATGAATAGGAAGGGTTTAGAGGGAAATGGGCCAAATGCTGGAAAATGGGACTAGATCAGTTTAGGATATCTGGTCGGCATGGACAAGTTAGACTGAAGGATCTGTTCTTCCGTACTGTACAACTCTATGACTCTATAACTGAAAATCCAACAATCATTTGGGAAGCTGCTAGGAGCAATGGAGGAGAGGTCTAGAAAAGCTGTGGAAGGTTGAGTTAAGATGGGGTAAGTGCGTCCTTACCTACACCTTCCACAATATCCCTGAGGAGATGATGCCTTTGAGATGCAGAAAAGGGAAGGATAGGTATATCAGGTAGAATGATTGTATTGTAGCTGTGGAAATGATGGAAGGTGAACCGGTGAACTCAGAAACGAGTGTGATGAAAGAGAGTCCACGTGAAGAGAGAGCGGGGCTGACAGCAGAAGCAGAAAGCATGGGAGGGATATGGTCAAGGCTCTGCCAATCACAGTCAAGAAGAATCCCCTCTGAAGGAAAAGGGAGATTCAAAACCACTTGGAGTGAAAATTTAAGTCGAAACTAAGATACTGGGAGAAAGTTCTCGGTGAAGATTCTAACTCCTGCCCTTAGTCAGGGGCAGTACAGTGGCTCAGTGGTTGGCAAGGCTGCCTCACAGCACCAGGGGCCTGGGTTTAATTCCACCCTCGGGCAACTGTCTGTGTGCAATTTGTAGATTCTCCACGCGTCTGAATGGGTTTCCAAAAGGGGCTCTGGTTTCCTCCCACAGTCTAAAGGTGTGCTGGTTAGGTGGATTAATCATGGGATATGCAAGATTACTGGGTCGGACTGGGATGCCCTTTGGAGGGTTGATATGAACTTGATGGGCCGAATGGCCTGCTTACACAGTGTAGGGATTCTGTGATTCCTGGAGTAAATAACTTTTGTAGGGATATACCCACACTCTGGATGGCTGCTGTGAAGTCAGGACTTTGTCCTGGTGGATGCATTGCACTAACAAAGCCCCTTAGACTTGACATCTTGTTCTGGCATTGACCTTTTTTTAAAATCTGATTTCCTTAGTGCTTGCAGTTAGTTCCTGTTCACTTAGCTCAAGAGGGTCAACAATTTCTTCCTCAGGAAGGATAATCTGAGCCAGCGTTCTGTTGAGTGAGTTTCCCAAAGGATTAATGCCAACCTATACATCATCCAAATGGTCATTCTGATAAACCCAGACAGTGCATGTTCATTGGCAAATGAGTGGGGGCTGAGAGAATAAGAGCCATTTAGTGTTGATGTAGTGGTATCAGTAATCCAAAGGCTAATGATCTGGGACATGAGTTCAAACTCAATCACAGAAGTTAGTGGAATGTAAACTCAATTAATAAATTGGAATACAAGCATGACCATGAAACCACCATCGATTGTTGTAAAAACCCATCTGGTTTGCTTATGTCCTTTAGGGAAGGAAATTTGCCATCCTCACCTGGTCTGGCCTACGTGTGACTCCAGACTCACAGCAATGTGATTGGCTCTTAACTGTCCTCTGAGATGGCCTGAGCAAGCCACTCAGTTCAAGGGCACTTCGGGATGGGCAACAAACACTGGCCTTGCCAGTGACATTCACTTCCCATGAAAGAATATAGGAAACAAAAATGGAGCTGTTCACTCAACTCTTTCAGCTGTTGTGATGCGGAATGTTGCACTGGGGTGGACAAAGTCGTAAAGTCACATGACACCGGGTTACAATCCTGGCGAAGGAGCAGCACCCCGAAAGCTTGTGATTTCAAATAAACCCGTTGGACTGTAACCTGGGATTGTGTGACTTCTGACTTTTTGAGCTGTTTGACTTTGTATGGGATAGACCTGCAAACCTAAGATGACAGGTTGGTGACCCCAGCAACAAAATACCCACCGTATTTCTTGTAAAAATACTTGTAATCAATTGGTTTAAAGTTTACAAAAATTTGTGCTTTTTGTTAGGCATGATCAACTATTGATGAGACAACGAGAGCCCTGACAGACACAACATTTAAATTCCTCATCCTTCTTACATACCTAGTCCACTCATTTCAAAAATACAAACTATCTCATTGTATCAAACATTACAGGAACTATGCAGTCACTCGGTGAATGAAACAGCATGGACTTATTTCATTTCTGAGTTAAGAATCGAAGTTATTTGAAAGCTGTTCCTGGAATCCTACCAAGAATGTAATTGTCATTTTTGGTTTCTGTTTCAAATTCCTCACCTAAATGGCTTCATACTCACATCACTGCCTGCCTTGTGTCTAATGGCATTCGGACTCCTGCTGTGAGTGTATTCTCCTCATGTTGCTATTAATAGGGAATTGTTTTATTTCCAATGACTCCCGACTGTGTTACACCCACATTTGTTTTGTTTCATGAAGTTAAGAGAGTGAACGCAGTCTATAAGTTTGTTTTATGCTGTAATTTTGAAAGCCTTCAACACTGATTGCCACACAAAACAGTAAATCAATGAGCTGTTGGAACGACTGGGTTCAATTTCCAATCCTTAATAAGTTAGATTATTTTAAATGTGAAAGTGATTCCAATAATTATCCATTGTATTTCTGAGCTTGGAAAAGGGAGTTAAAAAAAACCCAAAGATTCCTGGAATGTATTACTAGACCACTAGAATAGGGCTTGAAGACGATACCCACCATAGTGGTGACCGGGTGCACCTGTAAAGATTTGACTGCAGGGCACTGAAGTAGTTGGCATTTGTAAACCCACACCTAACAGGATTTACAAATGTACGAACAGGAGTTCAGCAACTCCAGCTTGTTCCACCTCTCATTTCATTCTCGGTTGACCTGTATTCAAATTAAATTTGCTCAACTTCGCTCTAGATGCTTTATAGTTATTTTAATCAGCTATGTTTTGATACAAATTAGACCACATGGGATTCAAGGAGAGTTTGCCAATTGGATACAAAATTGGCTTGACAGTAGGAGACAGAGGATGGTGGTAGAGGGCTGCTTTTCGGACTGGAGGCCTGCGACCAGCAGTGTCCTGCAGGAGTCGGTACTGGGTCCACTTTTGTTTGTCATTTATACAAACGATTTGGATTGGAATTTAGGAGGCATGGTTAGTATGTTTGTAGATGACACCAAAATTGGTGGTATAGTCGACAATGAAGAAGGTTATCTAAGATCGTGATCAACTGGGCCAATGGGCTAAGGAGTGGCAGATGGAGTTTAATTGGATAAATGCAGGGTAAAACAAACAAGGGTAGGACTTATACAGTTAATGGTAGGAAGTGTTGTTGAATAGACAGACCTAGGGGTTCAGGTACATAGTGCTCTGAAAGTGGTGTCACAGGGCGATTAAGAAGGCATTTAGCATGCTTCCCTTCATTGCTCAGACCACTGAGTATAGGAGTTGGAAGGTCATGTTGAGGTTCTACAGGTTGTTGACGAAGCCACTTTTGGAGTACTATGTACGATTCTGGTCGCCTTTCTTTGCAGAAGATTCAGGAGAGATTTACCAGGATGTTACTGGGACTTGAGGGTTTGAGTTATAAGGAGAGGCTGTTTAGGCTGGGGCTTTTTTTTCCCTGGCATGTAGGAGGTTGAGGGGTGACCTTACAGAGGTTTATAAAATCCTGAAGGACATAGATAAGGTGAATTGCAAAGGTCTTTTTTCCTAGGGTGGGCAAGTTCAAAACTAAGGGGCGTATTTTAAAGATGAGAGGAGAAAGATTTAAAAGGGACCTTTTCAAACAGAGGGGGTTCATATGTGGAATTATCTGCCAGACGAAATGGTGGATGCAGGTACAGTTACAACATTTAAAAGGCATTTGGACTGGTTCTTGAATAGAAAACGTATAGTTCGATATGGACCAAATGCAGGCAAGTGGGACTAGTTTAGTTTGGGATTATGGTCGGCATGGACTATTTCGGCCGAAGGGTCTGTTTCCGTCCTGTATGACTCTGTGACCTGGGAGACAGGTGGGACTGAACAAAGAGCTTCTAGCCCAGACGTAGGAACACTGCCACAGCACCACAAGAGAATGCAAGAACATAGGAATTAAGAGGGAGGCAATGGCCTAGTGGTATTATTGCCAAACTGTTAATCCAGAGACCCGGGTAATGTCCTGGGGACTTGGGTTTGAATCCCACTACGGCAGATGGTGGAAATTGAATTCAATAAATACCTGGAATTAAGAATCTAATGATGCCCTGGTCTGGCCTATATGTGACTCCAGACACACAGTAATGTGGTTGACTCTTAACTGCCCTCTGGGCAATTAGGGATGGGCAATAATTGCTGGCCTGGCCAGCGATGTCCTCATCCCGTGAATGAATAAAGGGGAAAGAAAAGAGCAGGGGTAGGCCCGTCAGTCCCTCAAGACCATGATTGCTAATCTCATTTTAGCATCAGCTCCACTTTACTGGCCGCTTCCCATAGCCATTTGACCATAAGATGTAGGAGCAAAATTGGTCAAGTCGGCCCATCAGGTCCACTCCACCATTCGATCATGGCTGATACGTTTCTCAACCCCATTGTCCTGCCTTCTCACAGGAGCCCTTCATCCCCTTGTAAACCAAGAACCTATCTATCTCTGTCTTAAATACACTCAATGAATTGGCCTCTATAACCTTCTGTAGCAATGAGTTCCACAGATTCACCACCCTCTGGCTGAAGAAATTCCTCCTCATCTCAGTTTTAAAGGGTCGTCCCTTCACTCTGAGGCTGTGCCCTCCGGTCCTAGTCTCTCCTACTAGTGGAAATATCTTCTCCACATCCACTCTATCCAGGCCGCTCAGTGTTGTAAATTTTCAGTGAGATCTCCCCTCATCCTTCTAAACTCCCTTGAGTACAGACCCAGAGTCCTCAACCGCTCCTCAGATGACAAGCCCCTCATCCACAGGATCATTCTTGTAAGCCTGCTCTGCATCCCCTCCAACGCCAGGACATCCTCTCTTAGGTATGGGGCCCAAAACTGCTCACAATATTCTAAATGCTTCTGACCAGAACTGTAAACAGCCTCAGCAATACATCCCTGCTCTTGTATTCTAGCTCCCTTGAAATGAATGCAAACATTGCATTTGCCTTCCTAACTGCCAACTGGAACCAGAACTCCCAAGTTCCTATGTGCTTCAGATTTCCAAAACTTTTCCCCATTTAGAATATAGTCTACACCTCTATTCTTCCTACCAAAATACATAACCTCACACTTGCCCACATGGTATTCCATCTGCCACTTCTTTGCTCACTCTCCTAGCCTGTCCAAGTCCTTCTGCAGCCTCCCCGCCTCCTCAACACAACCTGTCCCTCCACCTACCTTTGTATCATCTGCAAACTGCACAACGATGCCCTCAGTTCCTTCGTTATGTGAATAGTTGTGGTCCTAACACTGACCTCTGCAGAACTCTATGCTGCCATCCTGAAAAAAAAATCCTCTCCCTCTCCATTATACTCTTAATGAACCAACTTGTCCTGATCCTAGTTTTGAAAGTTTTGACTGGGCCAGCACTGATGGTTGAACTCAAGGCATTCTGTACGCTGCTGATTTTGTGACGATGACAGATTTGCAGTTTGATGCTTCTTACTTGGGTCAATGTCATTTGCAAGAACATGAGATGCCCCACTCATAGAAGCTGCAATGGCAGAGGCACCACAGCCACTTCCTACGTCCAACACCCTCTTTGACCTGGTGACTGCAGGATTATCCAGGAGGTATCTAGGAACAATGTTCAGAACAAATGAGTTAGGAGACTTCGGGCTCCTTGGAGCACTGTATCATTGCATCATCACAAAACAATCCTGAAATTGTCTCCTCTCCTTTTTCGCTGGTCTATTTGTTTTTAGGGTCTATCATCGACAGCTGCCTAGGGCTTTGTGAGACCACTACCTGTAAAATGTAAGCCTGATGTACACCGATCACTGATAAAGTGCTCAAACTTTATAATGACTCTGAAGCAGCCTTGGCTTAATGGTCACTCCCTTGTTTTTGAATCAGAAAGTTGCATGCTTACACCATGGTTCGACTGAAGGGTCTGTATTTCTATATGACTATGTTTGTGAGATTTGAACACAAATCTATGCTGACATTCTAGGGGCAGGCTGGTACTGATGGAATCCTGCACTTGGAAAAGGCATTAAACTGAAGACCTGACAGCCCTCACGGCTAAACATAAAACAATATGTGTAGTACTAATCTAAGAACAGCAGGGAGCTCTCCCAGTGTCCAAGCCAATCGTTATTCTGTCTATCAATTGTATCTCACATCAGATGGTTGTAAGCTCAAGCTCCACTCTTGAGCTTGAGTATAAAGTTGAGGTTGACTTTTCTCGTGCTATATTAAGGGAGTGTTGCACTGGTGGAGGTGATGTTTTTCAACCAAACTGATTTTGATCTTAGGTAGATGTAGAAGACCCACAATTTCGAAGAATTGTAGGGGAGATGTCCCCAGTGTCCAGATCAATATTTACCACTCAATTAACATCATAAAACAGATTATCTGATCATTATCATATTGTTGTTTGTGGGAGTTTGCTATGTGAACCTTGATCACTCTGTTTCCCACATTGACAACACTGACTACACTTCCCACAGTACTTCACTTGCTATAAAAGTACTTTAGGACAGCCCTTGATTATAGAAATTGTCATAGAAATATAAGCCTTTTCTTTCTTCTCAATCATCTTAAAACAGATAAAACAAATTTATTTGCTTTTTTGGGAGCTTCAAAGTGATGGCACATTCAGAGCATTGATTCTGTCGGTAAAAATGGCCCTAAACTTCCAGTTGCCTACCAGTGTTCCCTGGCCAACATCTCTGTCTCAGGCCTACTACAGGGCTCCAGTGAGGCTCAGCACAAGCTGGAAGAGCAGCACCCCATTTTCTGCTTGGGGACCCTGCAGCCTTCAGGTCCCACTATCAAGTTCAATAATTTAAAGGCCTGAACACCTCCTTCCAGGACCTTTACCCCACACCCCTCGCCATGTCATCACAGCTAACCCATTTTCACCTACTCATTGTCCCCATTTTCAGCTTTATTCCTTCCCTGGCTTCCCATTATCCATTCTTTTTCTGCCTATCAATCTCTCGCTCTCTGGGCTCCATTTCCACCACCCTTTCCCCCACCCCAACCCCTGTCATCAGCATAAATACCACCCTTTCCTAGCTACTATCAGTTCTTAAGAAGGGTCACCACTCTCAAAACGTTAACTCTGCTTTCTCTCCACTGTTGCTGCCAGACCTATGGAGTTTCTCCAGCAATTTCTCTTTTTGTTATACATTTGGGATGTCTTGACATAATTAAAGGTGTTTACTGAAGTGCAAATCTTCCTTCCTTTACTCATGGCAATTTAACCTGTGAGTTTCGTAAACTGTTCTTGGCATAAACATACTCACTTACAGAGCTGTATAACGAGAGGTGGATGCCAAGGAAATGAGTGGGTTTAAAGGGGACATTAAAAGCATAATTGAAGACTTTTGAAAACTGGGAGAGAGGTGTAGATGCAAAAATCATTCAACCAAACAAATTCTGTTGTCAAGGAGCAATGTGATCCAGACATATTTATTTTGCAAATTATTGCCCAATATATCAATTTGACTGCTGAGTTTAAGTAAATGAACATTTTATATCTAATGTTGTCACTGGGATTTAAATAAAGCAAGATGCTGGATGCTAGGAATTAATCTTTATACAAGCAAATCTCCCAAGGCATTGCTTGAAAACAGCTCTCTTTGTATATCACAAGTTATTATAATCAGGTTTGACAGGGATAATACTGCAGGAACTGTCACGTGTATAGGAGGCACACAACAGTGTGATAGATCAAAGATATACCTTGCAAACTGAAAAAAGTGCTGTGGTAAAATCACTGATCTGTCCTTTCAGGATGGATCTGGGCAGAGCATTTTGAGCAATAAAGCGCTGTGATTAAATTTGATCATTAAAGATAACAACAGAGAACTGGATGGTACAAGAATAAAAATTCAATGAGGATTCAAGTGTATTTAAACAAAAGAACAATCAGGTTAATAGAGACACTTTCCTATTCATCATAAGGCAGGAGTGAACCTTGTCCTTGAATCTGCTATAGTCCTTCTGATGAAGATACTCCAGGTATGGTATTAGATGAGGAATCTCAGGACTCTGATTAAATGAGGATAACAGAATAGATATACGTCCATGTTAGGATGGTGTGTATTGGAAAGGATACTCAAGCTGATGGTTTTCCCATGCTCTTACTGATATTGTATGTTGTGACTATAAAGGATGACTAAAGTGTAACTTCTATCAAACGCGGTAAATCAAGTGGCAAAGGCATTAATTCAGGATTATTCAAATTACATACAAATTCCAATAGTTCGGGTCTAATTGTTAAACTTGTTTCATCAGAGTGGGCTCCAACACTGACATTTAAACAAACTCAGTTCTATGGGGAAGGGGAAAGTTGGCCTCCCGACTATAACTTACTGAAGTGGTATTATCAGTCTTGTGGGGAACTTCCCACAAATTTGTTCTGTTATAACTTCTGAGGTGTCCCGCTGCATATCTTTGGAGGTACTTTCAGACTCTAATTATCGAGAGATCGGAAGATCTGAGCCAATGTCGGGAAGGAGCGAGATAATCCTTATATTTATGATGAAGGCAATAGGCAAGTGATGTTACATTTTAATGGCATTTGCAACGTTTCACTAAAGTGACCAGTAGGGGGCCAATCTCTTAAAAGCAAATAAAATGGGAGCACAGATTACATGTAAATTGACTATATGCATTCATCAGGGAGAGCTTGTGTTTAGGATTCAGCATTTATGCACATGTAACCATAATATTTGCCACAATGATGTCTCTCATCGTTTCGCCTTCTGGTTGGCTCTTGGGGACATCAAGGGTGCTTCAAGCAGACTGGACAAACCTACCAAACCATCAGAACAAGACAGATTTCCACATCATCACTTGTACTCAAATTGTGCCATTAAGTGTACAAGTTGCTTCACACTTGGCTTTATAAAACAAAATTTGGCCTGGATTCACTTATAGAGTCATAGAGTCATATAACAGAGAAACAGAGCCTTCGATCCAACCAGTCCATGCCGAACATGATCTCAAACTAAACTAGTCCCACCTACCATGTCCTGGCCCATATCCCTCCAAACTTTTCCTATTCATGTACTTATCCAAATGTCTTTTAAACGTTGTATCTGTACCCGAATCCACCACTTCCTCTGACAGTTCATTTCACACACGAACCACTCTCTGCCCCTCATGTCTTTTTTAAATCTTTGTCCTCTCACCTTAAAAATAAGCTCCCTGTTCTTGAAATCCCCACCTTAGTTCCTAGATTGCGCTGAGTTACGTAAGCTCAGTTGGAGTGAAGTAAAAAGTTGCTCTGTGCTTTAAGAGAGGGTAAAATTGATGGAACTTTGGAGAAAATGTGATTGGCATTAGGAGGTGTTAGAGTCTGGACAAAACCCCTGGAGCTCAAGACACTAGAGAATGTTTGACACAAAATGTGAACGTGGAATTCAAATATAACCTGTCAAGACAAGGGCAGTGAGGCATCACCCTTGTCACGACAGGTTATATTGGAATATCATGAGGCACTGCTCTCGAAAAAAACTGAACAAAGTTATTTATAAGGGCATAGATTGGGCAGATAGGGAGAAACGTTTCCCCTTAGTACAGGGGTCAGTAACCAAGGGGTAGTTTTAAGGAAAGGAACAGGAGTCTTTGAGGAATTTTTTTGACGCAGAGTGTGGTGGGTATCTGGAACTCACTACTGAAAAGGGTGTAGAGTCGGAAACCCTCCAGATGTTTAAGAAGTATTTAGAGGAGCACTTGAAACCTCACAGCGTACAAGGCCACAAGGTTCGAGTCCCATTTCCCCAGAAATGTCTCGACATGTGATTAATTCAGGATATCTGGTCGGCATGGACGAGTTGGACCAAAAGGTCTGTTTCCGTGCTGTACATCTCTATGTCTTGACAGGTTGATTAAAATAACCAACTGCAAGGCTATGAGTCAAGTGCTAGCAAATGGGATTAGAACAGTTAGATGCTTGATGTCTGGCACAGACATGATGGGCCGAAGGACCTCCTTCCGTGCTGCAAAAACTTTACATACTGTGTCATGTCAAATTTGAACTTATGTACTATAATTTTGCAAATTTCAGGAACAAATATAATTCTGGGCAGTGGGTGGATGAAATCCTTTGAGCAGAATCATTTTGTGCAAGACTGTCTATCATGTACTGGCATTCGAAGACCTTTAAATGCCACCTTCAGGACAGCAAAATGGGCAAAATGAATACAGAATCGCTTGCGTCTAAGTTTCAATCCCTCTTGATTTCCAAGATCGATTCCAGGAATGAGAAATTCCACTTTCGAGGACAGATTGAAGAAGTTGGGGCTGTTCTCCTTGAAGAGGAGAAGTCTTTGAGAACATTTGACAGAGGGTTTTCAAAAATCATGAGCAGACAGGCCAGAATAGATTGGAAGTAGTTGTTCCCGCTTGTAAAAGGAAAAGCACGAGAGGGCATAGATTTGAAGTGATATGCAAAGGAAGCAAAGGGAAAAAAAACTTTTTTCATGCAGGGAATAGTTAGGTTATGGAATGTGGTGCCTGGAAAAGTGGAGGATGTAGGCTGAATTAAATCACTGAAGAGGTAATTTGTACGAATATTTGGATAGAAATAGTGTGCAGAAAAGGCCAGGAGATGGGCACTCAGTCACAGAACAGGTTTAGGCACAGTGGGCCGAATGGCCTCCTCCTGCACAGGGTAACAGTTGTGTGGCAATGTGATTCAAGTGGTTAGCACTCTTGCCCCATAGCGCCAGGGACCCGGGTTTGATTCCAGGTTTGGGTGACTATAATTACAACAATTAAAAGGCAATCTAGATGGGGATATGAATAGGAAGTGCTTAGAGGGATATAGGCCAAATGCTGACAAATGGGACCTAGACTAATTTGACATGGCATGGTGGCTCAGCGGTTAGCATGGCTGCCTCAGAGCGCCAGGGACCTGGGCTCAATTCCAGCCTCGGGTGAGTGTCTGTGTGGAATTTGCACATTCTCCCCATGTTTGTGCGGGCTTCCTCCGGGTGCTCCAGTTTCCTCCCACAGTCCAAAGATGTGCAGGTTAAGGTAGATTGGCCATGCTAATTTGCTCATAGTGTCCAGAGATGTGCAGGCTAGGTGTGTCAGCTGTGGGAAATGCAGGGGTTACAGGAGATAAAGTAGGGGGTTAGGTCTGGGTGGGATGCCGTTCGGAGGGGCAGTATGGGCTTGATGGGCCGAATGGCCTGCTTCCAGAGTGTAGGGATTCTAAGAATTCTGTGCTACCCAGGGCGTCCTAATGCGAACTGGTTCTAAGTCCAATCCTGGTTTGGTAAAAAGGGGGTGGGAGGATTTAGAGTCCATGCAAGCGTATAAGGCAGGTACCTGGAGAGTGCCTGGCCCCCCGGCCAGTAGATAGCCCAGTAGGGATCGCTGAAGGGCCACAGATGGGCCGGCTGGCTCCAGAAGCGGCAGCGGGGAGTGAGCAGCCTCAGGCTCACCTCCGGCGTGAGGTGCTCTCTCACTGGCTCCGTGTTGCCGGCGATAAACGCCCTGAGGTCGGGCGCAGCGGGTTCGCTGAGCCGCCGCGGGTGGCGGAGAGAGAGGCGCCAGCACAATGCAGTGCTGGCCAGCCTGCCAAGGAGCATCGGTGGAGAAGTGGGGGCTCCTCTCTCCTAAAGCAGCCCATGTACGCACTCCTTCCCTACGAGAGCACCAGACTTCAGAGCAGCGCTCCTTCCTGCAGCAAACCCTGGGGCGTGCAACTCAAATAAAACAGGATTGCACACAACCTCCGTGTCCAACTGCATTTGCTCTCCCCGCCGCCTCCCAATGCTGCAGACTGTGGTTCTGCCTTCCAGTTTGGTCCTCACTATGAACCCCTTGGTCAGAATTTGACCCCTGCCAACTGAAGTCAGGTTTCTAACCTACTGCAACATGAGGGTCAGCCATAAAGATTTATAAAGAAAGGACTCTTTCTGTCCCATTCATTACCAATCTTAACAGGCTGGTCAAAAACACAACTGTGTCACCGGGCTAGTGTCCCTACCCCAATGCTCAAATTACAATAGTCGCAGCATTTTATACAGAACAATACCGTACAAGAAGAGGCCCTTCGGCCCATCATGTCTGTGCCGACCATGATGCTACTTTAAACTTGCCCATCTGCCTGTACATTTTCTGCTCGGATCCGCTGTCAGCGCACAGACTCGTGAGCTCACTGGCACATTCCAAGGTCCAGGACGATGTGCTTGCTGAGGGACACACTAAAGCTTGGGGCAACTGCCCCCAAGGCGCTGTGGGGAAAGACCACCCTCTGAGGTCTTCTTGCTAAAGCTAAATGGAGGTCCTTATTGTTATCAGACCCTCCTGGTGCCTTAAATGCATGTAAATATAATCTGGTTCAAGTCAGAGATGCCTTTGGTTTGGTTGGAGTCAAACTCCAATGTTTCTTTGTTTCCTTGATGTGCTATTGTACAGAACTGAACTGAACTGCATTTGTGACCATGTATGTATATAAACATATCTTTTACGAATAAAGTGAAATGTGAACATGGTATGTATCCCTCTATTCTCTGCCCATTCGTGTGTCCTGTTAAATTTTGCTACAGTATCTGCTTCTACCACCTGCCCTGGCAGGACCTATACATTTTGCAGTGTTAGCTAATGAAAAAGTAAACCTAGGATATCAAGCAATTCTCAGTGCTGGGATCAAAGATGGATGGATGGCGTGCAGCTTTGAAATACATGATCCCGCATTCAGCCTTGTGTGAGATTGTTGAAACTGGACACAGCAGCTCCAGGATAGAGCATCCATTCTTCTGATTGTGATATAGTGATCCCTCCGATGGTTACTGAGCTTATGATGCAATATATCCCCAGTTGATGGGAAGAATAATATTAGGCCCCTCAATCACAGAATTACTTGTTAGACAGTGGCGTGTAATGGGCTTTGCATGTAAATATTGAATTGGCTACATGGATGTTTTTACTGATAGCGAGTAGTAGTTTTAAAAAAACGCAAACAAAAAGTCATGGTGATTTTGGTGCTGGGAAGGTTGCTCAGTTGTGTGTGATAGAGAGAAAAATAAATCAACAGTGGTATAGCGATAGTATCACTAGACTGTGACCTAAAGTCCCAATTGTCTTCTGGGGTTACGGGTTTAAATCCCTTCACAGCAGCTGTTGGAAATTAAATCAATAAACTATAGAATTGAAAGGTAATCATAGTGAGATATTTAAACATCAGCTTTCATTGCTGGCCCTTTAAGGAAGGAAATCTGCTATCCTTACTTGGCCTGACCTACATTTGAATGCAGACCCATAGCACTGCAGTCAAATATTAATCCCCCTCTGAAATGGCCAAGCCGCCTGGTTCTTCTGCCAGAGCTTATGGGATCTAATCCTACTTCAGAAATTCAAACACACATTTGAGCCTGACCCTCCAGTGCAGCATTGGAGGAATGTTGCACTGCAAGAGGTACCATCTTTCAGACAAGCTAGTAGTTAAGCCGAGCGCTGTTCTCACCCCTCTCAAAGAGACGTAAATGGACCCGTGACACTGTTAGATAAGTGGAAGAGCTGTCCTGGCCTGAAATCATCACTGAAACAGATGGCATTGTGTTTGTGGGATTTTGCTGTGCAACTTTGGCAGTCAGACTTTCATACGTGGTCATGTGGTTTCTGGGTAATTCCCCACTGCCAATATTATGTGCACTATTGTTAACCCTTGTACATTCACCACAAAGACTGGGTTCTTGTTGAGACAAATATCTTGAAGTTCATCAACAATACTGTTTTATACTGCTATTAGATTTCAGAGTTGTTTTATGCTTACAGACAGCATAGGGCAAATATACAGTTAGTGCAAGCAGACTACCATTCATTATTACTACTGCCACTGAGATAAGGCAGGTACTTTACACTAGAATGTTTATACTAGCACTAACTCTGTGATACAGTTTAATTGTTTTAAAAAGTGTATTGCCTGCCTGGTCTCGAATCTATGCAAAAGTGCAGCACATAACAGCAGTGACTGCAACAAGCACTGAATTGACACACAGCACCTTAGGAACACCTGAAATCAGGAAAGGCACTATACAAGTGGAAATTTTTCTATCCCCTCACAATCTCACATGAAGAATGGTCGTTTGGTCGAGGCATCAGAAGAGCACCAACTCTAGGACTGGACCTTAGCAAGGATCCAGCCTTCGTGATGATGGCTAGCAAGGAGGAAAATGGAAGGGAGGATAAAAATCATGGGAAAGTATATTTTGATCAGCTGGCTTAATAAGGAACACAGTGAATAGGTGGTCAACAAGTAAGTTGAAACTTGCACCTGCAGATCAACAAACTGCAAATTAAAACAATAACCAGTAAAACTAACAGGCAATGAATATTAAACACAATAAGGTGTAGTTTTGTTTCCTGTTGTTAGTGCTGCACTGTCCTTTTATTAAAACTTGCATTATCTTGTTGCATTTTTAGTGCAACTGCTTTTACAAATTGTCCTACATGCAAATACTTGTTGATTCGATCAGCTTGTTGTACACATAACTGGTGCAAGTAGGTTTCGAAATACAAATGTTTCAGCATGTGGTTATATTTGTTCAGTGTTGATTCTGTTAATGGTTGCAGGACTTTTAATGAGTTTCTTTCTGAGCCCTCACCCTGCTATCAATGTGTACAACGATCCTCAACCTTGGTTCAGGCTATAAGCCAATGTTTCTGGGATCTCTGTGTTCATGAGAGGGTCTCACCTCTCCAGATCTTTGGTCACAAGCTGTTTAGAACAGTGTGTAATGATGTGCTGATTTAAGTTTCTCACATTCTGCTTTCTTAACAACAACCGGTCGTATTTGTAGAGTGCCTTTCACATTCCACAGGCACTTCACTTGAATGCAATAAAACAAAACTTGACTCCGCACTACATAAGGAGAAATTAAGGACGATGACAGAAAGCTTGGGGAAGAAAAGGCTAATTGTCTTAAAGGAGAAATTGTCTTAAAGCAGTGAGGAGACAGAGAGATGTCAGGAGGTGAAAGTGCAGAAAGCATGGTAACCAACTGTGGAGCAATTTGAAACTGGGGACACTCAAGAAGCCAGAATCAGAGGAGTGCAGTGTCTCAGACTGGAGAAGATTAATGAAGTAGAGGGTGCTGAGACTACGGAGGAATTTGAAAGCAAGGAAGAGGATTTTAACATTGAGGCATTACTTAACCACAAGTCTGTAGGTTGATGAGTGGAGAGGTGATGAATCGTGGTACTTGATGTGAGGTAAGGACAAAGGCAGCAGTATTGGATGACTTCAAGTTTATGGAGAGCAGAATGTGAGAGCAACTAGGTCTAATGGGAACAAACACATGGACAAGGGTTTCAGTGGAGCTGAGGTATGAGTAGAGTCAGAAACAGGTAGTCTTAGAGATGGTACAAAAAACCCGAAAGAAGTGCAGTTGCTGGAAATCCAAAACTAAAACAGAAATTGTTGGAAAAGCTCAGCAGGACTGGCAGCATCTGTGGAGGGAAATCAGAGTTAATGTTTCGGGTCGTGTGACCCTTCCTCAGAGCTGACAGTAGCTAGGAAGAGATTGGCTTACATGCAAAAGATAGTGTGAGGGCTGGGGAGGAGATAAGTCCTAGCCCCTGGGATAAGTGCTCCCCCCACACTATCTTCTGCATGAAAACCAACATTTTCCTAAATACCATCAGTTCTGAGGAAAGGTCACTGAACCCGAAATATTAACTCTAATTTCTCTCCACAGATGCTGCCAAACATTCTGAGATTTTTCAGCAATTTTTGTTTTGAACTCTTAGAAATGGTGTTGGTTTGCGAATGGAACCTCATCGCAGGGTGAAATAAGACATCAGGGTTGTCATAAATTTTCTGGTTCAACTTCAGGAAGTTGCCAGAGAGGGGGATGTTGGAATCATAAAAGGCTTGTGGGTCAGAAAGAGGCCACTTGGTCTATCACATCTGGGCTCCACTTAAAAATTGAGTCACTCAGTCTAATCCCACTTGCAAGCATTTATTCCATAGCCCCACAGGTTCCCTGTAACCAATGGTGCGCCACAGGGCTCGGTGCTGGGTCCACTGCTTTTCATCATTTATGTAAATGATTTGGATGTGAACATAGGAGGTATGGTTAGTAAGTTTGCAGATGACACTAAAATTGGAGGTGTAGTGGACAGCGAAGAAGACTACCTCAGAGTACAATGAGACCTCAGTCAGATGGACCAATGGGGTGAGGAGTGGAAGATGGAGTTTAATTTAGATAAATGTGAGGTGCTGCAGTTTGGAAAGGTAAATCAGGGCACGACTTATACACTTATTGTTAAGTTACTGGGAGTGTTGCTGAACAAAGAGACCTTGGAGTGCAGGTTTATAGTTCCTTGAAAGTGGAGTCGCAGGTAGATAGGATAGTGAAGTATGCTTGTCTTTATTGGTCAGTGCATTGAGTGTAGGAGTTGAGAGGACATGTTGTAGCTGTACAGGACGTTGGTTAGGCCAGTTTTGGAGTACTGCGTGCAATTCTGGTCTCCCTGCTATAGAAAGGATGTTGTGAAACTTGAAAGGGTTCAGAAAAGATTTACAAAGGTGTTGTCAGGGTTGGAGGGTTTGATCTTTAGGAAGACGCTGAATAGTCTGGGGCTATTTTCCCTGGAGCGTCGGAGACTGAGGGGTGACCTTATCGTGGTTTACGAAATCATGAGGGGCAAGGATAGGGTAAATAGACAAGGTCTTTTCCCTGGGGGGGGAGTCTAAAACTAGAGGGCATAGGTTTAAGGTGAGAGGTAAAAGATATAAAAGAGACCTAAGGGACAATTTGTTCGCACAGAGGATGGTGCGTGTGTGGAATGAGCTGCCAGAGGAAGCAGTGGAGGCTGGTACAAGTACAATATTTAAAAGGCATCTGGATGGGTATATGA
>NC_063349.1:6328292-6355631 GCF_021869965.1 Rhincodon typus
GACAGTGTTGTGAGAAAGCTTTGATGGATAGAATAAAGGTAAATTCAAAGGGATTTTATAAATATATAAAGAGGAAGAGAATAACTAGGTAAAGAGTAGGCCCCACGAGAGAACATAGAGATAGTTTGTGAGTGGAGCCAGAGACATGAGCACAGTCCTCAATGATTAGAAGATCACGGCAACACAGTTGCTCAATGGTTAACACTGCTGCCTCAAAGCACAAGGCACCTGGGTTCAATTCCAGCCTCGGGCAACTGTCTGTGTGGAGTTTGCACATTCTCCCTGTGTCTGCGTGGGTTTCCTCCGGGTGTTCCGGTTTCCCCCCACAGTCCAAAGATGAGCAGGTTAGGTGAATTGGCCATGGGAAATGCAGCATTGCGGGGATAGGGTAGAGGGGTGAGTGTAGGTGGGATGATCTTTGGAGAGTTGGCGTGGACTTGTTGGGCCAAATGGCCTGTTTCCACACTATAGGGATTCCAGGAATACTTAATGGCAGCTTCACAATAGGAAAGGATGGCACAGTACAGACATTGGGGTAGAGGACTGTGAAATATTAGAAGATATTAACATAGGGAGTTAGAGAGGAGGTGTGAGTGGGATGTACATGAATGATTTATACTGAAATGTACAGGTTATTATCCAAATTGGTAAATATTGAGGGGAGCCACAAACCCCAGGAGGATATCAACAGAATCATCATCATTGATGGTCCCTCACAGACGAGGAGGGCCCTGTTCCACTCTCACGGTGAGTCTGTAGGTGGCTGTACAAACTGATGCTGCTACCACAGGCTCTGTTACACTTTGGGGCAGAGGATGGTCATGGGATGGGGTGGGTGGGGCGTTGGTGAGGCAGTGCGCTCCTTACACTGTTTTCGCCTGGCTTCCACTTTTTCCCTACATCAAGTCTTGAGGTGCTCGATGCTTTCCCGGATGCTCCTCCTCCA
Organism: Rhincodon typus; assembly: GCF_021869965.1. NCBI lineage: Eukaryota > Metazoa > Chordata > Chondrichthyes > Orectolobiformes > Rhincodontidae > Rhincodon > Rhincodon typus. Next base: position 6,329,239 of record NC_063349.1, read on the forward strand.
CTTTGGACAGTCTCGGGCCAGTGAGTCCCCGGTGTCTATGGGAATGTCGCACTGCACCAGTGAGGCCTTGAGGGTATCATTGAAGCGCTTCCTCTGCCCACCTGGGGCTCCCCTGCCATTTCAGAGCGGGGACTAGAACACCTGCTCAGGGAGTCTCGTGTCGGTCATGTGGACGACATGCCCAGCTCATTGTAACTGAACAAGGGAGGTCAGTGCCTCGATGCTGGGGATGTTGGCCTGGTCGAGGACGCTGGTATTGGTGTGTCTGTCATGGGCAGAGCAGTGACAAATGGAATTCAACCCAGTGAAGCGTCAAATAGTGCACTTTGGGAGGGCTAACAAGGCAAAGTATTACCCTATGGATGCTAGGACTCTGGAAAGTAGTAAAGATCAGAGGGACTTTGGTGTCCATATCCACAGATCCCTGAAGGTAGCGGGTGCCTAAGAGGGCTTATGGCTTTTATTTGCCAAGGCTTAGAATACAAGAGCAAGGAAGTTATGGTGGAACTGATAAACACTTGTTAGGCCACAACTGGAGTACTAAATACAGTTCTGGTCACCATATTTTAAGAAGGATGTAATTGCATGAGAGAGGGTACAGAATAGAATTACCACAGATCTGCCTGGGCTCAAGGGTTTCAGCTACAAGGAAAGAACAGGTTGGCTGGAGTTCAGCGAATGTTGAGAGGGGACCTGATAGAGGCGTATAAGATTTTGAAGGAGAGAGATAGGTTGGATAGGAAGACACTTTTTCCAATGGTAGAGGGGACAATAATGGGGACAGTGAGCATAGATTTAAGGCAAGAGGTTAAAGTTAACAGGGGAGTTGAGGAGAATTGTTTTTTGCCCAAAGGGCTGAAGAAGTCTGGAACTCACAGCCCGAAAAGATCTTTGAATTATTTATCAATTTATTTAGTGTCAAAATACAGCAAAAAATGTTGTATAGTGTCACTACTCTCTGGCGCCATCTTAAAACACAGAAAACTGAACCAAAGTGTGGAATATAAAGGCAGAAAAATAAAGAAACTAAGAAATAATGTTTAACTTTACAGTCCTTCTTGTTACGTGCTCTGCCAAGGGCCACAGGCCTGGTGGCCAGCCATGAGGTAAAGCCCAGCTCAAACTCGACTCCACTGCTGCTGTAAGTTTGCTTTGGGCCCACCTCACTGATACAGCTGCTGCTGATCTCGCCGCGTCTTGTACTGTGCCCAAAGTAACTTCCATTGGACCAGCCATGTGTCGGCACTAGGACCACCTTATCAGAAGCGCCTGGGAACTCAAACTCATCTCGGGCATGGCCACCTTGAGTCCACACCGCTGGGGCCATTCCAGTCCAGGCTGGGTCCACTCCAGTCCAGGCTGGGCTCACTCCAGTCCACACTGGACCCACTCCAGTCCAGGCTGGGCTCACTCCAGTCCACGCTGGGCCCACTCCAGTCCAGGCTGGGCCATTTGAGTCCACGCTGGGCCCACTCCAGTCCAGGCTGGGCCATTTGAGTCCACGCTGGGCTCACTCCAGACCAGGCTGGGCCATTTGAGTCCACGCTGGGCTCAGTCCAGACCAGGCTGGGCCATTGGAGTCCACGCTGGGCCCACTCCAGTCCAGGCTGGGCCATTTGAGTCCACGCTGAGCTCACTCCAGTCCAGGCTGGGCCCACTCAAGTCTGTGCTGGGTCCACTTGCTGCTGCCGATGCTGTCACCACAATGCTCTTTTCCCAAGAGGTAAGTACAAGTAAAGTTAAAAAACGAGAAAAGAAGAAAGGAATGGAGAGAGAAAAGCAGATGAGCCTAGGCTCAGGAGCCCTACACTGACTCCAAATTAGAAACATACATAACATTTGAGCAGAATTTAAATATTTACTTGCATTACCATAGCCTCAAGGGTTACTGTAGTCAGATCTGTTGACTGGTGCCGAAACAATGGGCTGAATGGCTTCCTTCTGTTCTGCAAACATCTGTGAGTCTGTGAGTAATTACACATTGTGGCAGTGATGTACTGTATCTATTACTGTATAACCAGTATATTACTGATATTGTTGAAGCATGTTCTGAACAGATGCTTCCTGTCTAGTGATTATATCAATACGCCACATGCTAAAGAGTCCCACTTTTTTTAACGCTTAATTTTCAGTTGATCCTAAAACAAGCATTTTCAATCAAAATAATGCTTTGAAAAGCGAATCTCTCTCCCTCCTTGGCTAATGGGGGCCTGATTACAAAATTGATGGGCATAACGGTACACATGAACTCAAGTCAAATATCCTTCAGCAGATACAACAGTCAGCAGTCTGAGACAAAGAATATATTAGTCACACGAAAGACAAGAAACGAAATAGCATTGGGCTGGGTTCACACAAAACAAATGTCTAGACAAGTTTTTACTCCAGCTATAGGTGTTACAAACCTATTTTCACTTAGTCCAATGTGCTTCAAAGGACAATAAAACATTAATAGGACTGAAATAGCATTGCAGAATTATAAATCAAGGATTTACATTTTAAAAGCACCCACAATTCTCAGTATGTCCTAAAAGCCAGTGAAGTACTTTTCAAAGTAGAGTCACTAGTCAAATAGGAAATACAGCAGCCAGTCTGTGTAGAGTAAGCTCCCACACAACATGATGACCTGATAAAGCTTTGCTGAAGAGCTATCCAGCTGCTACCTGACCTGCTGTGATTTCCAGCATTTTTTGTTTTCTGATCTGGTAATCTGTTTTGCTGAGGGATGAATATTTGCTCCGACTCTGGGCTCACTGCTGTTCTCCTGACTCTTTATCATGGGTTATTAATGTGAGAGGAAATGCCTGACCTCCTTAATCCAGCACTGGGGTATCAACCCAGAATACATGGTTATGTTGCTGGACAGTGAATCATACCGCTGATTCAGAGGTGACACTGCTACCACTGAGCCACAGCTGACAAATTAGATTTAGGATTTGACCTGACCTGACAGTAGTTTTAAACTATTCGCAACAAGACAATACACAGTAAACTGGAATATGCTGAGAGGAGGAAATAGAGTTGTGGAGATGTACAGCACGAAAACAGACCTTTCGGTCTAACTGCCGACCAGATATCCTAAATTAATCTAGTCCCATTTGCCAGCATTTGGCCCATATCCATCTAAACCCTTCCATTCACTTATCCATCCAGATATCTTTTAAATGTTGTAATTGTACCAGCCTCCACCACTTCCTCTGGCAGTTCATTCCATACACGCACCACCCTCTGTGTGAACAAGTTGCACCTTAGGTCCCTTTTACACTTTTCACCTCTCACCTTAAATCTATGCCCTCTTGTTTTGACTCCCCTCCCCTCAGAAAAAGACCTTGGCTATTCACCCTATCCTTGCACCTCATGATTTTATAAACCTGAGTAAGGTCACCCCTCAGCCTCTGACATTCCAGGGAAAATAGCCCCAATCTATTCAGCCTCTTCCTATAGCTCAAACCCTCCAATCCTGGCAACATCCTTGTAAATCTTTTCTGCACCCTTTCAAGATTAATAATATCCTTCCTAAAGCAGAGCAACCAGAACTGAATGCAGAATTCCAAAACTGGCCTGACCAATGTCCTGAACAGCTGCAACAAGACAGTTCAATTCCTATACTCAAAGCACTGACCAATAAAGGTAAGTGTACCAAACACCTAGTGAAAGATCTTTGTGTGCAAGTACATATGTCCCTAAAGGCTCTGAAGAAGGGTCACTGGACCCGAAAGGTTAACTGTGGAGATTTCTCTCCACAGATGCTACCAGATCAGCTGAGATTTTCCAGCAATTTCTGCTTTTGTTTCAGATTTCCAGCATCTGTGGTTCTTTTGTGTTTTTTTCTCCCTAAAGGTAGCAGTACAGGTAGATAAGGTTGGAAAGAAGGCGTATGGAAAGCTCTCCTTCATTGGCAGAAGTATAGACTACAAAAGTGGGGATATAGAAATGAAACTGCATAAGACTCTGGCGAGGCCACAACTGGATTATTGTGTGCTGTTCTGGCCACCACATTTCAGGAAAGTTACAACATTAAAGAAAGTAGTTGCTTTGTAAAGAGTGCAGAGAAGATTTGCCAGCATGTTGCCAGGGCTGGGGAACTGTAGTAACAAGGTGAGATTGGAGAGGTTGGGATTGCTTTCCTTGGAGTGGAGAGGCTGAGGAATGACACATACGAGATATACAGTATTGTTAGGAACACACATAGAGTAGACAGGAGGAACCTGTTTCCCTTGGCAGGGAGTTCAAAAAGCAGGGGTCGTAGACTCAAGCGAAGCGGCAGAAGGATTAGAGGGGACGGGAAGAAAAACTTTATTTACGCAGAGGATGGTAGGTGTCTGGAATTTGCTGCCTGAGTTGGTGATGGAGGAAGAGACCCTAAACTGTTTTAAAAATTACCTGGTTCTGTACTTTAAATGCTGTAAGCTGCAGGACCATGGGCCGTCTGCAGGAAGATGGAATTAGAAAGAGCATCGGGGTGTTTTGGGGTCAGCATGGACAAAATGGGTTGAATGGCCCCCTTCTGTGCTGTATCATTCCTGCACCTGATGAAGGGGCTGCGCTTTGAAAGCTTGTGATTTCAAATAAACCTGTTGGACTATAACCTGGTGCCATGTGACTTCTGACTTTGCCCACCCCAGTCCGACACCGGCACCTCCACATCGTATCATTCTTATGGTTCCTAACTGAGACAGAGGGTCTCATGAGGAGAGGGTGTCTCACTCTGCCTTGCTCTTGAGTCAGTATAGGTCTTCCCATTCGATTTTCTCCAGACATCTTTAGTGTTTGTGCAAAGGTGAAAATACTTCACACCTGTGCTAAACTTTTCACGCTTATGTTTAAATTGTTTCTTGTCTCTGTGTATTTGCAAGACCCTGTGAATTTCCAAACCCTGTGCCCCCTGTGAATCTGTCATTCCCTCATTCCTGCCTCTTCCCTCCCCTCATCAATGATGGCATGCCATTAGTTACGTGGACCCCTCGCTCTGAAATGTGGGGTGACCAACCATGAGGTGTTGCTGTCACTGAGTTACAACAGTCCTGCTCCTGCTGTAAGAGAGAGCTGGTCTCACACATCCAGCTCCTCCAGCTCCCCCCGCCCCCACCTTTCACAGGCCTCCCCCTGACTTCCAATCACACAGATCTCTCCCCAACCACCCCTCCCTCCTTCCCACAGATTTTATTGAGGGATCACCACAGATTTCAAGGCTTGACAGTGGGGCAAGGTATTTTGGAAGCTCAGCATGCATCATACCAAGGGTTAGGTGGGATCTGGCTAGATAGGGTTATAAAAAAGTTTATAGAATCATGAGGGGCATGGATGGGGGTGAATAGTCAAGATCTTTTCCCCAGAGTTAGGGGAGTCCAAAATGAGAGGGCATAGGTTTAAGGTGAGAGGGGGAAGATTTAAAAGGGATCCAAAGGGGCAACTTTTTCACACAGAGGCTGATGGGTGTGTGGAATGAGCTGCCAGAGGAAGTGGTGGAGGCTGGTACAATGACAACATTTAAAAGGCATCTGGGTGGGTACATGAATAGGAAGGATTTCGGGGGTAGGGGCAAAGGCTGGCAAATGGGTCTAGATTAATTTAGGAAATCTGATAGGGACAGACGGGTTAGACTGAAGGGTCTGTTTCCATGCTGTACAGCTCTATGACTGTATTTCCTCCTCTCAGTATATTCCCATTCATTGTGTATTCCCAATAGTTTAAAACTACTGTCAGGTCGGATCATATCCTAACTCTTAAGTTGTCTGCTGATTCCAGGCTGGACATCCCTCTCTCTAAGGCTTGGAGGGGCCTGGATTTCAGGTGCTCGTAGGAAGACGAAGGATTGAACAAGATGTAGGCGAAACAAAACAAAGGCAAGGTTGGGGGAATTGGAAACTGGTTTGAAAGTGGCGCCTGCAGTGCGTCAGGAGGCAGTGTGGGGAGCGAGAGAGGGAGTGAACACACACACACACACACACACACAGAGTGGAGAGAGTGAGAAGGAGGTAGACGGAGAAGCAGCGCAGAGAGACACGGTGCCTGCTCAGGAAGCTCTCCCAGCCTCCGGGAGGGTGAAGAATATGGACAAGGCGGAGAGAGAATGAGCCGGAGATCAGCAGCGGTAGCAGAGCAGCGGCGGCCAAGATGAATCATAGCAGCAACTCGGGATCTTGCCGCTTCGCCGATTACTTCGTGGTGGCCGGGATCGACACTGACAGTGGACTGGAGCCCGATGAACTCTCCGGTAGGTGAGAGGGGCTGAACCCGGGCTTGGCGTGGGGGTGAACCGCGATTGCAAGGAGGACTGCCTCTTATATTCCAGTGATGGTAAACATTCACAGGAGAGCGGGGGGGTGTCTGTACATTGTAAAACAAAAAGCGTGGGGGCTTAAATATAGACCTGCTTGTGAATTTCAGCATCGGCCCTTCTGTTGTAGATATCAGACGAAATGATTCGCCCTCTGGATAAAGATGGGTTCCTGGGTGGTGTGTTTTGTTTCTTCTGTGTAATTTGGCTGACTGCAGTCAACGCAATTCGTTTTTAACTCCTTCTGCCCCGTCTGCTCCGGTGCTCCTACCCCTTCTCCCCAATATAAATTAAAGAGGGCACAGATTCACGCGTCCAAGTGGCTGGTCTGAAACGGTGTTGGTCACCGGGCTATTCGACCAAGGAGGGCATCGCCCTCATCCCGCCCTGCTTCACCGTCTCCACCAGCGGACTGGAGTTGTTTACTTTTTTGTTAAGAACCGACCAAAGCTCCTGTCTTTAATTTCCATGCCCCCCCCCCACCCCAGCTCCCTAAACCCTATACCCCTGCGTCCTGTTTGAGGCTGGGGTGTTGAATTCAGGACTTGGGGGCAGGTTCCAAGGGAGATGTATTCTCACAAGCCCGCTGGCTTAAATAGGAACTGATCAGCTCCGTTCTGTTACCTGCATCCAGTTGTAACCCTGCGTATTAGGGATTGTACATGACAATTTCAGCTGGGTTTGACTTTGAAAGGCACAAGTCGATGTTCCACGAGAAGAATGGCCACTGATAGGATAAATCCAGAAGTTTCCGCAGCAGTGTAGAAGCACACAGGCTGCCTCTGCCAAATTACTCTTCCCTTCTGCAGTTTGATGTTGAGGCAAGCAGAAATCTTGAAAGGTCCCTCCGATAGAACAGCTCAGAAAAGTGCTGCATTGCTGTTGGAACAGAGACGTGTGTAGGACTTAACTGCGCTGTTCTGTCCAGTAAAATTCTCTTACTGAGTAAAGTTGACCATGGTTCCATTGAGTACATGATGTGGCGATCTGGATCAGGAGTGGTTTGTTTGGTGTGAGGGTGACCCTAGGTGAAATTCATGTCTTGGGCAGTCTTTCAGAAATGGTGTAATCTGCGTGGTTTTGTCTGCAATGTGGCCGGCTGTTCTGTAAACAAAAATACTTAAAATAATAGTAAAACTAAATGTGAAACCTTGGCTTAGTTAGAAAAAAATCTCAACTCTGAAGGTTACGAGTTCAAATCTCACTCAAGAGACTCAGCATGCAATCTAGGCTGACACTCCAATGCAATATTCAAGGGAATGTTGGAAGTGCTATCTTTTGATCGAGATGTTAAACTGAGAGGTAATATTCCCTCCAGGGTGGATGTAGAAGATAATATGGCACTATTCAAAGAATAGCAGTGGATTTATTCCCAGTGTTTTTGCATGCTAGTTATTCCTTAATGAATATCATTTAAAATAAATTATCAAGCCATTATCTTGCTGCTTGTTTGTGGGACCTTGCTGCTAATTTTCTTAAACAACAACAGCAACCACTCTTCAAACGTACTGTGCTTAATTTGGTTTCAAACATGACGGGGTGGTCCCAAAGCAGTATTCCAACAAAGCAAGTCTTCTTTCACCTTTTTAATTATGTTCATCATGTTCTTCTGTGTTAAGCAGGTTTCAGTTTCTGGAAAGCTTATATGCTTACCTGTTATTTATAATGGAGACACTCGAAAGAGCTGTATAGCCCAATTCTGCTTGTATTAGGATTGAAGGTATTGAATTGGATACTGGTTGCTGTATGTCACACTAAACTGATGGTCCAATATAAACACATTACCTCAGATACCCAGTGACTGAATGGATTAATCCAGACTGGTCTGTGCAGAGTTGGCTCAAGTTGGCCGGTTGACAGTAACTGCTATTGTAATTGGCTGGGGCCTTGCTTGTTTGACTCTTACTGGACGGTGCATGGATATCAGATGTAGGGCGAGCCTAGGATTGGGTGAAGTTGTGATGTCCCCTCATGACTAAGTGAACTGCCTGAGGATTGTGTTACTCAAGAAGACTGAGGCACTGAGAATGTATGTAATGGAGAGGACATAACAATCCATGGAATTGTGAGGCATTGATTCCAAGGGGAAGAAAGAAACTGGTCTCAGAACACTCCAACTCAGACAAAACAGTATTAAACAATTGCAAATAAGTTGTACTGTACAAACGTCAAACTTTTAAATTTAATAATTCAGTGAACTACAAGCTAAACTAATTATATTTTTTTATATGCTGAGATAAATTGTGTTATAAAACATTTGCAATATTTTCAGTCTTGGCAAGGTGTTCCTTTTCTCCTCTGTCTCAGCTCAAACCTGGATGAAACAACCTGCATTCTGCTGCATTATGCAGTGGTGCTTCGAAATACTCAGAGGTGCAGTCCACCTCTGCAATGTTAAAATGATGCACATTATCTGAATGAAAAGATCCCGCTCTAGTGATGGATGAGGTGCAGTGCCTGCCTTGCTGGGGCTATTACATATTTGCATTTTATAGCTCAAATCGTTAGCACTGCGTGGTTAAGTTAAACAATTGAGGAATTACATTCCAAACCCTCTGGCCCAATGCAGTTCCAGAGCTGAATAATAATTTTGTGATGTCCTGTTTATTGGATTAATGGAATTCAGATGAAGCCACTCTGAATTGTTCAGCTTGTAGAACAATTATTAATTTAAATGCAGTTGTTGACTGTTTTATGATGGATAATGGCAATAACAATGTTGGGTTGATGTTCAGCCTTCAGGGTTTTAATTGAGTGAAGATTAGAAATGTTTGTCATTGTCAGAAAACAGTATAATGTCTTAAGTGCCTACTCCCGGTTTGAATTGCAAGATACGTGATAAGTGAACTCATTTTCAAGCATTGAAATTATTTCTTGTTTCGAGGCATATCCATATGCATTCCATTCCTATTGTTGAGGTGCTGAAGTGGGAAGATGTACTGGGAAGCTGGCCTCTACTAGATGTGACTTATTGTGGCAGCTACTGCTCTCTGTTTGTCACACTCTTGCCTCTCAGTCCTAAGGGCAGGGGTTCATATTGAGTATACCTACGGTGATGATTCTAATTGGGCATTGAGGGAGTGCTGCAATGTCAGAAGTGCAGCTCTTTGGGTCGGTGTGAAAGATCCCTGTAATATTTGAGCAAGAGCAGAGTTAGTCTCCCCAGTGTCTTGGCAAATATTTATCTCTCAAGCAACATCACTAAAACAGATTACCTAGTCGTTATCCCATTACTGTTTGTACAATCCTGCTGCGTGCAAACTGTTTCCCTGCATTACACTGCAGAAAAAGATTTCAACGGCTGCTAAGCACTTTGGGATATGCTAAGGTCATGAAAGATGTTATATATGGATCGGTATTTGCTGCTGTGCAAACCTACGGTTTTCTAGACTAATGTTCTTTGGTCATGTCAAACAGTCTCGCTGTGACTATTATCCATGGGGTGCAGCTTCTCTAGATAATTGGTGTGGGGTGGTTGTTGATGAGTGTGTCAAGAAATTAGATTTTAAAAGATTTTGGAGAGGGGTGAGAGTGGGGATATAATTTTTTTTGGACAGGACTATTTAGTAGTGTGGAGCTTAGCAGATTTGCTAGTCAGAAGTGTTATGTTTTTTGATACAAAACACTTCGGTTTTGATTTGCTAGCTTTGATTCTTTGGGGAGCAAAACCTTTTTGTTTGCATTTTTCCCCATCAAAGAACCAACAGCTGAAGCACAAATCTTTAAATTGTTCTCCAGCACCGTTCTGAGCCTGAGTGATCTTTTCTGTTCGCTGCATGGGGTGTGAATTTATAAGCATCCCAGCTTGCAAGTCCTGAATCAGTCTTTCGACACCTGGAATCATGTTTATGGCAATTTCCCATTGTGTTGTATTTCATATAGCACTGGAATGGGAAATGTTCTGTGACTGGCTCGCGTACTGTCAGTACTTCCCGATACCTATTCTGCCTTGAATAGCCTTTTTTGAAATGGCTCATTTGTATTTTCCCATGTCTTCAATCCAACACGATTGCTAAAATATGCACAACAATCCTTACCCTCCTCTGTCACAATGAGAAGGAGTTGAGAGATTATTTGGCACAGCGTTTTCAGAGCAGCTCTGCCATATGCCCTGATTTGCTGGATTAAGACCCCCAGTCAATACTTCCCTCTCTCAGTGAATTTAAAAGGGCTGAAAGATTGAATTATCAGGACATATTGCATTAGTTTGGTTTGTTGGCTTTAGAGTGTTGAAGGGTGATCTAATCAAAGTGTTTAAAATGATAAAAATGGATTCAATAGGGTGGATAAACTGCTTCCAGAAGAAGGGGGAATGACCTTCAACTTAAAATCCGTGCCATTCAGAAGTCTATTCAGGAAGTGTTTTTTTTCCACTCACTTGGGAGAAGACATCTTTAAATCACTGCCCAAAAAATGTTAAGACTGGGAATCGAGTGCAAATCTCAGAATCGCCACTGATACATACTTGATGGCCAATTTAAAGGGTTACAGAACCAAAGTGGGTAAAAATGAAGAGATAACAAGGTGTAGAGCTGGATGAACACAGCAGGCCAAGCAGCATCAGAGGAGCAGGAAGGCTGATGTTTTGGGCCTAGAAAAATGAAGATGTCCACCAGAAGAGTTTGGCTGATATACAGAACTGAGATGAGGGGTTAAATGAACTCTGTTACTTGTCATTCAGATCTGGGGACATATGGGGGGGGCGGGGGGGGGAGTCTTCCTGTTTTAGCCATTGCCCTGTGGGAGTCGAGTTAAGAAGAGGGTTTAAATAAAACAACGTGACTGGTGGCCAAATGGTGTTTATCACCCAACGCTCCGATTTTTCTCAGCACTTTGTTTAGCCTTCCTTTTCCCTGGCACAGCTTTCTTTGGCCTTGCTGGTGGTACAGTCTGGAGCAGAGATTTCTCCATAGCCACTATCAAAGGCGATTTATGATTTGTCAGCAGGGAGTAGGATTCATGTTTGCCCAGCTGACTGTATACATTATTTCCCCATTCCATTAGTTCCTGGATACCACAAAAAATTGGCATCAGTGTCAGCTGCAACGTTCCTCTGAGTTAGGCACAGATAATTTTTACACTTGCATTGTCAGACCGTGCTAACTGTTTAATATTCTGGCAGGATGTCAGCTGTGGCTCAGTGGGTAGCCCTTTCGCCCCTGAGTCAGACTTGTGGATTGGAGTTCGACTCCAGCAATCAAAGCACAGAGCCTAGGCTCACGCTTTAGTGCAAATCTGAGGAAGCGCTGTGCCGTTGGACATGTGTTTGCTTTTGAATAAAATGGTAAGGCACGTCGATGCCTTGTGGAGGTCCAGGAACATTCTCCGCTGTATCCCTCAACATCTAAAACGGACAACACAATCGTTTATCTCGCACCCCCCCTCCTTCCCCACCTCAAATGCCTATGGGATCTTGCTATGCACAAATCAGTTGCTGGCTTTCCCACATTGCAGCTCTTAACTATTTGGTGGAAAGCACTTTGCAATGGACCCGAAGTCATGAGCGGTGCTACACAGATGCAATCTCACATCTTAAATTTTGGGAAAACAGGCTTCACTATTGTACTCAGCCCCTGGTGCCCATCCTGGAGCAGTGAAGCACAATATTTTCTGTGTGATGGTGAAAGTATTTTTGTGATTATTCCCAAGTGGCTGTTTTGTTGCTGGTATTTCAGTGAAACAAGATGGTGGCTGTGTGTAAAACCTGTTCACCACATCCACTTGAATGGTGACAAAAGTCAAACAATCTCAGATTCTATCAGTCCGTAACTAGGTTTTTAAAAATTAGTTCTTTGAATCTGGTTGTTGGTGGCATGGGCTCCTTGATATCATACTGCATCAAATACTGGCTGGAAGTCAAGGGCAGTCACTCTCACCTTGTCTCTGGAATTTAAATTTTGTGTCCATGGTTCTGCAGAGGCTATAATGTGATTTGGAAAGCGTTAAAGAGCAGGTTATTGTTGTGTCAACATAAATGATGGAGCTTTCAACAACATTCTCCAGCAGAATGCTCAACGAGTTAATTGGGAAGGTGGTATTTGGCTGGATTGGAGGTGTCCTGCTTTTTAATTGTTGGCTCATATCTACACACTCACCCCACTGCCAGGTTGATCACTCTAATGGTAATGCTTGAGCAGGAGCACAAGTCTTCAGGATCAACGTTGTAAGGACCCATAGCCCTAGGTGCACAGAGTCTTCTGTGTTGGGAAGGGTGAGTCAAATTGGGTGAAGATTAATATCTGAGTTGGTGAAGACATTGGGATGAGGGGGATTGCTCACTGGGCATTTCTAGCTTATTTGTAAACACTTCAGCGTTATCTTTAGCACCGAGCACTGGCTCTGCCACCACTGACATGAGGATGCTTACTGGTTCCTCTAATTAGTTGTCTCATTGTCCACTGCATTTCAAGATGGGTAGTGCAGCGCTGCAGAACTTGGATCCAACATGTTCGCTTTGTGATTGCTTTAGCTTTGTTTGTTGAATGCTCTTTACTCATTAACTGGACGAGGGCGTTGCTGGCTATGCAGCATTTATTGCCCATCCCTAATTGCTCAGAGGGGAGCTCAGAGTCAACCACATTGCTGTGGGTCTGGAGTCACATTGTAGGCCAGACCAGGTAAGGATGGTAGTTTCCTTCCCTAAAGGACATTAGTGAACCAGATGGGTTTTTCCAGACGATTGACAATGAGTTTATGGTCGTCATAATTCCAGATATTTTATTGAATCCAAATCACACCATCTGCCGTGGCGGGATTTGTACCCAGGTCCCCAGAATGTTATCTGGGTCTCTGGATTAATAGCCCAGTGATAATACCACGAGGCAATCGCCCTCCCCCCCATGCAGCATTCAGCACACCAGTAGTTCTGTGTTGGCATTTGCCAACTGATTTTCAGGTCTGCCTGGTGCTGGTCCTGGCATGCTCTCCTCATGAAATTAAAGTTTTGTCCCATGGCATCACCAATGAGTGAGAAACTTGCTGGACCAATCATCAGGTTAAACATTGTTGAGGAATAAGATTCTGCTGCTGCAACTGGCCTCCAGTGTCTCGTGGAGACCCAGTTTGTATCTGCTGGTTCTGAGGAGAATCCATGCCATTTAACATAGTGGTAGCTCCACATGGCGCGGTGGGAAGGTGGGAATTGTGTCCATGGAGACATTCGCATACACAATAGGTAGATTGGTGAGAACAACTTGGTTTTCTCCTTACGTCGGTGATACTACAGAGCCACCTTGAGGGGCATGTACAGGGTGAATAGTCAAAGTCTTTTTTCCCAGGGTGGGGGAGTCCAAAACTAGAGGGCATAGGTTTAAGGTAAGAGGGGAAAGATTTAAAGAGAACCGAAGGTGCAACTTTTTCAGAGGGTGGTGCATGCATGGAATGAGCTGCCAGAGGAAGTGGTGGAGGCTGGTACAATTACAACATTTAAAAGGCATCTGGATGGGTAAATGAATAGGAAAGGTTTAGAGGGATACAGGCCAATTCTTGGCAAATTGGACTAAATTAAGTTAGCATATCAGGTCAGCGTGGACAAATTGGACTGAAGGGTCTGTTTCCATGCCGTACAACTTTATGACTCTCTGTCCCAATGTACATCACCACGAATATGTTCTATGTCCTCACTACCCTTTGTGCTTCTTGGAAATGGTGTTGATGTGGAGGAGTATTGATTCATTATCTGGAAGGATGGGGAGTGGTTGGTTATTAGGAGGTGGTAAGCAACAGGAAGTCCCTTTACCCATGTCTGACCACAATGCCACGTGAATGTATGGTGTGCAGAATCAATATTGAGGGCTAACAGGAGACTTCCTCCCATCAGTATGCTACTGTGTTGGCATCTAAAGAGGATCTCTCCCCTCTGCCACCAGTGGCAAAGAACATACCTTAGTATGGTGAGAGAAGAGTCTTGCACCAAACCAGCTCTGCGTATGATTAGCCTGTGGGACAGCTCTCCCAGCATTAACACGGAGCCCTGGATATTACTGTGGAAAAGTTTGCAGTGTCCACTGCGCTGTGTGTGACTTTGTGAGGTACCTCATTGTCCAATTTTTGTTCTTTGTTATCATTTTGCACAGCACTTGGATTAGAATTGGGATCTTGTTAAGCTATTTCAGATTCCACCACTTGGTGTGGATTTGACCAGACTGAGTAATGATGGTGGGTTTGCTTCATTAGGGAATGTTAGGGAACTAGAATGGTTTTTATGATAATCCACTAGTTTATGGCCCCATTAATGATACTAGATCTTAGTTCCAGATTTATTCAATTAACTTTGCTTCCAACTGCCATATTAGAATTTGAACATCTCTGTCTGGGTCACTGTCTATAGTTCTGGGTCACTAACAGTAACATATAGACTGTACCATGCCCACTGATGTAGTGTATATAGAGAGTCAACAGCTTTTTGATAAAGTCTAACAGAGTGAACTTGTTAGGGAAATCAAGGTCTTTGGGATTAAAGAGTCAGTAATTTCATTGAAACAGACTTGGCAAAGTGACAGCAGAACAGAGGTGAAATGTTGTTTATCAGTGCGTATAGTAGTGTTCCATGGAGACTAGTGTTGGGATCAGTATATACAATTTTGTGATATATAATTTTGATTAGGCCTGAGGCATAAAGTCAAAGTTTGCTGCAAGACACAGAACTCAGGAATGTAGCACACAGCAAGGAGGAGAAGAACAGATTACAGGAGGGAACAAAAATCAGGAATGGCTGGAAAAGCTCAGCAGGTCTTGCAGCATCCAAGAAAAGAACTGAGAAAGGTCACTGGATCCAAAACGTTAACTTTGATTTCTCTTCACAGATGCTGCAAGACCTGCTGAGCTTTTCCAGCAATTTCTGTTTTTGTTTCTGATTTACAGCATCCACGGTTGTTTCGGTTTTTATAGAACGAACAAAAGTGTTTGAAGTTGAGATTGCTTTTGTACAGAGCACAAAAGCAACAAAGTTAAGGCTAAATCTTTATACATTATTGGTTAGGCCTCAGCTGGAGTAATATGTTCAATTCTGAGCATACACTATTACAACACTTGATAAGGGTATGGAAGAGATTTCCTGAGATAATACCAGGGATGAGGGGTGCCGATTTTGTGAAGAGGTTAGAAAGCTTGGGTTTCCTGACTTAAAGCAGAGAAGGTGATCAGATGACTTGAAAATTCTGAATGGTTTTTTGACAGAGTACCTAAAATGTATTCAGTGGCAGAAGGGTCATTTTAAGGATGGATACAGATTTCAGATCCATTGGTAAAAGAAGCAAAAGCAACATGTAAAAAAAAATTATGCAGTCGGTTGTTTTGGCCTGTATTATAGCCATTGCCTGCAAGTGTGATGGCAGCACATTCAATAACTATCAGCTAACTATTTGAAGGGGGAGAGTTTGCAGGGCTGTGAGGAAGGAGCAGGGGAATGAAAAGGCTTTGGATAACGTTTTCAAGAAGCAAGCGTAAGCATGATGTGCTTAAACCAAATCCTTTGTCTGCACAGTATTTGCTAATGAACCTTGGAGGCAAAGGGCCACATGAGATTGGTGTAATTCAATGACGCCAAATTTCATTAGTAAATTGACTGCACCATGCTCTGCGTTAAAAACCGACAACAGGAAATTATAGCAGTGTCATTAAGCTGTCAGCAAATTGTAAGGATGGGTGGAAGAATTTCCTTACTGTCTTTGCTTACATTGCAGAGATCTAACTAGACCCATTCTTACATCTTTCTAAGTGTGAGTTGGCACTGAAAAAACATGTTCAAATCACAGAACTGTACAGCCAAGGAGGCTATTCTGCCCATCTTGCTGGTGCCAGCACTTTGAAAGAGCTATCCAGTCAACAAAGGAATCCCTTAACTCCTGAAAGTCCAATTTCTTTGACAGGAAATTTGAAAAGATTTTATTTAATGTAGTTTGATGATTGAGCCAGTGTAAAAATACAAGTGAAATACTGTTGGGTAAAGAGCAGCAATATTCGGAAAAGCAACTTAAAATGATGAATGAAGAGCATTGCAGGTTTAAGTATAATCTTTCACTTCTCAGAGCCCATATTAGTTGCAATATGCTAAATAAATTTTGTTCAAGTCAGTCATTACATACTAGGGGTAAATGAGACATGATATATTGTGTTGAAAATGCCTGCAGTGGGAATGAATGAGATGTGGTTTGTTGTGCTTTGTGGGGATGAAGAAACTATCTCGGAATGCAGAATTAATTTATGCTATTTTGTACAAGCTTGACTGAATATTAATGTTTGTACCAAACTCCTTCAGTCAATCTGCAGGGCAAGTGAACAGATAATAGGGTAGCGCTGCTCAGTTAGCATCTTATCTCTCATTGCTTTAGCGATGAGCTTGACAGTAATTCTGAGAGATTCTGGGTCCCTCCAGTAATCTATCAAACCCTGTCATTTTCAGCAAAGACTCCAGCTTCTGGTCATTCAAAGCTGTCATGTCCTTCATGTGATTGGATGCCTTGCACAAGTTAACGTCTCCATGTGTTTGCTTTCAGTGACCAAATGGTGTTCAAACACCATCTGAACTCAAAGGTCAGTCTTCATCGGTGAACGGGGTAGTTAAGTAGTAAATCTTTAGTGTGCTTTTTGAAGTAGCACCCGTGAGTTGAGCATGGATACTCTTGTGTGACTTATGGCTCTGGGGATGTGCAACTCAATGTGGTTGACTGGCCCCTGTTAGTGTAATGCCCAAATCGGGCTTTCTGTCTCCTTTCCTGATCACAGAATCTGTCATAGTACAAGCAACAGAGCATGCCATGAAGTAGAGGTTTATAATGATTTCACGATGAAGAATCTGCATTTTGTCTACTAATTGCATCAATAAAATATAATATACTCCAAAACAGCACTGGGGAAGTGCTGCACTGTTTCAGGTGCCATCTTTCAAGTCAAGTATTAAACCAAAATCCTGTCTCTTCCCTGAGGTGAATGTAGAATATCCCACCGCACTATTTCGAAGGCAGCTGGTGATGATCTCCCAGGTGCCAATATTTGTCCCTCTGCAACACCAAAGCATAGTGATTGTGATAACATTGCCGCTTATGGGATCTTGTCTGCAAATTGGATCCCACGTTTCCAACATTACAACAAGAGATTACACTTGAAAGTGCCTCTTCATCAGCTGTAAGGCACTATAATAATGCAAGTTCTTCCATTTCACTGCCTGTGGTTTTCTAAGAGTTTTACGATACAGAGAAAGAGATCCTTCAGTGCATCATGTCTATAATGCTTATCAAGCATCATCTACTCGCATCCCATTTTCCATCATTTGACCTCTAGCCCTGTCGACATTTCCTAATCAACTTGTTCTTAAACATCTCTGGAGCAGGTGGAACATGAACCCGGGCCTCCTGGCTTAAAGGCAGGGACATTATCACTGTGCCACAAAAGTCCTTAAGCCCTGTATGCTTTGGCGTGTCAACTTGTTCATCTAAGTACAACCTAAATGTCGAGGTTGGTGTTTCACAAACATTGTGATTTTTGCTTTGAGGTTTCTGTTGGATCTTCGCATTGTGATTAGTTTAGACCCATGAAAGAGGGAAATAAACTTTGTGGTCATTTAAAAAAAAATGCATCAATGCAATGGGTGTTTCTGTCTTATTAATCTGTGAGTTAAGGCCACCAGGCTTGTTGCTGTGTACGGAAATAAAACTTACTTTTACAATGTAATAAATCAACTTTTTTTAATCTAGTAAAATGTCCTTTTGAAAATTGGATGGGTCTTCAATATTTTGTACTTGTTGTGTTTTCACTGGCTGGATATAGAAAATAATAATTCATGATCTTGTCTTGGTTCTATCTGGCTTTGCAGTCGGTTAAGTCTCAGCCTTAGTTGAAGTGAATGAAAAGTTGGATTTAGCCGTGAAGCTTTTACTTGGTGGCACTGGCTTATCACAGTCCAGGCTGAGAAATGTCCACTCAGCTTCTCCTATCTATCCTTGACTGCATTTACTCAGAACAGATTTAGTCAGAGATCTAATGTAGACATCTTCTGTCATTTTCACACTGAAGCAAGACTCTTTATCTATAATGTAGGGAGAGAGCTAATTCGCTGAGGTCATTAAGTGTGTGGCTGACCCCTGTTCTGTTACCAGAGCGACCAAGAGCTACAGAGAGGCTGTAGGTACAGTTTCCTATTTACGCCTGTATTCTACTTTTTCAGAAGGACTTTGCGTATTACCAGGTGGGGAGGAGAGGAGTCTTAGAATTGACTGTCACACCCTTGACATCCAACCTCTCCTCCTTTTCAGCCATTGGGTCCTATGCTGTAGCACTCCCTCCTTTAACCTCAGTGACTGTCCATTTTCTCTCCTCCAATTAGCTGCTCCCCTCATTATAACCAACCTCTATGATTATGTTTTTGGTCATCCCTCCCAAATCATCATCTTTAGCCTAATCTTTTTTCTGGTAACATTTCAAGTGAAGCACCTTGGGATGTTTTACTGTGAGTTTAAGGTGCTATATAAATGCATTTTGCTGCTGTTCTCTTGTACTCCTCTGATCTTTTCATGGAGAAAATTGTCTCTTTTTGAATGGTCTGTTGGTCACTAGCATATCCTAAATGTTAGTTTGGATTTCCTGTGACAATAGAGATGTCTGTCTAACTCTCGTGTTTCAATCTGTAGCTTTTATCTTTGAGATGCCACTGATTATTGGAATGCACCATGTTTTAATGTGGCTTCTGAGCCCTGGACAGTAAAGACTCATCATTTGTGAATTTGTCTATCTGCACAAAATATCATACAGGTCCAATGTTCAATTTTGAGGGGAAAAACTTGTAGAAAAAGTCAAAAAAAAATAAAGAGCTGAACTGAAAGTAAATTAAAAAGGCTGCAGTGTTCACTATTGTTACAGCGTTGTTGTGATGAGGACATAAGGAATTTGCCAGGGGATATAGATAGGTTGAGTAAGTGGGTGAAAACTTGCCAGATGGAGTTTAGTGTGGGAAAGTGTGAGGTCGTGTGCTTTGGTAAAATGTCAACTATGATTTACAAGTAGATAGAAAAAAGTGCAGCGCAGAGAGATCTGGGAATTCTTGTGCAAGAAACACAAGAAGTTAGCATGTGGGTTCAGCAAATACTCAAATGGAATTTTGACCTTTATTGTTAGGAGGTTGAAGTTTAAAAGTAGAGAAGTCTTGTTACAATGGTACAGGATGTTGGTGAGGCCACACCTGGAGTACTGTGCATGGTTTGGTCCTCATTTTTAAGAAAGAATATTTTGACATTGGATTTTGAAAGAGATTCATTAGGCTGGCTCCTGGGATAAAAGGGGTTGACGTCCAAAAACAGCTAAATAGGTTAGACCATTATTCATTAGAGTTTAGAAGAATGAAAGGTGATCTTACTGAAACAATCTGAAGGGGGCTTGATAGAGTAGTTAATGAGGGGAATGGTTCCACTAGTGAGGGAATCATGAACTATGGGACTTAGTGACAGAATAAGGGGACACTTTTAAAACTGAAAACAGAAGAAATTTCTTCTCCTAGAGAGTAGTGAATATCTGGAATATCTGGAATACCTCTGAGAGTTGTGGATGCTAGATACTGAAAGTATTTAAAAGAGGAGGGAGATAGGTTTTTTTAAAAAGATGGAGAGTTCTGAGCTATGAGGAGCTGGCAGAAAAGAAGAGTTGAGACCTGGGGCAGAGCTACTTCTGCTCCTACATCTTATATTCTTAAGAAATGATTATGTATTTCTTATGGTATTCAACAATTTGTCTAAAAGGACCTTTTATATATATGTTAAAAAATTGCTTTTATTGTCTTTTATCTTCTACTATACACTCTACGTTGGAAATATTTGAATGGTTGGAACCTATTCAATTGACTTTTATCATAAAAGATGTGTACATGACTTCTGGGAATGATAGGACTTTACTTGGACTGTCAGATTAGTTTCTATCCCTTGGATTTAATGAGGTTTCTGATAATCCCACTGTACTGGTGTTGTCAATACAACCAACAACAGACCTCCAGTTCTTATGTATCGTTTTCATGGATTTGCATCTTACAGATTTACTTCTTCTTGTGTTCCCTATGTTAGTGTATTCCTGGTCCCCATCACGTCTGCACCAATCCTCCAAAGAGTATCCTAACCAGACCCAGTCGCCAACTCTATCCCCATAACCTTGTATTTACCATCTAGCCTGCACATCCCTGGACACTATAGGGCAATTTAGCACGGCTAATCCACCTAAGCTGCACATCTTTGGACTTTGGAAGGAAACCGGAGCACCCAAAAGAAACCTAGGCAGACAGGGGGAGAATGTGCAAACTCCACATAGACAGTCTCCCTAGGCTGGAATCAAAGCCGGATCCCTGGCGCTGAGCCAACCACTGAGCCAACGTTCCTGCCATATTGACAGAGATTTGATGGCTCCCCAAATTGCTTAGAAATCTTTGATCACATTTCACTCATGGGAAGAGAGGATTGGGGAGGAGAAACAAGCAAACTTTTGAGGTGGGGAGGGGTAGCTCTTGAGTTGAACACAAATACCAAAAATAATTAAATAAACACAGAATTGCACTGAAACCTTATTTTAAAATGGGGCTGAAGAATTAAGTGACTGAGAGGTCTAATGATGTCCTATTTTATATGCTCTTAAGTGCTCTCCCCTTATGTTGTGTATGACTTAGTCAGGCTCCACAAGCTGCAGTTTGAAATAAAGAGTTGCTCTTATTTGGTGAATAGGCCACATACAGTGCTTGGGAAAATGACATTGGCATTGAGGCTTGGGGTTGGTGGAGGGGACACACTGGATGGACATACCTGAAATGATGCACATTGACTATTGTGCTGTAATCTGCTATAGCCAGGTTCCTTGATGTTAAAAGACATAAGATATGGATGTTACAGTCAGTTAGGTGCCATCTGAAAGATGGAAAGTGTCTCTAACCCAGAATCTTCAGCTGAAATTCTAACCAGTTATTTACTTCCGGATGCCGACTTGTGAATTATTCTCTTGTGAATTTATTTTTGCATATTTCCTCTCTCTTATCTCTACCAGTTTTCTTTTTCCGCTGATATTGGATTTATCTTTAAGAGCTTCTAAGGAAACAATTATTATCGCATACTTTTTTGCTTGCATGAGGCTTGTGTTCAGATGGCAACTCAAAATATCCCAAAATGTAGGACGTGCTTCTGAGGTATGGGCAATATTGTAATTGAGGAACAGGCAGCCGCCAAATTTATGTGCAACAAGATCTCACAAAAGGCAACGTGATAGCGAGCAGAAGGGGCTGCAGGTGAGGGAACGGAAACACTTCCTCACTGATGTAGGAGCAGATAATTCAATTCACACACTGAGTTCCCTTGTACACCTGCCAGTGTGGCGTAGACCTGTTTGACTGACTGTGTTGTGTCTAATGGAAGATGGGGAGTTATAGAGTCGTAGAGTTGTACAGCATGGAAACAGACTCTTTGGCCCAACTTGTCCATGCCGAGTAGATATCCGAAAGTAATCTAGTCCCAATTTCTTGGCATTTGGCCCATATTCTTTTTAAACCCTTCCCATTCATATGTCATCAGGATGCCTTTTAAATATGATTTGCAGGTGCATTCTCGTTGTTTTGTAAACGTATACCGTTTCCAGGTTAATTATCTTTCACAGTGATATGTTTATTGTAACAGAAACTTTAACGATCAGTGGGCAAGATTCAGAACATACTCTTCGGGACAGACATCTCAGAACATTTACCGTTTGTTTCTGTCAGCAGCTGACTGGAGTATTTTACTAAGCAAGTGCTGCCAAGCCAGTAAATTATGCATTGAATTGGATTCTTTTCCAGTGTGCAGTGTATCAGATTAAAATTGGATGCGTTTCAATATTGCAGTCTGCCCAATCTTGCCAGAAGGTGCCATAAGGATTCCTTATATATCCCCCCCGCAGCCTCTTCACCCCTCTTACCTAGACTACAAACTGACTTCAGGTCAGAGATTACCCATAACGTTGTTGGGTGCCTTTTCAATTAAAATGCAGGTTGTGCCTTGCTTCCTGTAATACTATAGGCATGGGGTAAAAGCAAGAGAGTGGCACAAGGTGATGATGCTCATTTGAAGAGCTAGTATAGACACAATGAGCTGAATGGCCTTCTGCGCTATGATGATTCTGTGAATTTATTTGCAAGTAATTTTGTGTCACACTGATTAGGGGCAAACAGATAAGGAAGTTTATTATAAGTGTTCATAGAGCCATATACATTTACAATGCAGAAGATGGGAACATGGTCCTCCATGTCTATGCTATCTCTATACTAGACCAAAGCAAAATTAATTTTACTTCTGTGTTTTTTGTTCTTTCCTTCAAATAATTATCTGGTTTTACCTTAATAGGTGGAATTCCCTCTGTCTCTCTTATTCCCTATGGTGAAACTTTCAATGGTGAATAAATCCTGTGTGGAGACCCTTCCCCACCTTCTCAAAGACCTTGTCAAACTCTAATCCCATTGTCTCCGACCTGCCAAACATAGAGAGAAAAAGAAACAAAGAACTGCAGATGCTGGAAATCAGAAACAAAATGAGAAATTGCCAGAAAAGCTCAGCAGGTCTGGCAGCATCTGTGGAAAGAAAGCAGGATTAACGTTTCGGGTCCAGTGAATCATCTTCAGAACTTCGTCTCATTTTGTCTCTGCTAAATGTAGAGAGCTGGCCTTCCAGACCTACTCTGTTAAAACTTTGCATAACTTTAAAACCAATATTGAATTTTCCGCTTGCTTTCTGTAATGGAACATATTTCCTGTGTCTCAAGAAGATATCCCCCATATCTCTCAGATAAGGCTCGATAAATCACTACGGTAAAACTCATGTTATCTGGCACATATCCAGGATTGGACAGTGCTGAGTCGAAAAGGGGCCGAAGCCACTCAGTTTAAGGTAACAGTAAGAATCAAAGAAAACGTGAAATCAAGTATCTTGTCCTCCTTAGAGCCTCCCTATCTTTAATTGTTTTCACGCTAAATGCTAAAGGAAAAATACTTCAACTGTCAGAAATGCCATTTGATGTGGTGCTGGATAATGTAACTTTCACAGTTTTTTTGAGGAACGGAAGATGGAGGCTGGGTGGGTTGGGGTGCGGGGGGCGAGGTTGGATTTTACTGAACGTCACTCTAAGGAGCATAATCTGACTTTCCTGCCTGTTTTTCAATCAGAAACTTTGGACAATCTTATAAAGGGTCACCTTTTGAACGCGGGTACAAACCATATCTTTTTCTGGTCTGTCTCTTGTGTGCTCCACAATTTAGTTCAATAACCTGCCCCATACATCAGCTACTCCTCTGGGACATTTCAAGCATTAAAATCTAAAACCAGTCATTGGTCATCTGACACATTCAGAACCTTCCCACAATTCACTGCTAACGGCCCAGTTGGGTGATTCCTGTCGGTCAGTCAAACTGCCTGTTTTCGGCCATCTCCAATTCTTCTGTAACTATCAAACAAAAGCAAATTTTTTTCCTTTAAAATGACAACTTATTTTTTGATCCTTGTAGGATTTTTTTTTCCAGCATAGTCGAGAAATTTGATCATTCTAGAGATGCTGGAATAATCCTGATGGGTTTTTAACTGTAACAGCATGGGTAAGTGTGGAACAAGGTAATGCAGCTGTTTTTTTTTAAGATCTTTAGTGCACTGTTGGAAAAAAGCAGGTTCATTCGTAATTTTCCAAACCAAACTGATATATTCTTGAAAAGTTAACATTTGTTGTTTTGCATGAAAGTGCAGGAGTGTGGAAGTAATTGGATAGCACTTTCAAAGAGTGGGCGTGGATATGATGGGCTGAATGGTCTACACTGGGCTTTATCATGGTGTAATTCTATTGTATAAGAGACTGAAATGATGCTAATCTTCAGGCGGGAGAGGCACGGAGGATTTGGAAGGACATTCCAAAGACTTGACAGCTGGGAGCATGACTGTCAGCAGTGGGCAAAAGGCCAGAGCTGATTCAGGAGTAGAAGAGGCCACAATCAGATTTAGGAGAATTAGAAATGTAAAATTCTGAGGCATTGACCTTGGTCAGATCCTGGTCTCCCAGTGAGCACAGGGATGAATGGATTGCAGTGCAGGACGGGATGTGAGATAATGCATTTTAGATGTATACTTAGGAGAGAAGAGAGAGAGAGAAGGGTCAGTTTAATTAACGTGGATAGTAAAAATATCGCGGTCTACTTATATAAAGAACTGTGTATGCAGGAAATCTGAAACAGAAAGAGAAATTGCTGGAGAAGCTCACCAGATTTGGCCCTACCTCTGGAGAGAAAGCAGAATTATGTTTTGGGTCTGTCTTGAGAATTAGGTGTCCTATAACTAGGGACTGTAGTCTCCTTGCTGGGCTGGCTTGTTTGAGTTGTTGAAACCAGTCTGACTGAAATAGATTTGAAGTACAGCAGAAACTTAGCATTCTTGCTGTGCTGTGAAATCCTGTCAATGTTGTCCAATGTAATGTCTTCTCCTCATCTCCTGCTTTTGTTGTTTTTAAGTTACAATGGTCCAGGAGCATCACTGGCAAAGCATGTGTTTGTTGCCCATTGCTACTTGCTCTTGAACTGAATGGCTTGCTAGATCATCTCAGAGAATAGTTAAGAATCAACCACATTACTATGGCTCTGGAGTCACATGTCGGCCAAAACTGATATGAATGTTGGATATTGTCTTTTGAAACATGTCTGGAATTTCTCCAATGAATGGGGGAACAGCTCTCTGGATTCACAGTTGCTGTTCTTCTCATGTAAATCACAGCAGAACAAAACAGTTGGCTTTAGTGTTAATGGGATTAGGTTTTCCAAGACTGGCCAATTGTTATAAGTATTGCAAAGCACGCTGTCAGTTTCTGCAATGACCGTTTTTTCAAGCAGATGTTCTGTTTCAAATGACTGAAATGGCAACTATACTGGTGAAATATGATGGCTCACGCTACATGAACAATCCATGTCTGCATATCCAAGTGATCAGGGAAGGGGCAAGCCAGACTAAACCTCAATGTGTAGTTAGTCCTTGACCTTTGGTGAAGCAAGTATGAATTGTTGCAGTTAAAACAAGGTTCATCACCTCCACCCTAACATAGCCTCAAAACTAAAATGCCTTATCTGTTGTCTCTTTTCTTAACCCGCAGGCAGCTGAAAGATAAACTTGGTGTCAATCAATCTTGCCTCATTTTCCCATTTGTGGGAACTTGCATTGCACAGATTGCACTATAACAGTAACCCATCACTTAGTAGCCCAGGACTTTGGGTATTGCTGTACTTTTAATATTTACAATATACATTCCATGTCCAGCACAGGACTGAGGGCAAATGAATTCACATTTAAATCTATAGTACGTGTAATAGAAGCCGTATGTTCCATTGTGAGTGCCTCAATATGTTTTCAATATGCTGATTATTCTTGTCAAGTGCTTGATATCTCCTATGAAAAGATGCACCTCCAACAATGCAGCAGTCCCTTAGTTCTGCTGAGTGTTGGCCTGGAACGTAGGCTCCAGTGTCTGGCATGGGTTTTCAACTTTTCTGATGCAAACCACAAACTGCATTAACCTGATTGGATTGCTTCACCAGAGCTTTGCATTGAATCAGACGTGAGTAAACCCAAGGAGAGTATTGTGGTCAACAGAATATCCACGCACAGCAAGCAACATCAAGAGCTGATTTGGCATCTTCAATACTTAGCTCTTCCGGGAACCAATTGCTTGTTTGTTTGAAATGGACTCACTTTACATACGTCGAGGCCGTAATAATTTATTCATAGCTTTCTGATAATGAAACAATTCAGGAGAGTTGGAAGGAACACTCCGAGCACAGCAATGCTGTCACTGAAGATTCTACAGAGTTGGAGTTACTTATTTTCATTCTGACCCAGCCCATATGCGTATATAACTCAGTACAACCACTGGCCTATGGTGATAATGCCCATCTCTCTGAATCAAAAGGTTCTGGGTTCGAGGTCTACTCCAGAGACCGGAGCACGTAATCTAAGCTAACATTTCTGGTGCAGTGCTGAGGGAATGCTCCACTGTCTTTTGGGTGAGGTGTCAAACCATGGCCCCATCCCCTCTCTCTGTCAGACGCAAAAGATCTTGGTGTTCTTCCTGCTGTCTTAACCGGTATTTATCCTTCAAACAG
>NC_063349.1:6356031-6370691 GCF_021869965.1 Rhincodon typus
CTTGGCCTGCTGTGTTCATCCAGCCCTGCACCTTGTTGTCTCGGATTTTCCAGCATCTGCAGCTCCTACTATCTCTGATTCAATTCAAGTGCTGTGTTTTATGGAGAGTGGGAAAATATAACAAGAAATGAGAAGCAGGGGAGTAAAAAACAGGAACAGTAGATGGTTAAAAGGAGTGAGAGACTTTTCTTAATTTAACAGCCAACAGCATCGTGAACGACAGATTGCAATTGGGAAGTGTAGCCCATGTTGGAATCTGGTTTCATTTATTTATACAAATTTTGCATCAAGACAGACTTCAGAAAGGCATGTGGGTGATCCACCATCATTGCGTTGCTCATGACTTGCATGGCTTTAGTGATGGAAGCACGTAGCAAATAGGAGAAATGAGACCAGGTTCATTTAAGACATCTGGTCAGCATGGACGAGTTGGTCTGAAGGGTCTGTTTCCATGCTGTACAATTCTATGACTCTGGGAACGGGAGTAGGCCATTTGGTCTATTGATCCTGCTCCACCATTCAACTAGATCATGGCTGATCCTCTACCTCAAGATAATTTTCCCACACGAGCTCCGTACCTCTTGCTACCTTTAACATTTGGAAATTCACTAACCGGTACCATGAACACAGTCAACGAATCAGCCAGCTGGGGCAGAGAATTCCAAAGGTTCACCACTCCCTGAATGAAGGAATTTCTCCCGGTGTCTGTCAGTCCTGAATGGCCTTTCCATTATTCTGAAATTGTGTCCACTGGCTATCAACCTAGTTGCCTTCGCCCACTCTCTCACCCTCCCTTACGAACCGGGGAAAGCGTCCTTCTTCACTTCCCCTAGCCAGCCTGACGAGAATTTTGATGACGGTAGGAGTTGATCGAAAAGCTGCGTTTATCGTGGACGCCACTGCCAGGTGGCAGTGCACTTGTAAAAGGCATGCACTTGTAAAAATGGAGCATTGCATCACTGTCAAGCAACTAAGTTGCAGCTGTTACAGGACAGACAGCAAACTCCTGAGTGAGCCCCAGCAACACAGACATTACGTTGAGAGTAATTCCTGTTTGGTGCTAGTGTGGAGTTGGTAACTGAACAATGAGGAAAGTGAAGGATAATCATGATCATTTTAATGAATAACTATCTGGTGCGGATTTGGATGAGAATAGTGAACCCACGATTTTACGATGAGTGCAGTGAAACGAGTAAATGCAAAGGTTTTAGATGTGTCAGCAGTTCCTCAGAATGGGGGACAGTTCTGGTCCAGGGGAAGTTTTTGAAACAATGTTTATGGTGAGCCAACGCTTCAGGGGAACTTTTTTGGGACAAAGCTGGTAAACCATCATCACTTCTGTTGTGAAATGTAACTCTTGATGATACTGTGAATACTCCACTTCAGTCAAGAGCTGACTGGCAGACTGGTTCTGAGGAAGGGTCACTGGACCTGAAACGTTAACTCTGTTTTTACCTTCACAGATGCTGCCAGACCTGCTGAGCTTTTCCAGCAACTTCTGTTTTTGTTGCTGACTGACTGATAATGAGCAGGGACAAATATTCACTCATTTTCATTTCCAGCATGGAGTCAACTTCTGAGCAGTACATATGTCAGTTTATGAATAAGATGTTTTGAGTTTAAAGTATTATCTCCAAACATCAAGACAGGAGTTGTGTGCTGCAGCTAAATATATGGAAACACAAATACCTATATCAATAAACCCCCAGCCCACCACTTCCGACATCCATTATAATAGACAGAGTAGCACCAGAGGCTTCTGTTGTGGCTGACTGAAAACTAAAATTGCTGGAGATCACAGCAGGTCAGACAGCATCTTTGGAGAGACAGCAAGCTAACGTTTCGAGTCTGGATGACCCTTCAAAGGAGCTGACGTGAAGGGCAGTGTTGTGGCTGACTGATGCCAAGGGAGGAATGGTTTGGGGACGGCTATCTGCGCACACACAGTCTGTCTCAACACTCACCCTGAATGTCTGGGAACGGATACTTTGCTGAAATTGGAGTTAAGATCTGAACTGTTTCGGAGTGGGGAGGGGAGGCACAGTAAGTGGGGAGTGGTTAGTTACAGTATGTTCAGGCAGCAACATAGAGTCATCGGGTCATAGAGGTTAACAACATGGAAAGAGGCCTTTTGGCCCATCATGTCCATGCTGGTAATCAAGCCCCTATCTACTCTCATCCCATTTTCCAGCACTTGGCTCGTAGCGCTCTGCGCTATGGTACTTCGAGTGATTGTCTAAAAATTTCTGAAATGTTGTGATGGTTCCTGCCTCTACCACCCTTTCAGACAGTCAGTTCCACCCACCTCACCCTAAATGAAAAATAAAATCCTAAATCTTCTCTAAAGCTTTACTTTAGATCTTTGCCTCTGGTTGCAATCCATTACCTGTTAATGTCTGCAACACACCCCACTCCAGAGATACAGTCATTATTTTCATCTCAGGCTGATTAATTTATCAATACTGAGCACGAGAAAGCAATGGGTTTATATACTTTATAACTGAGTGATCTGTTGATAGTGAGGTTGGATGTACTCAACATAGTTTTACACAAACAAGATTTCTCTCTAAGTCTTGAGAGGAACTCTACAGGCAGTTAACCATCATGGTGTTAAAATCCCATCCAGTTTTGATGACATGTTTTAGATGATGTCACTCTGGAAACTCCTCTGTGGTGTCCCTGGGATTTTGGAACATTTTCAGACACTGTTGTCATGCAGTACAAGTGGTAGCTCTGAATATAGAAGACTTGGACCATCTCAGCGCTGGATTGTTGGCTCATAGCTGATTGAAAAGACAGTGATACAGCCTTAGCACACGGGACTGATCATTTCAGACTGAGATGAAGAGAAATGACTTGAAGTCAGGGATTGTGAATCTTTGGAATTCCCACAAGACTGTGGTTGCTCTGAATACACTTAAGGCTGGGATAGACAGAGTTTTGGCCTCTTGGAATTGAGGGATGTGTGAAGCAGACAGGAAAATGGCTTGAAGCTCAAGAACAGCCATGATTATATTGAATTGTAGGGCAATGCATCAGTGGTAAATTGCTGCTATTTTTGTGTTGTTGTGGCTTCAAATCCTATCACAGGAACTTGAGCAATCTAGGCTGACGCTGTATTGTAACATTGGGGGAATGCTGCACTGCTGGTATTGCTGTTGTAGTCTAGGCCAGTGATTAAGCCAAAGCCGTGTATAATAGTCTGAAGAGATTGCAAAGCAAGGACAAATCTCCCTGGCTGAGGGAATGTTATTTTCAAAAGTCTGATAATCGGATTACTGTCTCATCTGATTCAATTCTGATCTCCCTGCTATATGAAGGATGTTGTGAAACTTGAAAGGCTTCAGAAAAGATTTACAAGGATGTTGCCAGGGTTGGAGGGTTTGAGCTATAGGGAGATGCTGAATAGGCTGGGGCTATTTTCCCTGGAGTGTTGGAGGCTGAGGGGTGACCTTATAGAATTTTATAAAATCGTTAGGGGTGAATAGCCAAGGTCTTTTCCCTGCAGTGGGGGAGCCCAAAACTAGACGGCATAGGCGAGAAGGGAAAGATTTAAAAGGAACCTAAGAGGCAACTTTTTCACGCAGAGGGTGGTGCGCGTATGGAATGAGCTGCCAGAGGAAGTGGTGGAAGTGGGTACAATTACAACATTTAAAAGGCGCCTGGATGGGTTTATGAATAGGAAGGGTTTAGAGTGATATGGGCCAAATGCTGGCAAATGGGACTCGATTAATTTAGGATACCTGGTCAGCACGGACGAGTTGAACTGAAGGATCTGTTTATGTGCTGTATATCTCTATGACTCTATGCGACCTGTGGGACCTTGTCTGCTTGCAAATTAGCTGCAGAGAATTGAACATTACGTTTGCATTTGACAACAATCACGATTGAATGAAAAGTGCTGAGGTGCTAAAGGAATTTCTTTAGACACTTGTGTGAGGAGCTGGAGAGCTCCACCATTACAACTAAACTGAACCCCCGCAAGCCTCGGCATTTCCAGCTATGAATGTGTGGAAATGGCTGGGTAGGAAGGGGGATGGGTATTGGTGCTGGATTCACAAATGGGGAATGGGGCAAGGCAATCCTCCATCATCTATTTAAATAGCCGAAACAAATGATGGTGAGCGGTAACACATTTACCTTAGGCTCTGAGCACAAGTGGCCAGCAGAATTACTTAGACAATGGCTTTCTGCTGTGAATCAATGTTACAAGCATATGATTAATACAATGCATTATCTGACACGGCAACAGAAAGTAACAGGAGGCAGCTCCACATTGCCGTTTGATTTTAGTTGGAAGCTTGGGCAAATTTCTTTGTGGATTGGAGTTTGTTCAGCAGAGCACACAGTGTTTTGAAAGGTACTGTCCTGCTTTGGAGAGAATCCAACAAACTTGTTATTGTCCAAGTTGCATCATTGAATGTAGACAATTGGCTGATTTTGCTTTTACTTTAAGCCAAACATTTTTAGGCCAGCGAAAGCAAACCATATATATGCAAGAAATCCAGAATCAAAACAAAAACCACTGGAAATACTTGACAGGTCAATGCAACATCTGTGTAGAGAGATAAAAGAAACAAGCTAATGTTTCAGGTCAATGGCCTTTTGACAGTATTCTGCTTCTATCCACGCTATTGCTGTCTGTGCCAAGTGTCCTCAGCTCTGTCTAAGATTGATTGATTGTTTCTACAGCTATGGTATCCAGAATTTGCAGAACAAGACGTACACAAATAGTGATACTGAACCTGGGACTTCCCACAAATTGTGTCACGTTGGTGGGGATTGTCTATAAAGATTGACACTTTCCTGGGGCTTCCCCCATGTTGATGCAAACTCTCCCTGGAACTTCTTGGAAAATACTCTCACAGCCCCATTATAAAAAAATCTTACGAGAATATCTTCTGAAACATGAGAAGGGAGTAGGTGGAGATTTTCTTTTAAGAAAGATAAGGATAAAGACTCTGAATGCAAGATAGACATAAAGCTGACCAGACCAGAGCCTGGCAGGGCTTTATTTGAGTATACAAATACAAATGAAATAAAGTCAAGATGAACATGGGGATGCCATTCAAGAGATCTCCTATATCTGTTGAATGCCTATTTGGAGATTTCAAATGACTGTTGTTCCTATGTTTTGTGATCTAAAGCAGACTTTGGTTTGGTAATGTTATTGACTGCAGAACACTGGGTGTATGAGAGAGGGAAGAAAGTGCAGTGAGCATGCACAGATGCCCAATGAAGGCAAGGATGGGATTTGCGGCGATGCCTGACATAGTTGACTAGCCTGCTGATATTTATGGCTATTCGGCCAGGGTTTGGTTAGGGGGTGTGAGTGTCAGATTTAGATCTAATTCAGTTTGAATTTCTGGGTGTCATTTTCAACTTGCTCCCATCCTCTCACAAACAGCTAAGGTGACAGGATCATTTTCATCATGCATTTTACCCTCTGCTAGATTTAATTTGTAACACACTCAATTAACACCCCCCTACCATCCCCCTCTACACTGACAGTCAGGGTGACCGATGCAGGGATCTTTCGGACAGTTTGGATTGCAATTGAATACCAGTCTGGGAGGTCTAACGTACTGAGGGGCGGACTGAGATCAGCTGAGCAGAATGAGATTTCTTTCTTTGCTTTTGTGTCCCAAGCTTACTGCTGTTCCTTTCATAAAAGGGACAGAAGCATTCCTGGGATATAGATGTTATTGTGTAAATGGTAAAACTTAGAAACTACTCCTTTCATTTAAATTCTGTTGCGGGACAGTTGTGATGTTCAGCATTTAATCGTCAGAGAAGAAAACAACTTTTCTGATTTTCCGTACAAACAGAAAGCACAAAAGGAGCCCATTAGAATTCTCTGTAAAAGCTGGCAAGCAAATCCCACTCTCTTGTTGCAAAAACAGAAGTTGCTGAAAAAGCTCAGGAGGTCTGGCAGCATCTGTGAAGAAAAAAATCAGAGTTAACGTTTCGGGTCCGGTGTCCCTTCCTCAGAATTCTCGCTTGTTCTTGGTCTCTAATTATTACCCTCTTTTTATGTATGTATCACATTTCATTTTGAACAATATCATTAAACCTGCTTCCACCACTGTTTTAGACAGGGCATAACAGATCAGGGCAACACACTGAATAAAAAATACATCCTCCTTGTCTTCCCACCAGCTCTTTTGTCGATTTACCTTAAATTTGTGACATCAGGCTATGAAGTCTTCCTGTCTGAGGAAACCATTTCTCCTTATTTACTCTGTCAAAACTCCTCATGGTCTGAATGCCCAAGAGATGTTAATATCCCTGTTCTTCTGATAACATTCCAGAGGCCTGGGTTCACACCCCATCGTCTTAACTGGTGGAATGTAAATTCAATCAACAAACATGGAATTGAAAGCTCGTCTCTGTCCTTGTGACCATGAAACTATGTTGCTGACTGTTGTAAAAACCTACCTCGTTCACTGAATTCTTTTTAAGGAAGGAAATCTACTGTCTCTGTCAGGTCTGGCCTCCATGACTCCAGACTCACAGCCATGTGGTTGACTCTTAACTGCCCTCTGAAAAGGCCTAACAAGCCACTCTGTTCAAGGGCCATTAGGGATGGGCACCAAATGCTGGCTTTGCTTGTGATGCCCATGTCCCTCGTGTTAAATCAGTTAAATTACCCCCATAAGATTATTAATTAATCTTGGAATCTTAGATTGTTAAATTTTAACTAAGTAAAGGTATTAAGATATGAGGAACCAAGTTGATTGGAGGTTAGAAGACATAGATTGGCTACGATCTTATTCAATGCTGGAACAATTTGGAGGAGCTGAATGAACTGTCCCTATGAGAACCTTCCTTGCTCTTAGTAAAACGCCAGAGTCTCCAGTCTTCACATGAGTGAAGTCCCACCTCCCTGGTACTCAGTAAATTTGTTGCGCACTGTCTACGAGATGTTGAAGACTTTCTGAAACAAGGGCAGGACTTAACAGCTAATGCCAGGATCCTGGGAAGTATTGTCAAACAGAGAGGCCTAGGGGTGCAGGTACATAGTTCCTTGAAAGTGGTGTACTAGTAGACAGAATGGTGAGGAAGCTTCATCAGAAGTTCCAGCGATGTCACCTAGCGCGGTGACGAAATGTCTGAACGAGAACATACCAGCTCGGCGAGCAAGTCAACAACCTCATCCACAACCCGAGCTACAGATCTTTGCCAAAACTTTGAAGAAGGCATTTTTGGCACGCTTGCCTTGGTCAGAGCAATAGGAATTGCGACATCATGTTGCAGCTGTAGAGGACATTGTTGAGGCTGCTTTTGGAATACTGTGTACAATTCTGGTTGCCCTTCTATAGGAAGAATATAATTAAACTGAAAGGGTGCAGAAAAGATTTACAAGGATGTAACCGACACTGGAGGGTTTGAGTTATAAGGAGAGGCTGGATGGGCTGAGACTTTTTCCCTCGGAGTGTTGGAGGCCGAGGGATGATCTTATAGAGGTTTAAGATCATGAGGGGCATGGATATGGTGAATAGCCAATATCTTTTTCCCAGAGTAGGGGGGATTCAAAACTAGAGGGCATAGGTTCAAGGTGAGAGGGGAAAGATTTAAAGGAGACCTGAGGAGTAACTTTTTCATACAGAGGGTGGTTCGTATTTGGAACAAGCTGCCAGAGGAAGTGGTAGATGCAGGTACAGCTAGGTACAATCAGAGGAGCAGGAAAGTTGATGTTTTGTCATTACACCCTTCATCAGGACAGCTCCACACTGTATTGACTCTGACTCCAGCATCTGCAGTTCTTGCTATCTGACTCTCCAAGCATACCTACCCTGTGTGTAGCAGAGGCTACAGATCACGCGTTGGCCTAACTGACCCAGAGAGGAAGCAAGACATTCCAGATTTCATGGGGCTGCCAAAGAAAAAGGAAAATCTTGTCAATATGTTTTGCCCTGATGATGTATGGTATGTCATGATATGATCATGATATGTCTTTTTATTTGTTCATGGGATATAGGTGTCCTGTCTAGGCTTGCATTTTTTGCCCATCTCTAATTGTCCAGAGGGTAGTCAAGAATTACCTACATTGCTGTGGGTCTGGAGTCACATGTAGATAACCAGAGTAGATAGTGATGATAGATTTCCTTCCCCAAACAGCATTTGTGAATCAGAAGGGTTTTTACAGTGGTTAACAATGGTTGTCATTTGGCCAACTCTGGATTTAAGATTTTATTGAATTCAAATTTTACCATCTGGCATTGTGCAATTTGAACCCATGTCCCTGGAAAATTGGCCTGAGTCTTTGGATTGCTAGTCCATTGACATGACCACTACACCACCGCCTCCCCTAGTCCAAATGGTCCAAATCCATAGGGAAGAGGAGTTGGATGGCTGAATGGAAGCTGCTTGATACCGTCAGTTTAGCATTGCCCCAGGGTCTTGGCTATGCCTTTGTAAATTACGCATGGAGGGATTTGCAATGGCTTCAGATCAGTAATGGGATCACATCCATATCCAAAGCTGGAACCAACCTCCCAGCCACTCTTGCCAAGCTACGACATGGCAAGTTAGTCTTATTATTTTCAACAAAATACTTGGATTTGAAGCACGAGGAATTCATTTACTCTTGCAGAAGAATAACAAGGAAATCTTATTATCTTGGATTCATTTAGCCTGGGTAACAAGCTGGGCTTTGTGTCATAGTTTACCTCTTCCCAGAAAGTAATCCAGTTCTTTTTAGAGCTGTTTTGTCCTCAGCTGTACCAAAGCTCTTTCAAATCACTTTTGTGGCAGTCGGTAATGTTTGTTCGGTAAACATGCCAGCCAGTTTGGGTGCAGCAGGATCCCATAAACAGCATGGATGGTAAATAACTGTGTTGGTGACCACATCCACTTTCGCAGTGACTCTGGGCTGGGGTTGAAAGTTGGCCAAAAATGTTGCAAGAAAGCCACCTTTATTTTTCAAATTAGATCATGTATCGATGGTTTCCACCTATCAGAACAAGTTAAGGGAGGCCCGCTGCTTTAACACCTCAACAGAATGGAAGTGCATCAGACAGTGTAACTCCCTCAGTACTTAACTGGCATCAGGGTCTATCATGTGGCCATGTGCTAGGAGTGGGGCTTGAACCCATGACCTCTGATTCAGGCTGGGACTTCTTTCACTAGAGCATAGGAGGTTGAAGAAGGAAGGTGAATAGCAAAAGTCTTTTCCTCAGAATGGGAGAGTTCAAAGCCAGGGGGCATATTTTTAAAGTGAGGGAAGAAAGATTTAAAAGAGGGTAGAATGAACTTTCAGAGGAAGTGTTAGACCATAGATCACAGAATCCCTACAGTGTGGAAACAGGCCCTTTTGGACCAACAAGTCCACACTGACTCTCAGACCATCCCACCCAGACCCATCTCCCTATAACCCACCTAATCTACACATCCCTCAGCACTATGGGCAATTTAGCATGGCCAATCCACCTATCCTGCACATCTCTGGACTGTGGGAGGAAACCCACACAGATCGTTGCCCAAGGGTGGAATCAAACCTGGGTCCCTGGCGCTGTGAGGCAGTAGTGCTAACCACTGAGCCACCGTGCTGCCCAATGTGGGGTTTAGTTCCAACATTCAAAAGCCATTTGGACAGGTACCTGCAAAGGCTAGGTTTAGAGGGCTATGGGCCAAATATTGGCAAGTGGGATTAGTTTGGGAAACATCGTCAGCATGGACAAGTTGGAACAAAGGGTGTGTTTCCATGCTGCATGATTGTACGACTGACTGATAGTCGTGACCAACTGATGCGAACGCAAGGGCCAGGAACTGCAAGTGAGACTTTGACACAGATATACAAAAGCAGTTGTGATTTGTGGTTCAGCTTTCTTCGTTTAAGCCTATCGTCATAGTCCTGATTATTGCTTGCACTCGGTCTCTCCCCTCTGTCACAGATTGTCTACAGTGAACGGAATAACTAGTATCTCACAGCACAGAAACAAACCTTTTGGTCAAAATGGAATCTGTTGCTGGTTAGGCTCCACAAAAACTGCGTCCCACACTCCATTCCATCAGCTGTCCTTTCTCCTTTATGCATTCAACTAACCTCCCCTTAATCATCGATACTATTCACCTCTAATACCTGGAGTGCTAGCAAGTTCCACACTGTGACTAATTACCCTATGCAACAGTTCCTCCTCAATTGTTCATTGGATTTATGAGTGTTCAGAAGACCACCAGTTTGTGACTAATTATAACGGTAATCTTCATCTTAATTGTTTATGTGTTTTGTTTTATATATAAAAGCAGTCTTGCCAGGGGACGGGGGTATTTTATACAGTGCAGTTTGTGACTTCAGTTCACACCATGGTTAGTGAAATCGCTTTTGAAGTGCATTCCCTGCTGAAATGGAGGAGACACAGCACGCAAGAACAAGCAGCAATGTGAGAGCGAACGTTGCTAGCTGAGGGGTAAATGTTGGCCAGTGCCACCAAAGGAAAACTCTGTGCTCTTCAAAATGGATCTCCTCCTAATGCAGCATTCCCTCAGTTTTGTAGCCAACTTGCTACCTGGATTACACATTTAGGTCTTCAGTGTAAATCCTGAACCTGTATCATTCTATCTCGGAGGTAAGGGTGCTGCTGACCTCATTGTCTTGTGATTTGTTACCATGTTGCAATGTGCTTTATTTGGATGGGTTCTGGGAGGGTAGGACGCAGTGTGTTACCGATTGGCACAGTCACTGAGGCATTCGTCCAGATGAACAAAGTCTTTTCAGCGTGACACTGAGGATCGCCCTTTGAACTTCGTGTCACAATCTCCAGCAATCCTCTGTGTGATTGCAGTTAATGGTGTCAAAGTTCATGCTGGGAAAATCTTGGATCTCGTTCCCTCTGCTGACAAGATTGTGGTGTTTGAACCCAACCTGTCTTGCCTCATTTCGAGCAGTTAGTTTAGAATTAGGCCTGAATTAATCTTGAATGTGTGTCTGGAATGTGAAGCAGAGTGAAAAAAATATTCATGAGGAATGTGACTTTTACTCCATTTGTAGGGTGCAGGCAGACTTCCTGTGGCTTGTGTTTTAATCAGTTGTGAGCTTAGCTGACAACCCTGGCCTGTTACTACACTAGGACTGCTTGAATATCTCCTCATATGACCTTAGTGGATAGATCCAAGTCTTGGAGCGGCTCCTTTTGGGAGATGCTGTTTCTCAAAAATATTATGGATTCACATCTGAACACCTCTATCTTTGTGTCCTCCTTTTGTTACTGGTTGTGCCTTCAACAACCTAGCCTTGAAACTCTGAATTTCTCTTCATAAACCTCTCTGCCCTGGTTTCCTCTTTGAAAACATTCCTTGAAACCTCTGATTCTGGCTTAATAGCCCTTTATTTGGCAGTGTCATCATCTGACAATTCTACCTTTAAAGACACTACATAAATGCAAGTAGTTGTTAGTTTCAGTTCCTCTGAAAAGCCTTGTTTTTAAGGTTAACAGGTATATGGACCTTATACAGTTGAATAGTCCCGCTTTGAGAGTTAGTTTCGTGTTGTGAAACAATATGATATTGAGCACTTGTGTTACCTCTTCTCTGGCAGCGAGCAGTTCAATATGAGTGAAGCGCAAGCAGTCACCTGCGTAGACGATTTGAGATTTGCCTGTTTTCTGGAGGGAGTAGCTTTTGCATACACCTTGGAATACACATCCCAGATTTTTGCTTTCTGTCACCCTGTAATTCTGTTTGTTCCTGATCACCGGAGTCAAGTGCGTCTTGATCCTTAAAACGTAAAAGGGGGAGTGGGGTGGAAAAAGAACAGGAAGGTGGAACTTATTGTGGCTTCAGTTGTGAACAGGCTTGCTCCAAGTACAGACCGCATTGCAAACTCTAGGAATGGGATATTGGAATTGGGATTAGTCTGGAGGTCTGTGAGCCCTGTCAGCATGCCTCGTACAAGAAACAGCAGCTCTCTGGTTTTATATAACATGTTACTGTGTCCTCCAGAAATGCCAAGGCACTTTGCCAACTCGCTTACTGGAATATAACACCCCACATAAGGATGCGGTTTCCCCGGGAAGTTACTCTGAACTGAGGAGCCACTTTTTGACCCTTCGGTATTGAGTGAAAGCTGGCGCACTATTTAGCATCACACTGTGCCCTCAGACTGTTGTTACGCAGAGTCTGTGCCCTCTTTAGGGGCAATCTCCGTGCAGTGGTCAGGCCAATGTGGTAACTTGTCATTCCACCACTGCATTGTGGCAAGGGGCAGATAGTGCCAATGATGGCCATGGTGGGGGCGGTATTGGGAAGGGTGCAGTGTGTAAAAATAGGGGCCACATTCTTGTAGGGAACGTTGGAGCACCTGGCAATTCACATAGTCTTTCAACAGTTGAGTGGTGTGAAAATGAATGCCACCCAGAAGGGATACAGTTCGGTCTGATTTTTAGCACTTACACCATTTACTATCGATAGAACTTACGTTGGTAAAGCACCTTTCAAGACTTCAGTCCATCTCAAACAATTTTACAGCCGGGGAAATATTGTTGAAAAGAAGTCTTTATTGTAACATAGGGAAGCAAGGCAGCTCATTACCACATAAATTCCCAGAGATGGCCAAAAGTGAGCTCGGTTTCTCCAAAACCAGACAAAGAGACCTAACCATGTGGCACTATCATATAGCATCAATGTTAAACCGGCTAAGCAGCTGAGTAATTTTAGACAGTTCAATCAATTTCTCATACTTTTAATAAATTATAAGTCGCTTTTAAGGTAGTCTGTCCCCACATGCAGCAATCCTTTGGACAACACACAGCCTTGTGGTGATAAGTGGCAGTAGTATTTGTGCCATACCAAATGTCGGGCAATTCCAACTAGACAGAGTCCAATCACCTTTTACCTTGCTATTTCAATGACATTACCATCGCTGAGTTGACAGTTACCATTGCCCAGGAACATGACTGGTCCAGCAAACTAAATGGTGTGGCCTCAAGCAGGTCAGAGGCCTGGGGAAAATTACCCACCGCCTCACTCGCCAAAGTCTGTCTGGGCGTGAGCCAAGGAGTGCGATGGAATATTCTCCACTTGCCTGGATAAGTGCTGCTCCAGCGACACTCAAGAAGCTCAATACCATCCAGAACAAAGTAACCTGCTTGATTGACAACATTCACTATTTGAAATACAAGATGATTGTAACATGGTCAGCCAGGTGGACCTCATAGAATATGTGTTCCCTGATTGGGGCTGTTAGCCTGGTCCAATCAGGAAGCCCTGCCTGACAGATATAAACAGGAATGTCAGACATCCTGTTCTCTCTGAGAGCTGGATCAGTGTCAAGGACTCTCCACATGTAAATAAAGGGTGACTTGGTGATAGGATACCAGCATCTGTGGAGCTATTTCAGAGGGTGTTATTCAATGCCTTGAACCAACTAAACACCACCTTCTCAAGGGCAATTAAGGATGGGCAATAAATTCAGGCCCCAAATTCATAAATGAATAAAAAGAAATCTCTCCATGGATCATCCTATGTCCATTTTGATTGGGGGATCTCTCTCAGTACAACCATGCCCACATTTCACAAAGAAAATGCTGTGGGGATACGCTGAGGTTGTGTAACACACTGTATAAGTGCCATTACTTCTT
Source organism: Rhincodon typus (assembly GCF_021869965.1). NCBI lineage: Eukaryota > Metazoa > Chordata > Chondrichthyes > Orectolobiformes > Rhincodontidae > Rhincodon > Rhincodon typus. The sequence continues at coordinate 6,369,612 of NC_063349.1, forward strand.
TCATTAACTGACTGAACTAGAATGCCATCCATTAGTTCCATTACCAGCCTCTGTTGTCAAATAAAAATCCAGTCACTTCTGCATTTCCCCAGCCCCTGATCCTTCAAACTGTAATATAAGATCATCAGAAAACACTTCGGTTTAAGTCCTCTGTACAGCTTACCTGTTGATCCCTTAATTTTTGCCAACAATAATCTTTGGGACAAAACTGGAATAGATCCCATTATCTGCTTCCTTCTTCAATCCTGCTGTCTCTTTTGGTGTCACTAAATAGCTACATACCGTCAAACATTGAGCAGAGGGATCACATTTATACCAATGTATTCATTGGTAATGGGAGTTGTCCCTCATTGTGAATTGTAGTTGTCACGAATTCTGGTGTTACTTTATGGGAATGTGGATTAGTGCTTTGAGGATTTACTGTGTACTTAATTCTTGGAATGTGTCTCTGGCTTGCTTGAAGAACCATTGCTCTCTCTCAATTGTGCCTCCCAGCCTTCTTTGGCTGTGAGCATTTGGCAGTGTTTATTTGTCATTAATGATCTAAGGAGCCAGTTAATTGAAAATCGTGTGTTGAATGTGCTTCTGCAGTGTGTCAATGGTTAGTAAGTTTTGAATCCCAAACTACAGGAAACTGCTGAAGTACAGTACTTATGATGTCCGCTCAAACGGATCACAAGACAAGATTTGTAATTAACTTACAAATGGTGTTCAGTTATGCCCCTTTGACCCATCAGTTCACATTGCTGTTTGCCCTCTGAAACAAGCACCCACATGTGGATCTTGTTGGCAACTGTTTTCAGCATATTCAAAACAAAAGGCATTATGGGTTAAATTACCCATGTCCAAACCCAGTGTGTTCGGATGACTGGATCAGGAGAATATCAGCAAATATTAACCCAGCTCTGGAAACCCCTGTAAATATTGAACCATTCTCACCGGGCCTGTGAATACTGACAGCCTCACTGGGGTCACTCCTGTAAATGCTGGCATGGTCCCCAGGTACTCTCTGTAAGTACTGATCCACTCTCCAGGGACCCCCTGTAAATACTGACACCCCCTCCCCCGGCGCTCCCCCTG
>NC_063349.1:6375691-6386101 GCF_021869965.1 Rhincodon typus
AGGTCTGATGAAGGGTCTAGGCCCGAAACATCAGCCTTCCTGCTCCTATGATGCTGCTTGGCCTGCTGTGTTCATCCAGCTCTACACCTTGTTATCTCAGATTCTCCAGCATTTGCAGTTCCTACTAACTCTAAAAACCAGTTTGTTCATTTTGGAGCGGCAGAGCTGATTTCCTCTGGAGGGGGACAGGCTGATTGGTTTTGCGATACATTTTTGATGTAACTGCTGGTCTTTCAAAGCTGTGTCTCTGTGACTTTCAAAGGCAATTAGATTATGCTAATGGCATAGTATAAATTGCACTTAATATTAATCTTTCGGGTAGCAATAATTGGCGGATGGTTATGCAAACTGTGTGTATGCATCCTTCAAAAGCACTGACTGTTTTGGATCTCATTAGCGCTTAATAAGCTCGCTAAGCACTGAAATGATTCTCTTTTTTTGGAGGACATGTGCCATTGTGCTGGGCAATTTGTCTTAATGAGAAATATCATCAGCAGCCTCCATTTGTGGCGCTGAATAGGAACTGAGAAAGGTGGCTTTTTGCTTGACAAAATATTTTGCCCATTGGCTAACAACAGTGCACTGAGTGGTCAACATGACACAAATAGAAATGTCTGTTTGCTGAACTCATTCAGTAACGAGTGATGCTGGGAATTCCTCAGGAGTTGCTCAAACTGGATTTCTTCCCCTTAGCTGACGCACGTTGGGAATTTGGGGAAGTAAGACGGGAGTCAAACACTTTGTTCCCCACCTAGGCATGCTCAGGCTAAACTTTCTCCTCTTGCTAGAGTTGTATCTCGCTATTCTCTTGAATGCAAGATCATTGAAGTCTGCCTGTTGGAGAATGCTTTCATTCTCTCATGCCACTACCTCCTCCTTTTGGCTTGCTGCTGATTTTTTTTCTTGCACAGATGCAGAATGTTTCCCTTCGCTGGGCGAATGGGTTGGAGGCGTGAGGGAAGGGGTGATATGTCTCGCACCATGGGTGCAGTCTCAGAAGCCATTTAGGACTAAGATGAGAAGGAATTTCTTGGCTCTTAGGGAGCTGAATCTCCATCATTGTGAATATTCAAAGCCAAGATCAGTAGATTTCCAGATAATAAGGACATCAAGGGTAACGGCAATAGCCTAAGAAAATGGTGTTGAGGTAGATGATCTGTCACAATCTCACTGAATAGCAGAGCGGGCTAAGTCAGGCAGAATGGTCTGCTCCCACTCCTGGGTTCCTCATCTTATTACCCTCCTGGGAAGTATGTTGGTGAGTTTTCCTATGTAAAAGAGCCGTATCAATCTAAGTTTTGTTGATGGACCATTTACCCTGTTGGCGAGGAGGTTTTGGTGGCATGAAGGAGGGGAGATGGCACAGTGGGCACCTTTCTCCTGTTGCTCTGGTCTTGGCACGCTGTTCTTCAGGATGGGTGAACAGAGGCAAGCTCCACAATGCGGCAGGAACGGGCTGAGGTCATTTCGGGACTAGATGGAATGAACAATGATCTGGATTTAATTTGTTTCACTCAGGGTAGTGCTTCCCATACCATGTTGCTCCCTGAAAAGGAGCAAAAAAAAAACAACAGAGAGGGGGGAAAATGTTCTCAATAACCCTTCATCTCCGGGAACAGCTGCAAATCCAGAGCAGAATAATGGAACCCTGACTCACATTCAGCAGGTTACCCAAAGTTTGACCATTTTCAGTGCAGATCTTGGAGGTATTAGACCAAAGCATGAAACTGCTTCCAAATCGACACAACTACAGAGTGGCACTTGTGGGAAATATGGACATTTCACATCGATATAACAGGATGTGGAGTTACGCTGTTGATACACAGGGAATTTTACTCTGTGGATGTTGAGTGGTGTAGGTAAAATATTGGAATACAATTGTGACATTAATCCTTAACGCCTAAATCAAATAGCAAGGATTCTGCAGAGAGCAGACTTTGAGTACGATGCCTAGTACTAATATTTGAGCACTCGGGACAGCTTTAGAGAGTGGCCTTAAAAGCTGATGCCCAGTGTTGATCCTGACTTTTGAAGAAGGGCTGAAGAAAAGTGAGCTTTACAGTTTGGAAAAGAGGCGTCTGATCTTGGAGAACGTGCGTTGAATTTACAGCACATCAACAAGCCTTTTGCCCAAGTGGTTTTTACTGGTGTTCGTAGAGTCGTAGAAACAGGCCCTTCTGTCCAACCAGTCAACATTGATCATGTTCCCAAGCTAAACTAGTCCTACCTGCCCGCACTTGACCCATATCCCTGCAAACCTTTCCTATTCATGAACTTATCCAAATATCTTTTAAATGTTATAACTTTACCTGCATCCGCCACTTTCTCAGGCAGTTCATTCCACACACAAAACACTCCCTGTGTAAAAAAACTTGCCCGTCATGTCCTTTTCAAATCTTTCTCCTCTCACCTTAAAAATATGCCCCTTAGTTTTGGATTCCCCCACCCTGGGGAAAAGACTCTTGTCATTTACCTTATCTATGCCCCTCGTGATTTTATAAACCTCTATAAGGTCACGCCTCACCCTCCTATGCTCCAGGGAAAAAAGGCAGAGCCTATCCAGCTTCTCCTTAGAACTAAAACTCCCCATTCCTGGCAACATCTTGGTAAATCTTTTCTGAACCATTTCCGGTTAGTAATATCCTTCCTATAGCAGGGCAACCAGAACTGCATACAGTACTCCAGAAGAGGCCTCACGAATGTCCTGTACAACCACAACATGACTTCCCAACTTCTATACTCAAACTTGTGAGAAATTAAAGTAAGTGTGCTAAATGCCTTCTTAACCACCTTGTCTACCTGCAAATTTCAAAGAATTATGTACTTAGGTCTGTGTGTTCTGCAACACTACCCAGGACCCCACCATTAATTGTATAAGTCCTGCCCTTGTTTGTATTTCCAAAATTCAAAACCTCGCATTTATCCAAATTAAATTCCATCTGCCGCTCCTCAGCCCATTGATGAAACATCATGTTCCACATAGGCCTCCTGTCAGCCTCGTTCAACTCCCAAAGACATAAAATCCTGTTCTATTCTCTCTCCAATCCATTTATCTATGCTTATTCCTCGTAAAATATAGTTATGTTATCCACCCCACACTCCCAACAACGCCAAGTGAAAAAATCTTCTCCTGAGTTCCTCTTGTTTTAGTTTTGTTACTGTCTTACATGAATGATCCAAATTATTGCACACTCAACAAATGGAAAGGCTTGCTCTACCTCTTTCCTCTTAAATTCCTTCATAGTATCCAAGACCTTTTATCAGTCTACCCACTGCCTTTTCTCAAAATAGGAGCTGCAGTTTGTTAAACGTCTTTCCTGATTTGGTTTTAACTTTCAAGTATGGCACAATTATTGTAAATAACTTTTTGCATCTTTCCCAGCACAACTCTCCTTTTGTGAAATATGAAAACCAAGACAGCACTCCAAGTGTGGGGCCACAGCAAGACTCTATATATGTTTGATACAACATCTCTCTAACATAGAGGATTGAAAGGGGGAACATCTGGATTAAACTTCTTAGTAATGCATGAGAGTGGAACAAGAGATCAAACCAGTAAACCTTAACTTTAAGTTAGATGTAAGGACATTCTTCTTCATACACAGAGTGTCAACAATTAGCATAGATAATCCAACAGAGGAAGTGGGTGGAAAAAATCTTTGAGTCATTTGTGAATGGCCTACACTCTGGATGTCAGTTTGGATACCAAGGGGATGTGCAGTAAGAGCTGTTGTGCACCGTAAGACCAATAATGTGCCGCTGCTTGGTAGAACCTTCCAGAAATAGGTGCTTTTTGCAAGATTAACGGGATTGTACATGGAACATAGAACAGTACGGCACAGGAACGGGCCCTTCAGCCCACGATGCTACACCAAACATGACACCAAATTGAACTAATCCCTTCTGCCTGCCCATGGTCCATATCCCTCCACTCCTTGCATATTCATGTGCTTATCTAATAGTCCCCTAAACGCCCCTATCTTATCTGCCTCCACCACCGACCCTGGCAACGCATTCCAGATTCCTACCGCTGTCTTTGTAAAAAAAACTTATCGTCATATCTCCTTTGAACTTTTGCCTCCTCACCTTAAATGTATGCCCCCTAGTTTTAGACAGTTCAGCTCTGGGAGAAAGATTCTGACCATCGACCCTATTTTTGCATCTCATAATTTTATGGTCAGTCTCTGCCGCTGCAGAGAAAACAACCCAAGTTTTTTCTAGCCTCCCCTTACAGCTCATATCCTCTAATTCAGGCAGCATCCTGGTAAACCTCTTCTGCACCCTCTCCAAAGCCTCTACATCCTTCCTGTCATGAAGCGACACATTACATTACAGTCAGTGAAGCCGAACCCTATGTATATTTTTTAAAATCTAAACAGAAAGATAGAAATCATTATCTCCAAAGTTCCTACCAACAACTTTAATAACATCCTGCAATTCCCATTCTAGCTCTGTGAAAAAGTGAAACGTGTTTATGCAGGAACTCGTCATCTGTGTCAGAAACAGCTCCAAGTGATTCATAAAATGAGTTACTTTGCTGAATTTTATTATGACACAAACAGCAGTTGTTTTGCCCAGCGTGTTCCCACAACCGAGATGTGCCTATTCTGCTAAATTTGGATTGTGGTGTTTTGAGGGAGGAACAGTGATCACAAAATGCCCTGGAGTCATTTTAATCTCGACCTGAACAGATGTGGGGTGAATATGTCACCCACAGGACAGCACCTCACAGCAGCTTGTCACTGCAGTGTCGGTTTACACCAAGGGGGTGGGGGGGTGGTGCTTGAGAATCACTGAGCTGACTGAAAGATATGGGGAGCTGTAGGTTGTTAATTTGATGACTCACTGTTTTTATCTGCACTCAACCTGCAGGATTTATCCTCAAGAAAATGTTGGTTCAATATTTCATTTCTTTTTATCTAATGTTAACAACGCTGCCCTCCTTCAGAAATAAAGACTGCTGTTTGCCTTCAACAGTTGACCTTTAGTGGTTTCTCCATGGGCCCTGGTTTATCACATGTGTAACAGAAGGTTGGGAGGCTGTGTCCATTCAGTGGTTAGAAACCTTCTTGGGAGGCATTGATTCCCATAAGCCCAGGATTTCTTTCATTTCCTCTTCACACCAGATACGATAAATAACAACAGGAGACGACTGGTCAAGCCTTTTCCTGCCATTTGATATGATCAGGGCTGATTATGGGCTTCAAATTTCACTCCTCCTATCCCTTGATACCCCAGAGACCACCTGCCCATCCCAGCCTCCAACAATGGAGCATTGACAACTCTCTGAGGTAGAGTACTCCATAGATTCAGAACCCTTTGAGTGAAGTAGTTTCTCCTGATCTCGGTCCTAAATGATCGGCCACTTATCCTGAGATCACGCACACCCAGCCTGCCATTTTGGATTCCGTGGAAACCATCTGCTGTGTCAAACCTCTTCTGAATCTTGTGTGTCTCAATGGGATCACTTCCCACTCTTCTAATTTCCAGAGAACGTAGACCGAAATTACTAATCCACATGGACCATGTAGCCTCATGGGTCATCCTGCCCGATGTGGCCAAAGCTCTGGGGCTTGAGAATTGGCCTGTTCACTCGTGGCAGGAACAGGAGCCTCATGAGTGGATTCAAACCTCGAATCTAGGGGCAGCCAATGACCAAGCTAGCCCCACATTTATTTCTTAACGATTTAGGGCAGAGCGAGAGATTCCTGGAAATTTCACTTGGAAAGGTCTGTTGAGCTCTGTTCTCATTCTTTCCAGTTTCTCGTAACATCTCGAATTATGACCCTAGTTTGCCCATTTCGGAGTGATGAAGGACATCAAGGTATTTGGCTTGAATTTAAAATTAAGCTACTTTGAACATGAGCCAGCTGAAATAATTCATATCAAACGCTGAGCAGAGGAAGACCCATTGTGGTTTCCACTTGTATTATTAGTGAAAACATTCAATGAAGGCAATAATGTGGAATATGCTTCTTTTGCAGTTCATATTTTTTGACATCTCCAATTGCAGCCAGCTATCACCACTGCTGACTGACCTTGTACCTCCTGCTTCCTTACCCTAGTGTTAGACAGTTCCAAACAATCTCTGCAGGCACAAACCAGGATTGGAACATCCTTAATCTGTAATTGTAGCTTTGTATAGCTTTAAGGACCATTCACATGCGGCTAGCAGTTGGACTGCAGTGTGACCCTTTCACACATATGCCATGGGTATAATCCTGACATCCTGGTGGGAAACCTCCTGAAGCAGTTCTGCACTTAGACTGATCATGAGGGCAAGCTAACAATTGCGAAGCATTTGAAAGCTTGTGTTATTGCTTTGTCCTGTTTTCCATTCATCCTATTTCATTTTTCTCATCTGCTTAATAGCTCAGGTAGAGCTATTCCCCCTAAGCTGGACGGGTAGTGGATGCAGGTTCAGTTGAGACATTCGAGAAGGCATTGGATGAGTATCTGCATAGGAATAGTCTGAAAAAGCAGGATGTTGGCACTCGGTAATGACGCTTGTTTGAAGACCTGGTGCAGTCAAGTCTTACCAGACCATAGGACTGCTCTCTCATTAGACAGAGAGAAAACTGGTGGTGATTTAACTTGAGGGCCACTTCAGGCGAGGGGAGAGGTTGAGAAGTCTTTCATGGTAACCCCAGCCCAGTGTGGGGGTTGAATTGGCATCATGTGGCTCCACAAACCAACTGTCCAGCAAACTGAGCTAAACCAACCCCACTTGGTACAGTAACAATGGGCCAGATAGCTTCCTTCTGCACCAATCTGGTAAATCGTAGGGCTCTTGATTCTCTATTGAAGCCTTTGCTTTTGAGGATTGTCTGACTGGGGAAGAATATACAACTGTCCCTGCAGGAAGCCTCTTTTTAAAACCCCCAACAAATAACCTGTTGCTTTTTCCCCTGTCACGTTCGTATTTCGCTGCTTGTTAGTGAAGGGGAAAGCAGGGAATATTAATCAGGCCAGTACTCTTCTATTTCCAATACCTGGAGCAGATTCTTAGTGTTTTGGGCTCATGCTGTTGCATCTTGCTTTTGCAAACCAGCCCCTGTCTGAAAGGATTTGCGAGTTGTCCCTCTCTCCCCAACAATAGTGTGTTTTAGTCATGACTGCAGCTGATGAAGGCAGCAAAAATGTTATTGCACGACAAAGCACGTTGCCAGACTGGTTACCGGTCCTGGGATAACTGGCACAGACCGAGCACCTGGAGCTTTTGCTTCTTGTTGGGACGCCTCTGCAAACTGTTGTGTTTTTTTTCTAATTTAATGTGGCCTTTTGGCGCTGAACTCCCAGCTGTCCAATGATGCTGTCTTGGAGCTTGTGAGTGACGCAACAGCACAGAGCTCCCTGAAGGTCACAGGGACAGAATGCAATGATGTAATGTCAAGCTCAGATGATTGTGAATTCAGTCGAGCATCTGAAGCAGTCTTTATGTCAGCGTCTCGCTGGCATTATTAACTGTTCAGCACTTGGAGCCTGTGAACAAATTTGCAGAACAGGAATACAAAGTAACTGACGTGGTAGGATCTAACCAGCTTGTGTGGAAAGCCTCAGATCTAAATGGAGTGTAATGACTTCTCTTTATGGATCTATTCCCATGTCTGCCTGTTAGGTCAGCGTCAGTTTCAGGAGGTCTTGTCACTTCCTCATCATCACTCCGTGAAAGTGTGAGGATGTTTCTGGAACAAGCTGGTCAGCTCAGAGTTTAGGGGGTTCAAGACTTCATCACCCTTTCGGGTGTGTGCTGTGTGGCTTGTAACCACAGGCCTCTTGACCCCCGAGGTCAGGAACAGAATCATGAGCCAAGGCTGATATTGATGTGACAAGAGTGTGACATTGGGTTGTGTCATTGCTAAACCGAGCCAAAAGCCCCAGGATTTAATTGTTTAGTTTGAAGAACAATTTGAGTTTTAATGTGGACGGGAGGACCAGGAAAGGACACATCACAGCCGACAACAAATTTAAAATAACAAATCTCTGGGAAAAATAAGCGATTAGATTGCAGCCTCTCATCTCAGCAGTGCTGTCTGGTTGGTGGCCCAGAGGAAAAGATTGACAGAGAACTTGAGCCTTTCTCTTCTGAGGGCAGAAAAGGTGATGGATGCTGATACAGTGGGTACATCTGTGCTTTCTGTGGCCAAAGTGTGGTTTTTAACTACGGGCACCAGTGAGTGATTTCTGTTCAGCTCTTCAAGCCTGAGAGAAGACACTGCATTTGTTTTTTTTTGAAAGAAAAAAGCCCTTCTGAGAAACACTGATGGCAGCTGCACCTCATTGTGTATTTTGTGCAGTTTATTACTCAGGCAATCAGCAGTGAAGGGGAAAAATGTCGAATTAATTGCCATCAAGTGCAGGGGGTGCTGAATTCAGTAATAGGAAGCTCTTTTGATTCCCCTGCTGCATATACCTACAATGTGTCCACATTTTAATTACAATGCCTGTCTGAGCCTTACTCAGAGCAGAGTGTGCTTTCCAAAGTGTGCCTGAGAAACCTACTGTCCATTGTGACGAAGGAACGCTGATAAATGGCTTGAAGCTGGCCCTGGGGAAAGACAAGGCAGCTGCTGGAAAGCTTCCACCACTGTGCTGCAGATCAGTGCTGACTTGGTTTCAAAGCAGATTCATTTCCGTCAGCATTTTAACCCTTCCTGCATTGATGAAACACCACTGCAAACTCCCACCCAACTTTCCCCTCCCTAACTCAAGATATGAGGCAGTGGTGCAGTGAGAATGTCACTTGACTAGTAATCAAGACTCCCAGGGTTAACGTTTTGGGCTGCGTGTTCAAAATTCACCTTGGCAGATGGTGAGATTTGAATTCAATGAAAATTAAAAGCTTGTCATAGTGTGGAAGCAAGCTATTCGGCCCATTGAGTCCACACCGACCCTCCGAAGATCATCCCACCTAGACCCTCTCCTGCATTTTCCCATGGCTAACCCACCCTAACCCGCACATCTTTGGACTGCAGGAGCACCCGGAGGAAACCGGGAGAATGTGCAAACTCCGCACAGAGAGTCACCCGAGAGTAGAATCAAACCCGGGTCCCTGGCGCTGTGAGGCAGCAATGCTGACCACTGAGCCACCGCGCGACCCTAATCTGATGTTGACGGTCACAAAGATCCGTGAATGAGCCTTTAGGGAAGGAAATGTGATGTCCTTACCTGGTTTAGCCTCCATGTGACTCTTAACTGCTGGTCCATGCAGCAACACCCACCTCCGATGTACAAGTAAAACAAATACGAAGTCATGTATGACTATTGCATTTCCATTCTCCTGCTTTTCATCACAACTCTTGTGACCCCTCGTTTTTTGGTCTTCCCCACAACTGGAATTATCTCTTTGTCTTCGCCATCGAAATGATCTGTAACCCTCTCACTGGTCAGTTTTCGCTCTTCCACGCTTGGGAAAAGCGTTGCCCACTCAATTCAGCTTTCCCAGACAGAGCTTTTCCGTGCTGTCAACTTTCATTAACGTATTCATGTTGAATACCATATACACTTTCACATGAAGGATCCTACCTGCTGCAGAGAGCACCATCTAGACAACAAGATTTCTGGTTCAGTCATCACTCTGCACTGAATTTGCTGATCTTGATTCTGCAGAATGATCCCCCAGGGTTTGAGGGGATTAAAAATACAATGACGGATGGTATAAACTTGGCTTCTCTTTCCTTAAATTTAGACGGTTGAGGGGTGATCTGAAACTTAGAAAGTTGAAGGGTGATCTGATCAAGATATTAAACACGTTGAAATGATTTTGTGGGAAAGAAATGGTGGAACAATTTTCTCTGGAAGGAGAATCAAGAACAATGGGAGAAGATTTTAAAAGGAGAGGGCAGTCATTCAGAAGGCAAGCAGTTTGTCTGTGTAAGAGGTCGTTGAAATCTGGAATTTTCTTCCTCTAAAAGACTATGAACTTTGAGGGTAATGGAGCTTTCAAGGTTGAGATTGAAAACATCTTGTTCGTTAACTTGTCAAGAATTAGATTATCCATCTTGTACTTCAATGACACAGCAGGCTAGATGGACTGAATGGCCCACTTTGACTATAAAAGCTGCAGTCAGGTTGTTACAGTTTGTGTATATACAAGAGGGAGAAGCTTCAAAACTCTCACATTCATCTCCGTACACACTGATAAACAGAGACACACACATGCATGTAGACATGCATGCAAGCACACACATATACACAAAGACAGACACTCACACACGCAGACGCATCAACACACAAAGACACAGACACACATGCATGCACGCACGCACACGCGCACATGTCCCCATACACACACACAGATGCATGCATGTATGCACAAATGCACACACACAGACAGATAGACACACAAACGCAGACCGACAGATGCATGCTGTTACACACAGACAAACACAAAGAGACACACAAACACAG
>NC_063349.1:6386111-6394505 GCF_021869965.1 Rhincodon typus
TGCATGCTGTTACACACAGACAAACACAAAGAGACACACAAACACAGGCCCGCAGATGCATACACACACACGCGCCCGCACGTATGCACACAGACATACGTATACAATTACACTAGACAATGATGCTACCACAGTTGACATAGCCTATTGGCAATAGGTACCTACACTTGCATGTCACAAATGACTTCTTGGCTGACTATTTCTTTGCCAGATGGAATCCGGAGCTGAGAAACAGGAGAGATAAAGACTGACAGCAGGAAACCTTAGCCTCCCATCAAGGTTTGAAGTAATATTCAGCACTGAAGGGGTTAATTTCTCTGAACTTTACCTTCAGGTTACCTTATTTGAATTAATTGCTCTGCTACTGAAGGGAGGAAGACATGGAAACAAAGATGAAAGATTTCAGATTTGGGATAAAAGCTCCTTTCAACAGGGCCTCAGGAACTAGGAAATGAAACGTGGGTTTGTTTTTGTCTGTATTCTGTCATTAGTTACCCTGTTGCAACTGCCAATGCCACCCCACAGCATGAGGAATATTAAAATGGAATCATGTATTTCTTCTTGTTTACCTGTTAGTCAGTATGGGTGCTGGTGTTATTGAGGATGGTAAGATACTGGAGGAAGAGCTGGCAGTGAGCCTAGCTAATAAATTATTATAGCAGCCAATTGACAGACTTAAGATGGGTCAAATAGTCTCCATTGTGATACTGGAGTAAAAAAACCAAAGGCCATATTCCAGTCTATTTATGATTTATGACTTACTTCCACCCTGTACCCTCACTCAACTCCATCCGTGTCATGGCTGATCAGCCAAAAACCCTTACTCATGTCTCTTGTGTTGTTCACTGACACTCAAACTTGAGGTCATTTAAAACACCGCTACCCATGTCCTAACTCACAAGTCCTGTTCTCCTGTCACCCCTATGCTCACTGACCTGCACTAACTCCCATTCAAGGTTATAAAATTCTCATCCCTCAGATTCCTCAATGATCTCGTCCTGTCTCTGCATTCTCCTCCAACCCGGTGAGCACCCATGATACCTGACTCCCTCTAATTCTAGCTTCTTGACCATATCCTTTTTTTAGATACTTTACCCTCCTAGACAACTCAATAATATCTCGTTTTCATATGTATGTTATTGTGCCTCTCAGACAATGAGGAATGATTTCCCCAGTATCCTCCTGGAAACGTCTGGTCATAAGTATAATTGGTCTTGTTTTCGGTTGATGTTACTGGAAATATACATTTTGGGTTAATTAATTTAGATTAAAAAAAAACACAGATACAGCTCATTAAGTGGGAATTTGCTTATGTCAGTCAGAGTGTGCATCCTGGGATAGTGAGCCCGTGTTGCAGTAATTCAGAGACAACGCTAATTAGTTTGGGGATGATTAGCTTGTAAATGAGTTTTTAAGAGATGGATCATTTTATTTAATAATTGTGTAAACATATACAAAGTGTGGTTAAGAAATAGATACATTGTGTGAAAATGTACTCAGCTCATTCACATGTTCGTTGTGGATTAAATCAATTTATTAGTTTACAACTGGCCTCATCCCAGTGAAGTAATTTCAGGTCTGGGTTCAAGAGAGTTAGGAGATGCTAATGTTGTTACATTTGAGATGACTGGACTGACAGTAACAACCTGCATCTAACAAAATGTCCTCAAATGCCTCACATAAGAAAAAGAAATTTGTATTTATATAGGGTCTTGACCGTCCACCAAACGTATCAAAGTGCTTTACAGCCAACAAAGTACTTTTGAAGTGTGGTCTCTGTCGGAACGTAGAAATTACAGCAATGCAGAACAAGCTCCCAGAAGCAGCAATGTGATTATGACCAGACATTTGGTGTTGATGGATGCAGAATCATTGGTGGTCAGGATAACTGAGACAGCTCCCCTTTGAATTTTTGTTTCAATTCATTCATAGGATGTGGGCATCGCTGGCCAGTCCAGCATTTGTTGCCCATCCCGATTTGCCCAGAGGGCAGTTGAGAGTCAACCACATTGCTGTGGGTCTGGAGTCACATGTTGGCCAGACCAGGTGAGGATGGCAGATTTCCTTCCCGAGAGGACATTTGTGAATCTGGATGGGTTTTTATTACAATTGACGGTGATTTCATGGTCAATAGATTCTTAATTCCAGATATTTTTGGTGAATTCAAACTCTACCATCTGCCACGACAAGATTCAAACCTGGGTCTCCAGAACATTAGCTGAGTTTCTGGATGAATAATCTAATGATAATACCTCTAGGCCATTCATTGCTTCCCAGTAATGCGAAGGAATCTTTTACTTTCAAATGAGCAGACGGACTAGGCCCCTCATCAGAAAGGTGGTCCCTCAGTATCGATTTTGGTGCTTGAGCTCTGGAGTGGAATTTGAACCCAGGACCTAGTGAGTCAGAAGCAAGAGTGCTGATAGCTGAGCCGTGGCTGGCTATTTATTATCAAACAAAGTCATTGCTCAGATAACAGAGTAGGGGTGGGAAAACAGGCCATTCCTCATGGATCAGAGTGGGAATGGAGCCACAGGCTGGGGTGACCGTGAGTGGGTGGGGCGGCAGGCTCTTGCTAGGGGAACAGGATGGGGGTGTTCCCACAGGCCGTTGCTAAGGGAGCATAGTGGGTTTGGGGCAGCATGCCATTGCTAGCGGAAGAGTCTGGCAGTGGGACCACAGACTGTTACTAGGGACACAGTGTGGCAGAGAGACCGCAGTGCTTTGTGAGGGAAGAGAGTGGGTGTGGGGCTGCAGGTCATTGTGAGGGAAACAGTCTCCAAGAACCGATTCCAAGATGGCGTCAGTGGGGCTCGGCAGAGGAAGGTGGCTTCAGTATTGTTGGCAGTGGCGGTAATAGTAGGGGCACATGATAGCAGCAGAGAGTCAGCCATGGCAACAATAATGGTGTTGGTGCGCCTGGCACAGGATGTGTGGAGGTGGCAGTTAGCCCCAGGCCCATGGCATGGTGAAGATGAGCTCCTTTGCTTTATTTTTTGGTTTTATATTCTGTGTCTTGTTTTATTTTCCATGTTTCAAGATGGCGACGGACAATGGCATCACTAAGGAACACTTAGGAATACGTGATAATGAAATAAATCTAGTCTAATCTAATCCATAGTGCTCAGCCTCATGAAGGAGGAGTGGGGCTAATGACTGAGTGCTTGAGCAGAAAGGATAGATTTTAAGAACTGTTTCTCGAAGTCCAAATAGGAGGTAGAGAGGGGGAAAAGTGCAAGGATGGGAGCAGTGGGAGGTATTCCAGTGTTTATAATGGAAGCATGGGTGCTCATGGGCAAACGATGGCAAATTTGGGAGGGTCATGAGGCCAGCTTTGGTGTAACACAGACATTATAGAGTGCCCGAGAGAACATTACTGAGATCGGAAGGAGCGAAACTGTGGCGGGATTTGACAAGGATAATCATTTGAATAGTGTGGTGTTGTTTAACCAGGGCCAACGTGTAGGTCCGTAAGCACCAGGGTGACTTGTGTTGGGATATGGATAGCGGCATTTTGTCTGACAGCATGCCTGGGATGTATCACTGATACAAAATAAATCCAAGTTCATGTTAACACCATTTGGAGCTGGAAGAACACAGCAGGCCAGGTAGCATTTATTGACATTTCGGGTCAGGACGCTCGTTTCGAAGAAGGGTCCCGACCTAAAACGTCAACTTTCCTGCTCCTCCGACGCTGCCTGGCCTGCTGTGTTCCTCCAGCTCTGCACTGTGTTATCTCTGACTCCAGCATCTGCAGTTCTTACTATCTTCAAGTTCATGTCATGTTTGTTTTGGACTATTATCTGTTTCCAACAGTAAGTGGAGCAGAAGAAAGATTATCCAGCAAACTCGGATGGAGGCTGAATTGTGCAGCTCCAAGTTTTGACAGCAGGGTCTAAATTGTATTGTACTTCATGCACAGAAGGCTGTACATGAGTGGAATTTATTCTGTGTAAGGATACGGCTGATTTTAATCATAATACTGATACATGCTCGTGGTAGGGACAGGGTTTTTTGACTCTGTTTTGTTTTCCTTTTCCCATGAAAGCCTTTTCTGTTGCTGGGCTAGAGTTTGACAGAGGCCACTACCTTTTCAAGTGGCTCTTCCTGATGGGGTCAGAGTAGATGGCGAATGTTGGCAACCCTTTCAACAGTTGGACTCTTGGTTGTCAAGTCAGGCCTTGCTCTCATCTAGTGACTGTGTGACCTATTATCTTCAGAAGAAAAAAAACTTAAAGGGCTAAGGGCAGAGTTTGGCAGGGGGTTGGGGAGGGAGTGGAGCCAATTAGATGTATCTTTCAAAGAGCTGGCACAATCAGTGTGGGCCAAATGGTCTCTCTCTCTCTGCACTTTAAGATATTCAGATTTCCTCAGCTGAGAGTGGCTGACCTACAAAATCTTCTACTCTGTAAGGCTCAGGTACTCTGTTTCTGAGCCAGCTTAGTCATTGTGAGTGCACCTTTGGGCCAGTGGTAATGCTATAATATGGTTTCTCTTCTCTCAGCCGCTGGTGTTTTAGCTCCATCGCTGCATCTGTGTCTGCTGGTTCTAGCCCTGTGTTCGAGGTTCTGGGTTCAGCCAGTGACGCTGTGCTGAAAGTGTTCCAGCACTTTGCAGCAAGTCTGGCATTGCTCTCCACCTGAGTTTATTGGTCGTTGGAGACCATCTCTCTCTCTCTCTCTTTCTCTCTTTCTCTCTCTTTTTCTCACATACTCACACACACACTTTGGCAGCAGTTTTTAAATCCAGTGTTGGAAACATTCGTCTTCTGAGATTTGCATTTTGTCATTGCTAAGGCATGATATCGAGCTACACAAAAGGCCTTGGCTTTCACCTTTACCCTCCGACCCTTTTAAATCAGGCTCTCCTTCCAGAACCCCTTTTGGTGTTGCTTCTGTCCCTGTCGATCTGCCCTGTTGGAGGGGCAGTCCAAGGGGCAGACCATGTCCTGACACAGAGGTGGGTTCTGCATGCTGCAAGTTCCTGACCTTTGTGTCTTTTTGAAAACAGGGGTATGTTTGACCCAGCAGCAATCTCCTTGATTCATGAGAATGGAGGGGGGGAGAGGCATTCTTCATGCGTATAGACCCTTTAAACTTATCTTCTTTACATTAGTCCACTGCAGGCTAACTTGTCAACTACGCTTCCCTGAAACAAAACGTTGACATCTAGTTCTTTCAAAAACCCGTTGCTGAGGGAGATAGAGAGAGAGAGGTGTTCATGTTCTCACCAATATAAATCAACATTACATCCCCTACATGTGTAAAACTGTGTCTGTGAAGGTGGGCGTTGTTTGGTTAACCAGACTGGACTTTGTTTTGCGCTAACTCTTAATTCCCTTCCCCTGCAGCTTGCTACCTTGCGTTTTGTAATTTGAAAGTAGTGACCAGTTGGGCTAACACAATGTTGATCCTGTTCTTCAGGTAGACCCAGCAACTTTATTGGGACATAAACACTTCTCACTTCTGTGATAAGTAGAAGTTCAAAATAAAATAAACAGCGCTGAAGGCGAGGGGTTGATGTCTAGTTCAAGTAAATCGGAGACAAGACTTCAACGGCAGTTGGAGAATGTAAAATTAGTGAATAAATAAATAAAGAATTAAAAGCATCTGTATATTAACTCCAACTCGTCTGGTTCACGAACATCCTTTGAGGGAAAGGAAATCTACCATACTTAGCCAGTCAGACCGATATACGGTTCCAGACCTCCCACAACATGGTGGTCCTAACTGCCTGCTGAAATTATTTTCTTCATTCATTCACAGGATGAGGGCATCTCTGACCCAGACAGTATTTATTGCCCATCTCTAATTGCCCAAAGGGCAGTTGAGAGTCAACCACATTACTGTGGGTCTGGAGTCACATGTAGGCCAGACCAGGTGCGGATGGCAGATTTCCTTCCCTTAAAGGAAATGATTAAACCAGATACATTTTTCCAACAATCGACAATGCTTGTACGGTCATCATTAGATTCTTAATTCCAGATTTTTTTTTTATTGAATTCAAATTCCACCATCTGCCATGGTGGGATTCAAACCTGGGTCTCCAGAACGTTATCTGGATTAACAGTCCAGAGTTAATACCACTAGGCCATTGCCTCCCCGTGGCTTCATGATTGTCACTCAGTTAATGGTAAGTAGGATTTGGCAATAAAAGCTGGTCTTGATTAGCAATGCCCCCATCCATCAAGTGAGAAACAAGAAACAAAACAGAAGTTGCTGTTCTGAGCAGGTCTGGCAGCATCTGTGGAGAGAAATCGGAGTTGGCGTCTCAGGTTGAGTGACCCTTCCTCAGAACTGAGTGAGCAGCAAGAACTGACAGCTCAGCAGAGAGGCTCACACCTGGTAGCTGCTTGAAAGTTTTCAAGGCTGACTGAGTTGGTCGCTGCTGTCTGTCTAATTTTGACTGTTGCTTTTCATATTGTGCACTCTGGGACTTCCCCGCAAGTTCTTTGAACACCTGAAAGTGCATTAGAGCATTTTTGTTTTTGAAAGAATGGTCAAAGATGAAACTGCGTCTTTTGAACAATCCTAATGTTTTGTCCCTCTAACACATTTTGTTGAGAAATCAAAATGGAGGGCCTAACCATCAAACAGAATCCCAGGAGGCAATGGTTGTTGGTTGATGCCAATCTTGAGTTTCAACAGGCTGAAAATTGGAGGGAGAGAGAGAGATGGAAATAAGGAAGTTTTCAGTTTGCTGTCCTGGTGATGGAAGCGGAACAGGGTGCAAAACGCTTTGATTTAAAAAGAGTAAGAAGAGTGTGTGAGATTGTCGCTTCGGAGGAAAGTTGGTGGATAATTGGGGAAAGCACTAACTGTTGGCACACAACAACAACCTGGATTTCTACAGTGCTTTTAGTGTTATAGACCATCACAAGGAGTGTTATCAGACAGAATTTAGCCCTGGGCCACATAGAGTCATAGAGTTGTACAGCAGGGAAAGAGACCCTTCAGTCCACCTCGTCCGTTCCAACCAGCTATTCTAAATTAATCTAGTCCCATTTGGCCCATATCCCTCTAAACCCTTCCTGTTCACGTACCCATCCAGATGCCTTTTAAACATTGTAATATTACCAGCCTCCACCATTTCCTCTGACAGCTTGTTCCATACTCGCACCACCCTCTGTATGAAAAAGTTGTCCATCAGGTCCCTTTTACATCTTCCCACTTTCACCTTACACCCATGGCCTCTAGTTTTGAACTCCCTTAGTCTAGAAAAGAAGTTGGCTATTCACCCTATCCATTCCCCTCATGATTTTATAAACGCCTATAAGGTGACCCACAACCTCTGATACTCCAGGGAAAATAGCCCCACCCAGCGTATTCACCTTTTCCGTATAGCTCAAACCCTCCGAATGGAGAAAGTGGAATAGTTTGCTCAATGGGACATGGGTTTTAAGGAGCATTTTGTAGGGACAGATGATATAGAAGCATGAAGTAGACTGCTCTGGCATTCAATACGATTGTGCTGATCTGTTTATGTTTCGAACTGCGTAGTCACATCTACTTTTTAAGTTTTGAATCTGATACCAATCAAGAATTATAAAGGAGAAGCGATTTAATGAGGCCTTTCTTGAGTTTTGGTTCAGCTGAAGGCCTAGCTGCCAGTGATGGAGCAGTGCAAATTGTGGATTAACAAGAGGTCAGATTTGGAACAGAGACACACACCCCCAACAAACAGAATATGGTCGAGAGAAACAGTGACCAGGATGTTGAGATACAGTGATAGGTTGGAGAGCAGAGTTAAATGAAAGGGATCACTTGTCAGATGTTGACGTTTTCCAAGCCCCAAACCAGGAACCATGAGAGAGATATCTGAAACTAAACCCAGATGTCAGAGGGTAACCAAGCCTTACAGAGATTGGCAAATTCTCCAAGGACTTGCTGATGAAGTGTACTGGGGCCTGGTGAGCATTGCTCCTCCTCCACACCAGATATGAATTGCAATGTTTGCTGTTGCGAGACAGTCAAATAGAGATTCTGTGTCACTGCCACTTTCCCACAGAAGATAACAAATCAGCCGAGCACAAAGTGAACTTGTAGCTCACGGCTTTTTTTTTCCATTTAGAGAGGCAGCTATTGCAACATGACAATAAGCAAGGGTTCCTGCAGAGCCGACTGGCTCATTGTCACTCTGGGGACATGTTCTGTGACTGTGCGTTGGCTGATGTCAACGTAGGGTAATGAAAGTGATTCCTTGGTTGAAACCCAAACAGATCCAGTCATTATTTTCCGAGGAATTGCTTGTTTGGGCAGGTTTCATGCTTCTTTTTGGAGATAGCAAGAACTGCCGATGCTGGAGTCAGAGATAACACAGTGTGGAGCTGAAGGAACACAGCAGGCCAGGCAGCATCAGAGGAGCAGGAAAGCTGATGTTTCGGATTGGGACCCT
>NC_063349.1:6394905-6409558 GCF_021869965.1 Rhincodon typus
AAGCCAAAGCATTATTCTAAAGAACAGTTACCACCACCACTACCCCCACCACCCCCCAAACCTCAAACCTCCCCCCCTCACCCCCAACCAAGTGTCCTGGTCAATATTTATCCCTCATTCAACATCACATAAGAATAAAGACTTTACCCGTTCATTATTACGTTGCTGTTTGTGGGAGCTTACTATGCACAAACAGGGTGTCAAGTTTCCCATGTTAGAACAGTGACTGAAGCAACATGGAGACTGTAAAGCGATTGTTGGTAAACTGGAATCTTCAACTTGGCGCTATATGAGTGCAGCATCAAGTGTATACACATCGAGCTGTCCACCCCAGGCTTGTTTATCTTCAGTGAGGCATTTTGTGGTTAAGCACCGAGTAAATCTCAGCTCATTAACCTTACACACAGGTTGTAGATAACAATCTTTAAGTTCCAATCTGAGAGCACAGTGTTTGCCAGATGCCTGCCCTGAAGGCATTGACTCTTTCTTTAGGTTAAGGGTTTGCAGGGACCAGTCGTGCTCCAGTACCAGTCACCCTAATGACTGATCTTCTTCTATGAATGTTGTTTGCCATTCCACTACTGGGGCATCACTACTTGTCTGCATCGTCCTCTCACATTATGAGAACACCCCATCAATGCATCGCATGCAAACTGTCTGCATGTTAGCCTCCACCTTTACTTCTGGTAACCTTGATAAATCTGTCTGATATTCCTTTGTGGTGTGTGATTAAGTTGTCACCTGCAGGTTATATTTCTGGATTGTACGATGTACAAAACTATACTTCACAAGCCAACAAATGAAGTGGGTTTCAGTGGGATCTACCTTACCATATTTATGGCTTTTTCTAAAGATCAAGGAGCTGTGAAATGCAGCAATGGTTGTTTTACCAGGATGGATTAATGATCTGCTTCATCTAAGTAGAACTTTGCAATGTGTTTTTACCAAGTGTTTCTCTTAGCCCATTACAGGGGAGAAGTAATGTATTACACGTTCTGAAATCATTGTTTTCCGAATCAGATCCCTTTAAAATGCAGGAAACTGCTTCAGAATTAAAGGAGACCTTATTGAAATGCACAAGATTCTTAGGGATTTCACAGGGTTGACGCAGAGAGGTTTTTCCCTTTGTGCGAGATTCTTAGACCAGAAAGCATAATCTGAGCAAGGGGTCACCAATTTAGGAGAGTGATGAGGAGGAACTTCTTCTCTCAGAGATTAAGGAACCTATGGAATTCTTTACTGTAGAGGGCTATCAGGACATGGTTGTTAAGTATATTCAAGGCTGAGATTTTTAATCAGTAAGGGAATCAAAGGTTATAGGGAAAAGGTAGGAAACTGGAGTTGAGGGTTATCAGATCACCTGCAATCTCATTGAATGATGAAGTAGACTCAATGGGCTGAATGGCCTCCTTCTGTTCCTACATCTTGTGATGGTATGTCGCAGAGCTAAAAAGACTAAATTTTACTGTCAATGTTTGTCCATCTTTAAATACCACTCGTGCATCTATTTTGTTGCCAACGCTTTCGATCTTTGGGGCATCTTTTGGGGACAGTGTTTATTGCAAATAGCTGGCAAACGTCCAGCCCATTTTGAGGGACAGATGACCTGAGTTAATCAGAGTAAGATATAACAGGAGCCAGTGATTAATCAGTGTGCATGAGTAAGAAGAATAATCTCCTGGGAATTAATAACAGGAATGCAATCACAAGGCGAGAATGGCTGGCTTTAAAACGGGAATTAGATTAAATTTGCTTCTCACCATTTAATTATACCACATGGTGGTGTGACAGTGTTCTGGAGTCAACTTTACTCGAAAATTACCTGCATTCTTTCATCTTAAAGAATGCCTTTCCTCACCGTGTTTTCAGCTGAGTTGGAAGTTTAGCCCACTACTTAGCCTAGTTGTTTAACCTATCGGTGATCTGGAGGGTGGGTTAGTGACCATAAGACCATGCCCAAGTTAGTGGAAGCAATGTTGAGACAGAAGCGGAAGTTAAAATGCTACAACATTCTGAAGGAGTAATGTGCCTTAGAAATGTTCATAGATTTTCCTTTCCTGAAAAAAAAGACTTCTTTATTTTTCCCTGAAGAGATTTTGACTTGAAAATTGATGTTGCTGAGTTATAAACACAGATTTCTGATGATTGATTGGTAATGGATCAGTATGTGATGGATATTTGTAAGTAGACTTGAATGTTTGTTCCAGGGAGACCCACATTAGTTTCTCTTAAGGCTACATTAGGATTATTTGAGCGTGTTGACACTGCAAACCTCCACAATTTATTCCATCTGCCACACACAGAGGCTCACTTCTTCTGCTGCCGACATCCCGAACCAACCCACTCCCATCATTCAATGCTAAAAGTAGCTAATACCTAGCTTTTGGTCAGGCTTGACACTTCACTGTCCTCAAGCCACTCAATTCAGTTCAGGATAGGCAGTTTAGTGCTGGCCTTTCCCTAATTCCCACAAGCCAAAACACACACACATTCTGTATAACACCCCATCCCCACCCCTATCTTTCAGTAACAATCCCTATTACTCACCAGTACAAGTGTAACAATTTCTATTGCCCAGGTCAGTGCCAGTGTCATGCCCCCTGTTGCCCAGACCATAAGATAAAGCAGAATTAGGCCATTCGGCCCATTGATTCTGCTCTGCCATTCGATCATGGCTGATACATTTCTCAACCCTAATCTCCTGCCTCCTCATTACCCTTGATCCCCTTGCTCATCAAGAACCTATCTATCACTGTCTCTAAAGACACTCAATGACTTGGCCTCCACAGCCTTCTGCAGCAATGAGTTTCACAGGTTAACCACCTTCTGGCTGAAGAAATTCCTCCTCATCTCATTTCTAGAGGGTCGTCCATTTACTCTGAGACTATATCCTCGGGTCCTAGTGTCTCCTACCAATGGAAACATCTTTTCCACGTCCATTCTATCCAGGCCTCTCAGTATTCTATAAGTTTCAGTAAGAGCCCCCCTCAGCCTTCTAAACTCCACCGAGTACAGCCTCAGAATCCTTAACCACTACTCATGTGACAAACCCTTCAGCCCTGTGATCTTTCTTGTAAACCTCTGATCTCCTTCCATCATCAGCACATCCTTCCTTAGATACAGAGTTTAAAACTGCTCACAATATTCCAAATGCAGTCTGACCAGAGCATTATACAGCCTCAGCAGTACATCCCTGCTCTTGTATTCTAGCCCTCTTGGAATGAATGCTAACACTGCATTTGCCTTCCTAACAGCTGACTGAACCTGCATATTAACCTTAAGAGAGTCCTGAGCTAAGGCTCCCAAGTCCTATTGTGCTCAGATTTCCAAAGCCTTTCCCCGTTTAGAATATAGTCTATGCATCTATTCTTCTGACCACAGTGCACAATCTTGCATTTCCCACATTGTATTCTATCTGCCGTTTCTTTGCCGACTTTCCTAGCCTGTCCAAGTCCTTCTGCAGCCTCCCCGCTTCCGCAACACAACCTATCCCTTCAGCTATTTTTGTGTCACCTGCAAACCTAACAACAATGCCCTCAATTCCTCTGTCCAGATCGTCAACGTATAGTGTGAATAGTTGTGATCCCAACACTGACCCTACTGAACTCCAGTAGTCACCAGTGGCATCCTGGAAGAGACCCCTTTATCCCCAATTTCTTCCTTCTGACAGCCAGCTAATCCTCTATCCATGCCAGTACGTTGCCCCTAACGTTGTGGGCCTTTATCTTATTTAGCAGCCTCCTGTGTGGCACCTTGTGGAAATCCAAATAGATCACGTCCAATGGCTGTTCTTTGTTGAACTTGTTCATTATCAACTCAAAGGATCTCCTTGACGAAGCTGTGCTGACTCAGCCCTATTTTACCATGCACTTCCAACTACTCTCATCCAGTGCCAGCTTAATACTCCTCCTTGCTCGAGCCAGTGCCAGTGTAACACTCCTGATGCCCAGTGCCAGTGCCACTGTAACTCTCCTGTTTGTTCAGGCCAGTGTCGTCACAAGTCTCCTTACTGCCCATGTCAGTGCCAGTGTAACGTTCCCTGTTGCCCAGGCAAGTGTCGGTATAACACTCCCTGTTGTCCACTACCAGTGCACCACTTCCTATTGCCTGACCTCCATGAGTGCCAGTGTAATAAAATCTATTGCCCTGTGGCACTCAGTACCAATCCTCATTGCCCAAGGCTTTCACCAGTGCCTCTCTGAGCCTCTCTGTTGATTAGACATGTAGAAGTTCTGCTGTATAGCCCTGTCTATTGGTATTCCACTCAATTGCCCATTTTATTCAAGTGCCCATTGTTGGAGCGCCTCACAGATTGTGCTTTTCAACGACATGATGTTTCCTTGGTAACAGTCAGCAAGGGGAGCTCCGGGGTCGTGTAAGGGTTCAGCGTGACAGCTGAAAGCCATTGATCCAATACTTTTATCGTTGCCCCTCCCCCAAACCCCATCGACACACATTTCTGCCCATTAAAACATGTATTAATTTCCACGGTAATTTAGCAAAAGGCAAAGTGCTAGGAAATGCATCTATTAAACTCTCCCTGGCCCTGTTCAACTCACTGAGCCATACATCACATTGTGTGTGAAATGATCTGGAGAAGTTGCTTGTGATACAGGTCCTCAGTAGGTCAAAGTAATTTCTACTGTAACTTGATGAATACCATCTAAAGTGATGAAAATGCATCATAGATAATAATGGTTTAACCTAGGCGCTGGCACTGAGTCAGAAATGATCCCATTGTCCTTTCAGAACTGTAACCTGCACATCTGTCACATTTTCAGGTCCTTTTTTTTTAATCTGCTCTTTTGACGATACATTCAAGTGGATTTTTAATTCATAGCGTCTTTTCTGCACTGTATAAATCTATAGGAAGTTGGATTAGCGCACTTTTGGTGGTAGTTTGGTGCAGACTTGATGGGCCAAAGGGCTTTTACTTGCGCTGTATGAATCTGTGAGACTTGGGGATCAGCGTTTTGTCCCAATGGTTCAGTTAGCAGCTCTGCATTCCAGTCTCTCCTTCCATTTAGATTTTATTCTTTATGATGGCAGGGCTGTGTAGGTCTAAGCATCAAAGCTGAAGGGGAGCAGGCTCAATCTGAAACCCTAGCCCTTTCAGTATGACATGCGTCTTGTCCCCATGATCATCTTTTCAATGCTTCTTCCCGATTGGACCCAGGCTTCATACTTTGTGAGAATTGGAGGCATGGGAGTTGACCATGAGTTAGTGGTAGCAGTCCTGTCACTGAGTCAGTTGTGGTTTCAATTCTAACACCAGACGCCTGAACACAAAAATCTTGTCCTTAGGGGTGGGCTGCACCATCAGAGGTGCCAACCTTAGG
Organism: Rhincodon typus; assembly: GCF_021869965.1. NCBI lineage: Eukaryota > Metazoa > Chordata > Chondrichthyes > Orectolobiformes > Rhincodontidae > Rhincodon > Rhincodon typus. Next base: position 6,400,245 of record NC_063349.1, read on the forward strand.
TTGAGATATTAAATGACATTTCATCAGTAGTTTTAAAGGACCCCCATGGAACTTCTCAGAAGAAGAGAAGGGAGCAGTGTCCATTTTCGAGGAGGTCCGGTGGTATTATTGCTACTAATCCAGAGACAAAAACAGAAATTGCTGGAAAAGCTCAGCAGGCCGAGCAGCCTCAGAGTTAACATTTCGGGTCGAGTGACCCTTCCGCAGAGCTGTTTCTGATTTCCAGCATCCACACTTCTTTCGGTTTTTATTTAGTACTAATCCAGAGACTCCGGTGATATTCTGGGAACACAAGTTCGACTCCTACCATGGCAGATGGTGGAATTTTGAAATTTGAATTCAACTTTAAAAACCTGGACTGAAGAGTCTAACACTGGTCAAGAAACCAATGTCATTCGTCATAAAAACTTATCTGGTTCACTAATGTCCTTTTAGGGATGGAAATCTGCTGTCCTTACCTGGTCTGGCCTACGTGTGACTCCAGATCCACAGTAATGTGGTTGACACTTAACTCTGGCCAATTATTGAAAGGGTGATCAATACTGGCCTCGCCAGCGATAGCCACAAAAATAGCTCACGGCCCCACGACACCAGAAACCAAGATTGTGCTGTTTGTCTCACTGTCTGTGGGATCTTGCCATGCACAATTAACTGCTGTTTTACACACACGACAACAGTGACTGTACTTGGATGTGCTTCTTTGGCTGTAAAGTGCTTTCTAATGTCATGGGGTTGCAGGAGCTGCTGCAGTAATCATACACATCATCATCCCGCGTTTTCCAGCTCGGTTAACAGGCCAAGGGTCAAGTGGGTTGGGCAACATCACACTGTGATGCTTCCAGCCATTGAAATTCCCAGGCTTTTGCCTGCTGCATTGATGTGGACTTGCAGTTTGGGAAAAGCGGCTGTATTATTTTAGAATCGGTTGCCTCATACCAATGGAAGGTCTGTTAGTATCAACGGTTTGAGATACTTGTAAATGGCTGGGATCACTAGGTCTGAACTTGACACAATAAACACCGAGGTAGACAAACAGGAAGCTGGAAGAACACAGCAAGCCAGGCAGCATCTGGAGGAAGGGAGTAGTCAATGTTTCGGGACCCGAAGAAGGGTTATACCCAAAAGCCTTCAACCCAATGGACTCAACGTGGACTTTACTAGTTTCAAAATCTCCCCACCCCTGGCATCATCCCATGACCAACCCTCCCTCTCATTTCCACCTCCTTGACCTGACACAACCTGTCCATCTTCTCTCCCACCTATCTGCCCCTCCCACCTCACTGACCAATCCCCACCACTCCCTACCTGCATTCACCTATCACCACGCCACCCACCTTCCCCAGCCCCCCCTTTCCTCTCTCTATTTTTTTTTGGGCTCCCCTCCCCCCCCCCCCCCCCCCCAGTTCTGAAGAAGGGTCCTGACCTGAAACGTCAACTTTCCTGCTCCTCTGATGCTGCCTGGCCTGCTGTGTTCCTCCGGCTCCCTATTTGTCTACCTTGGATTCCAGCATCTGATTTTTTTTTGCCTCTAACAGTAAACACCTATGTGGATAGGAAAGGCAAAAGCTTGAACTGCATTGTAAATCCAGAATATTCCCATTTCTATCGTTGTAGTGTGGGATTTGAAGGAGTAATGATCAGTGCACTATACCGCTAAAGAGAATTATCTGGAGTCTGAGGAATTCAGTAATTGTTCATTCGCATGCTAATGACTCTGTACATCTGGGTTTAGTATGAGAGGCCTGGACTGCTAATCCATCAACAACACATGATCTATTACTTCATGACTGTATCACCTCCCTCCTCCTTTGAATACTCAAGTTAACCCTTTTTTGCCATTCAGGTCTTGCTGCATTGTGTAGAGACTGTGTCTTTTTATTTTTGTTTTAAAAACTGTGGAATGAGATGAGAAGAACTGTTTTAAACCAAGGGTGGCTGCCTGTTTTGAACATAGGGAATTGGATACATCTTGTGAATTTTGTTTGTGTGTCTGTGTCCAACAACATGCAGATAGACTGGAGTCAATAGGTTGTTTACAAGTGGAGCTGTTTGGTTTGGGTGAACAGCGGGGTGGGGTGGGATGTCAATTAATTATGATAAAGGTCTTCTGCCGCCAACAACAAAATAATTGGTTGTCAGGTTGCTGAATAGCTTAGGCTGTGAGCAAGACAGAGAGAAAGCTTTATCAAACCAGAAGAGAGACCTGTTCTGCAGCGGCCAAAACTCTCTCTCTCGTTCTCTCGTTCTTTCTTCCTTCCTTCCTTTCTTCCTAGCTCTCTCTCCCCCTCCTAGCTCTTTCTCCCGCTCCGAGTTCTCTCTCCCGCTCCTAGTTCTCTCTCCCGCTCCTGGCTCTCTCTCCCCCTCCTGGCTCTCTCAGTTATCTGCAGTAAACCATGGTAAATCAAACAAAGCCAACTTATCTTCCAGCAGAGGTTGCAAGTTGTGACTTTGAATTTGGTAAGTCAGAGAGCATTTGTAAGTGATTCGGCAACCCTGTGTCTCTTGCAAACCAGGAAAACTATTTGGGAAAAGGTAGTTAGAAAAGAAAGATCAGCAAGAATCTTCCGACAGATTTTGTAAACGAAGACTATGGAACTATTTTCTCAGTTTTTCTTCTGCTCATGTTTTTAATCCCCTGCTTATGTTTTTCTTTCTATGTACATTACCTTCACTATCCCCAAATGAGTATCACCAGAAACAGAATATCAACTCATTATCACATCCCCATATTTCCTTCATTATCAGAGTGACAATGCTTCAAAAGCTCCTCATTGGCGGTAAAGTGCTATGAGAGGTCCTACATTTGTGAAGGGCACTATACAGATGCAGGTCTTGATTTCTTCATGGTGCTCCAGGATTGGCTTGGAATCTCCAGGAACTGAAGGCTCACCTCCAGGTCACTGCTGGGAACACTGTGGAGAAAAGTCATTGGGCATTAAAATGGATACATTTTCCATTTTATTTGAGCACTTCAGTTTATTAATTATAAGAATTATTGGAAATGGATGGCTGTTTAACTAACAGTGTTCAATGGGTAGCTGGTGTGCTAAGAACACATATGTCCAGTAATCAATGCAGTAAATGTGAGGTCAGGCAAGAGAGACGCCATGGGATAAAACATTGTACAAGCATAGTGACACTGCTATGGTGAGGAGCTAGCACTGTTGAGAGAATGAACTGTGTTTCTAATACCTGCTTAGAAGAATCATAGAATCCCTTTAGTGTGGGAGGAGGATAGTTGGCCCATTGAGTCCACACTGACCCTCCGAAGAGCATCCTACCCAGACCGACCACACCTCACCCTATAATAAGAGATAACAAGGTGTAGAGCTGGATGAACACAGCAGGCCAAGCAGCATCATAGGAGCAGGAAGGCTGACGTTTCGGGCCTAGACCCTTCATCAGAAAATCCGTCACCCTATAATCCTGTGTTTCCCATGGCTAATCCACCTAGCCTGCACATCCCTGGGCACTATGGGCAATTTAACATAGCCAATCCACTCTAACCTGCACATCTTTGGGCTGTGGGAGGAAACCCACACAGTCAACATGCAAACTCCACACAGACATTCACCCAAGGCTGGGATCAAACCTGGATCCCTGGTGCTGTGAGGCAGTAGTGCTAACCACCAAGCCACCATGCCACAAAGAAGAATTCTATGTTTCTCTAACTTCAAGCTAGGGTGAAAAAAGTCAGAAATCACATGACACCAGGTTATAGTCTAACAGGTTTATCTGAAATCACAAGCTTTCGGAGCGTAGCCCCTTCGTCAGATGAAGTGATAGAGAAGAGCACACAGATGCAGAATTTATAGGCAGAGAGATCAAGGGATCAAGCTGGGGCGAGGAATTGCAAAGTCTTAGTCTGTACTTATGAGACTTTGTCAAGAAAGACAGATAACAGGGGCATTTCTTTCAGATGTTGGCAGAAGCAACCATTTCAACCACAGAATGTCTTTGAGAAACAAACTCAAGTTCCAAAGGTACAGTGGGCTCAACAGTTTGAACCTGCTGTTTTCAGAAACTGCAAACAAATAACTTGCCAAGAATATCTACAGAATGGTGTTGTCCTTTGTCCCTTGTAAGGCATGGATAAGAGGTTTGTGTAGATTCCCAATCAACATCCCCTTGAAATATCAAGGTTATTGTTAAATGCAAAAATAGCTGGAAGAAGACGAGACTCACAAGCAGGATGTTGATGGTATGGCTCAGTGGGTTATAACCTGAAATTCCTTTGTTTTTTTTTCACCCCCCCAGAGAAAATGGGGCATTTCTTAAAAGATCAAACACTCAAAGAATTTAAAATTAGATTTGAAATTGGAATGACTGATTGTGTTAGGGGTCCGCTGATGTCATTCAATAAATTAGCAAAAAGTAGTTCAAAACAGAGATAGTAGGAACTGCCGATGCTGGAGAATCTGAGATAACAAGGTGTAGAGCTGGATGAACACAGCAGGCCAAGCAGCATCAGAGGAGCAGGAAAGCTGATGTTTCGGGTCGAGACTTTTCTTCAGAAATGGGGGAGGGGAAGGGGATTCTGAAATAAATAGGGAGAGAGAAGGAGGCGGATAGAAGATGGATGAAGGAGAAGATAGGTGGAGAGGAGACAGACAGGTCAAAGAGGCGGGGATGGAGCCAGTAAAGGTGAGTGTAGGTGGGGAGGTAGGGAGGGGATAGGTCAGTCCAGGGAGGACGGACAGGTCAAGGGGACGGGATGAGGTTAGTAGGTAGGAGATGGGGGTGGGGCTTGAGGTGGGAGGAGAGGATAGGTGGGAGGAAGGACAGGTTAGGGAGGTGGGGACGAGCTGGGCTGGTTTTGGGATGCAGTCGGTGCAGGGGAGATTTTGAAGCTTGTGAAGTCCACATTGATACCCTTGGGATGCAGGATTCCCAAGCGAAATATGAGATGCTGTTCCTGCAGCTTTCGGGTGGCATCATTGTGGCAATACAGGAGGCCCAGGATGGACATGTCGTCCAAGGAGTGGGAGGGGGAATTGAAATGGTTCCCAACTGGGAGGTGCAGTTGTTTGTTGCGAACCGAGCGTAGGTGTTCCACAAAGCGGTCCCCAAGCCTCCATCCAGCAGCCCAAGGGTATCAATGTGGACTTCACAAGCTTCAAAAGCTGCCCTCCCCCTACCACATTCTAAAACCAGCCCAACTCCTCCCCGCCTCCCTAACCTGTCCTTCCTCCCACCTCAAGCCCCACCCCCATCTCCTACCTACTAACCTCATCCCGCCCCCTTGACCTGTCCATCCTCCCTGGACTGACCTATCTCCTCCCCACCTCCCCACCTACACTCACCTTTACTGGCTCCATCCCCGCCTCTTTGACCTGTCTGTCTCCTCTCCACCCATCTTCTCCTCTATCCATCTTCTATCCGCCTCCCCCTCTCTCCCTATTTATTTCAGAATCCCCATCCCCTCCCCCATTTCTGAAGAAGGGTCTCGACCCGAAACGTCAGCTTTCCTGCTCCTCTGATGCTGCTTGGCCTGCTGTGTTCATCCAGCTCTACATCTTTGTTATCTCAGTAGTTCAAAACAAATGTGTTTCTTTCTCCCACGTTCTCAGACTTTCACCCTGTATAATACTTTACCTCCTTTCCATTCTTACACTTGCTATGTGAATATTTTCCTGTCTCTACATGTTTCTAATCTTCTTGCTTTCTGTCTGTCTGTTTTTCACACCTTTATTATTTCCATTTCTGTAACTTTTACCTGTCCTTCTCTCTTCCAGTCTCACTCGCTGACGGTCTCACACACATTCTCTCTCTCACACACACACACACACACACACAGTTAATTCTTCTTTCATTTCTTTTTTCCTTTCATTCACATAATTGCTGGCTGGGTCAGCATGTATTTCCCACCCTAATTGCCGTAAGGAAGGTGATGGTGAGTGTAGCAATAGTAATGACGTCAGCCAGGTGGACTTCATAGAATGAGTTCCCTGATTGGACCAGGTTAACAGCCCCATTCAGGGAGCCCTGGCTGACAAATATAAACAGGAGTGTCAGGGGTTCTGCTCACTCTAGGAGCTGGCTCTGTGTCATGTACTATGCATATGTAAATAAAGGGTTAGTAGGAACTGCAGATGCTGGAAAATCTGAGATAACAAGGTGTAGAGCTGGATGAACACAGCAGGCCAAGCAGCATCATAGGAGCAGGAAGGCTGATGTTTCAGGCCTAGACCCTTCGTCAGCCTTCCTGCTCCTATGATGCTGCTTGGCCTGCTGTGTCCATCTAGCTCTACATCTTGTTGTCTCTGTAAATAAAGGGTGATGGGATACTGGCCTTTGTGGTGTTATTTCAGTGAGCTTCTTTCTTGAACTGCTGCAGTCCATGTGATGTTGTAAGTGTTCTTGAGGATGGTGTTCCTGGATTTCTTGACTCAGTGACTGTTAATGAACAGTTAGTGATATAATTAAGACAGGATGATGTGTAGATTTTGGGGGAGCTGGTAGTATTTTTATCCTTCCACTGCCCTTTTCTATCTAGATGGTGGAGGTTGCAAGTTAGGAACCTTAAATTACTGCAGTGCATGGAGTAGGTGATACAAACTGCTCCTACTATGCACCAGCAGTGAAGGGACACCATGTGGAAGGTGGTGGACTGGGTACAAATTGAGCATGTTGTGTATTAGATGGGGTCAAGCTCCTGAGTATTGATGGAATTGTATCCATCCAGACAAGTGGGGAACATTCTAATGCACTCCTGACTTGTGCTTTGTAGATGATGGACAGATACTGGGGAGATAAGAGTTGAGGTACAGAGCACAGCATTCCTAGCTTCTGACCTGTTATTATAGCTGCAGTGAGTGTGAGGTCCATTTCAGTTTCTGGTCTGTGGTAATGCCTAGGATGTTGAACCTATCAGCAATTCTTGTAATGCCATTAAATGGGGGAAAAGAGTAGTTTCTTTATTTGTTGGACATGATCATTGCCTGGCACTTGTGTGGCATGAATGTTTGCCATTTATCAATGCATGCCTAGATATTGTCCTGGCCTTGTTGAATATGGAGGTGAACTGCTTCAGTACCTGAAGAGTCACAGATGGTGCTGAACATTTCCGTTTGTAAATTGCTGCAGCCATTTGAGGAAGTTTACATGAGGGGAGAATGCACTGCATTGGAAATGCAGCTTGCTGCTGTGCTGTGATGAGCAATCCACAAGCATTAACCAGAATGAAGCAGGGACCCCGTGTGCTGTGTGCAAATACCCTGTTATAGGAAGGAAATTATTAAGCTGGAGAGGGTTCTGAAAAGATTTACCAGGATGTTGCTGGGAATGGAGGGTTTGAGTTAGAAGGATAGGCTGGGACTTTTTCCACTGGAGTGTTGGAGGTTGAGGGGTGACCTTTATAGAAGTTTGTAAAATCATGGGGTGGGGGGGGGATAGATAAGGTGAATGGCAGATGTCTTTTCCTGAGGGTGGGGGATTTCAAGACAAGGGGATGTAGATTTCAAGAGACATGAGGGCAACTTCTTTACAGTGGTTTGTGTATGGAATGAACTGCCAGAGGAAATGGTAGATGTAGGTACAGTTACAACTTCTAAAAGACATTTGGATAAGTACATGAATAGGAAAGGTTTGGAGGGATATGGGCCAAGAGCAGGCAGGTGGGACTAGTTTAGGTTGGGAACATGGTTGGCATGGGCTGGTTGGACCGAAGGGTCTAATTCTGTGCTGTATGTCTCTGACTCCTCTTTCCCACTGGGTGACATGCTCTGTGTGAATCTGTGTAAGTTTTAGATGAAACCTAATTAGCCCAGCTACACTTCTGGTGAAGTGGTTTTCTTAGTCGGCATTCTCAGGGTTTCTTTGTACATTTCCCTTTGTGGCTCACTGTCTTCCGTTTTTTCTTATTTCAAAGATCTTCCAGCTTCAAAAGGCTGAAAAAGAAAAATTCCAGGCTATCGCTTCTGCCCTGCAATAACTTATTCTGTTGAAATATTTAGGTTACAATCTGGTTGTTGGATTTGCAAACTCCTCCTGGATGAAGAAAGACCTATTTCAGTGATGATTCAGGGAAGGCAATGGCCGAATGGTATTATCGCTTGACTATTAATCCAGAGACCTGGATAACGTTCTGGCAACCCAAGTTCAAATCCTGCCACAGCAGATGGTGGAATTTGAATTCAATAAAATATCTGGAATTAAGAATCTATTGATGACCATGAATTCATTGTCAATTGCTGGGAAAAACCCATCTGGTTCTTTAATGCCCTTTAGGGAAGGAAACTGCCATCCTTACCTGGTCTGGCCTACATATGACTCCAGACACACAGCAATGTGGTTGACTGTTATCTGCCCTCTGGGCAATTAGGGATGAACAATAAATGCTGCCTAGCCGGCGATATCCTTATCCCGTGAATGAATAAAATGCTTTCAGGAGCTTGCTGTGTGCAAATTACCCGCATTACACAGTTACTCCACTTCAAAAGTAACTGATGGGTGGGCTATTGTGCGGTATGAGGTTGTGAAAGGCACTATATAAATGTATGTCCTTTCTTTGTTGAAAGCAAGTTAATGTGGTTTCCATCTTATTCAGGGCTGGTAGCTGATTCTTAAATAAATCAGGTGGTTCATCTTTAATCACATCTTCTGGAAACCCATTCCTTCTGTTCATATGACTGACCAGCAGGATATTTTTGAAACTTTTCATTAGTAATGAGCCTGTGAAACTCCACCTTCTTGTTATTTCCAATCATTCAACTCTAATTAGTAGGCTGTCTATGATAATATCACAATTCCAGGTCAGAATGAAGTGTCAATGTCCAGAGATGCTATAGTCAACTGGGAATGAATTTACTCAACATAATTTGTATCTGACTATCCTACACCCACGTGTTGTGCTGGAGAAATTGTTCTGTCGTTGTCAGAAATTATGGAGAGTCGGGTCGGCAGACAGACAGGTGGAGTTGAGAGCAGAACCAGATCAGTAATGATCATTAATCAATGATGGAGCAGGTTTGAAAGGCCAAACATGTCTATTCCTGCTCCTAAATCCTATGTGCTTAAGTTGCGACAGTTTTGTTTGCTGTAGCTTGTAGAGATTTCTTTTTAAATGGACTCTGAACTGTTTGGTGTAGTGCATTGTTTTAAAGAGTTTCTGTTTGCTGAGTAAACAGACTTTATTCTAAATGAGACTGATTGCCATGAGTCTCACCCTCCCTTCACACCACAGTCTGACACAATAATACCAATAGATGCTGCAATTTACAGCTGTTTTGCTTTAGTGAACAATTAAGAATAAATAAAATTAGTGAGGAGACAACAAGGTGCAGGGCTGGATGAACACAGCAGGCCAAGCAGCA
>NC_063349.1:6414558-6446684 GCF_021869965.1 Rhincodon typus
GGCCTGCTGTGTTCATCCAGCCCTGCACCTTGTTGTCTCGGATTCTCCAGCATCTGCAGTTCCTACTATCTCTGATTCAAAATTAGTGAGGAATTGGACTTGATGTCTCTGCCTCAACCATATGTGTAGTTGCATGGAGCCTCATGATTCCTTGAATCACTTCAATATATGATTGGGTGCTTTATCTTTAGAAGCGGTGGTTGGTACGAACAGAGATGTTTTTCATCAAGTGAGCGACTTCAGCTAAAGATGATAGCCAAGGTCACAGATTTGTGTGTTTTCTGTTGAGATTTGGACTGAGTAACAGAGCACAATCCCCACCACATTACTCCATGTGAATAAATATAAAAGGAAATCTGAGTTGTTTAATTCACCATAAACCAGTGGGCCTAATTACAAACTGGTAAAATTGCAGAATTCAATCTTCAAAGCACTGGGTCGAATTTCCACAGGATAATAAATTTGATTTACTCAGTCGCTGTAATTGAGAATTTGGGAATTTGAGCCCTGCCTGAGTCTGTTGTTTGAGTTTGATGAAAAATAAAGGAATTTTTTAATGCAATGAATCTCAGGAGGAATGAGATTAAGTTAAATGGTTATTTATTTTACATATCTACACTTTTTACTGCACAATTGCCTGTTCCAGATCTCCTGTAGCTCGCCCGCGCTCTCTCTCTCTCTCTATCTATCTCTCTCTCTCTATCTCTCTGGCTGTATGCAGAAGTAGGCCATTCAGCCCATAGAGTTTGCTCTGCCGTTCAGTAAGATTGTGGCTGAGTAAGATTGTGGCTGATCTAATAGTTCCCAACTCCCATTTTCCTGCCTTTTTCCCCATAACCCTTGAATCAGTTCCCGATTAAAAGTCTGTCTATATCAGCCTTGGATATACTTAATGACCCAGCTTTGACAACCCTGTCTGGTAAAGAATTCCAAAGATTCACTGCCCATGACCCTTCACCAATGACTTGGAACCTTGATCCCGTCCTCATTCAACAGTCAGACATTCTTCCCAGAAAGAATAAGTGGGGGATGATCAGCAGTGATGGTTGTTTGTTCGCTTTCCTTCCAGAACTGAAGGATTCGTGGGTTAATCTTAGCACTCCATGTACAAACCTAGTTAAATCAGCTACCTCTGCATTGACAGAGGCAATCCCTTCTGGTCTAATCTAATGCTGCTCTCAATAATGCCTTCTTCGTTTGAACAGATCGCTTATGCTATGTCTAGATGCTTATTATAACACCGCAACGGTGGTCGGTCAGCTCAGTTGGCTGGATGGCTGGTTTGTGATGCTAATATCACGAGTTCAATTCCCTACACTGGCTGAGGTTACCGTGAAGGACTCTCGCTTCTCAATCTCTCCCCTCACCTGAGGCATGGTGACTCTCAGGTTAAACCATCACCAGCTGCCTCCCTTTAATGTCTGGTAAAACTATGGTGACTTTACTATAACCCTGCAATCGGACCGACAGAAAATAAATTGCATGCCAGAATCTCTCCGTAGTACTTGGATAGTAGTCTAACGGAGATCAGTGCACTGTGGTAGGAAATTATAATTAAATACAATGCAAGGGAATTATATATAATAAATTTGGACTCTGAGTAAGTCATAAATAAAATGCGTCCACACAGGTTAGGCATCCTGGACATCGGTTTCTAGGTGGTTGCCGGAGATGGAGACAGAGAGGTCCAGGAAGGAGAGAGAGGTATTAGAGATGGTCCAGGTGAACTTAAGGTTGGGGTGGAAGGTGTTGGTGAAGTGGATGAACTGTTCGAGCTCCTCGTGAGAGCATGAGGCGGCGCCGATACAGTCATCAATGTAATGGAGGAAGAGGTGGTGTTTAGGGCCAGTGTAGCTACGGAAGAGGGATTGTTCCACGTAACCTACAAAGAGGCAGGCATAGCTTGGGCCCATGCGGGTACCCATGGCCACCCCCTTTGGCTGTAGGAAGTTGGATTTCAAGCCCACCGACTCCCACATTTTCTGAAGAAGGGTCTAGGCCCGAAACGTCAGCCATTTTCTGAAGAAGGATCTAGGCCCGAAACGTCAGCCTTCCTGCTCCTCTGATGCTGCTTGGCCTGCTGTGTTCATCCAGCTCTACACCTTGTTGTCCACACAGGTTACATGGGTTCTAGATCCAAACCCTCATTTAGATTGGGAGCCAGTTAGTTTCTGACGCTGCAGAAATTGGAAAGCTCAATTATGTCTCAACATACCAGCAAAATTCATCCAGTTGTCCTACTTCTGGTCGCTGCTGTGACTGGGACTGACCTCTAGCTTGTCATCCTTCACAGTTCAATAGTCCAGAAATCCTGGTCAGCAGTTGTAAATGAAAATTGGGAGTAAGGGTATAAGGCCTTGTTGGCACCCATTATTGCAAATTATTGAAAATTATTGCAGCAGTAATTGTAAATTAACATCTAATGAGTGCGAGCCTCTGACAGCTTCACTCAAAAATAAGTTTTATTCAGATAATGTTAACATTGGTGTGAACTTGACAAGGTTTGAAATGCTTCAAGGCTGCTTTGCTAGGGCAACCGAGAAAGGATAGCTAACTCTGCTGGAGTGAGTGTTGTAAATCTTTCTGTTTGACCCACTTTCTTCTGTTCTATTTTGGGGGCATATTTCTGTCTACTTCATGTAACCAACATAGAAAGGCAACAATTCCTCCTCTGAATGTAACTATATAAAGAAGCTGATACCAACAGATGCCAGACATCCCTTCGATAAATACCACTATGCGAGGAGGCGTCACCCTCTGTCTGCCTTCCAGCAGCAGATGTATTTGAAGGTCAGATCTTTCAGTCCAGATCAAAGCTTTTAATTATTGTGTCTCTGTGTGTATCCTTTGAAACAGGTGATGGCAAATGACTGTCAGGGCAGTGTTTTTAGGTAGGGTCTATATTTTAAGGCTGGAGTGCACCAACTAAACAAAGGCTGTGAGAGTCTCCTTCCTTCAGCTCCATGTGGCATATGTTTGGAGGACCCTGTCTCATTCTATGGTGCATATCTACCCATTGGTTGGCACGAATTGGTAGCCTCTATCAGCAAGGTGGGCAGAGATTTGTACTGAAGCTGTGCTGCATACTTACCTAAAGTTGGGGTTTGATAAATCTGTCTTGACGTGGGATTGACAAATGCAAACACATAGGAAATAGTTGAGGGGTGAGATTGGAGATGGAGGTGGGAAAAGTCTCAGTGCCTGCCCAATGTGCAATGTACACACGGTTCCATTGAAAGCAGTGGAACTGAATAAAGTGAGGGATGTCTAACAGGGAGCAGATAGAGACGTCTGTTTCAACTCCCTGCCAAATCAAACAAATCCCCACAGTGTGGAAACAGGCCATTTGTCCACACTGTCCTGCCGATCAGCATCCCACCCAAACCCACCCCCTACCTGTAACCCTGCATTTCCCATGGCTCATACACCTAGTCTACTCATTCCCTGGACACTACGGGACAATTTAGCACGGCCAATCCACCTATCCTGCACATCTTTGGATTGTGGGAGAAAACCGGAACACCTGGAGGAAACCCACGCAGACACAGGGAGAATGTACGAACTCCACGCAGTCACCCGAGGCTAGAATCAAATCCGGGTCCCCCCAGTGCTGTGAGGCAACAGTGCTAACCACTGAGCCACCGTGCCGCCCCGTTTTGGTTTACAACCAAATCTTCCAACCACGACTCAATAATACAAGTACATAGAATTTTATTTGTGAAAACGATTCAATCTTCAACTCGGTACTTATGAGGGAGAGCATTGACAATAGAAATCCGTTCAGAATTGATTACCTCCATCTTGATGCCAGTGGGTTCCATAGTGAATGCATTTTCGTTCGACAAGGTGCAACACATGACGGGGAACCAAACCATTGAAGGGCTGAATGGCCTCATTTGAGCTGGGATTGAGACTCTACCTGAGTGTCGGTTTGCTCTAATTAATGTAAGCACCCTAGGACAGCAGAAATACAGAATCTTAATGAGATTACAGAACAGAAGGAGGTCAATCTGATTATTGTGGCTGTGTCAGCACTCTGCAAGAGCAGCTTAACTAGTCCCACTCCCCCGTCCTGCAAATCTTTTCAAGTGTTTAAACATTTAACTTTTGAAATATCCATTTAAACCAACCTCCACCACACTGTCAAGAAGTGCAAGCCAAATCATAACTATTTGCTGCATGAAAAGGTTTCTCTGAAAGTTATCCTGTGTTCCCACCAATACTGTATCCCAGTGTTACACAGGGACAGCCCTGTCCCCACCAGTATTGTACCCCAGTGTTACACAGGGACAGCCCTGTCCCCACCAGTACTGTACCCCAGTGTTATACAGTGACAGACCTGTCCCCACCAGTACTGTACCCCAATGTTATACAGTGACAGACCTGTCCCCACCAGTACTGTACCCCAGTGTTACACAGGGACAGCCCTGTCCCCATCAGTACTGTACCCCAGTATTATACAGTGACAGACCTGTCCCCATCAGTACTGTACCCCAGTGTTACACAGTGACAGACCTGTCCCCACCAGTACTGTACCCCAGTGTTACACAGTGACAGACCTGTCCCCACCAGTACTGTACCCCAGTGTTACACAGTGACAGACCTGTCCCCACCGGTACTGTAGCCCAGTGTTACACAGTGACAGACCTGTCCCCACCGGTACTGTAGCCCAGTGTTACACAGTGGCAGACCTGTCCCCACCAGTACTGTAGCCCAGTGTTACACAGTGTCAGACCTGTCCCCACCAGTACTGTACCCCAGTGTTACACAGTGACAGATCACCAGTACTGCACACTAAAGCTGTTCAGATCTCTGTGCCCTTGAAAAATCTGCTTGATGTATAATCCACGAATATTGTGTTCTGCACAATTCATGTGGACAGACTGTGAAAGTTGCTTGTATCCATCATTACTATTTACCGCGATCCCCTCCCCCCCCACCCAGTGGGAACATGGATCGCCTTGTCCCTGTTAATTGATCATTGTCATTAGGAAGTGAAAGGGTTGCTGTTTGCACTTGAGACATTGCCTCAAGTCATGCACAAATTTGGCAGTCCTCCTGTGAAAAGGCTCTCAAGCGAACATCACTCGCACTATGTTGAGCTCTTAATCACAGGGATTGTGCCCATCCGTGACACTCTTGCACAGGAAGTGGAGATTAGAGCCTGGGAGGAGGCATTTCTTTATTTTATCTGGACATCATGCAACAATATTTTATCTCAATACTCAAAGATTGAATAAGTAGCATCAATACCAACAATGACACTATCGTCAATAAATGCCCTACTGCCACCATCTTTCGAGTTACTATTGATCCAAAATTGAATCTTATAATCCATCTACGTTCTGTATCCATATAAGAGCAGTGTGTACCATCTATAAAATGCGTTGCAGGAACTACCAAGCCTCCTTTTAACTGCACTTCCAAATCCACGACCTCTACCATCTTGGGGAATAAGAGCAGCAGGTAAGTGGGAACGCCACCGCCTACAAATTCCCTTGCAATCTCACTTGGGACTGTATTGTCATTCCTTCATCTTCACCCAGTCAAAATTCTGGAACTCTTTCCCCAACAGATACTTTTGCCACAATCTACAGCCGTTCAGGAAGACAGCTCACTACCACCTTGTTAAAGGAAAGGGAGACGAGGGTGTCAAATGACAGAAAACCAACGATGCCCACATACCATGAATGATAATTTATAAAAAAAAATTTTAAAAGACTGTACTTGTGTGTGCTTTGAGTGACCAGAATTGAACGCAGTGTTCCAAAAGTGATCTAACCAATGTCCTGTACAGTCGCAACGTGACCTCCCAACTCCTATGCTCAACACACTGACCAATGAAGGCAAGCGTGCCAAATGCCCTCTGCAGTACCCTGTAGGAAAAGATTTACAAGGATGTTGCCAGTGTTGGAGGGTTTCAGGAAAGGCTGAATAGGCTGGGGCTATTTACACCATGGATTTCAGGAAGCACTTGATTTATCACTGTCTGACATTTCACATAGTAACCATGCCACCTGGATAACTCTGGAACAGAATGACACGGGCTGTGTGGGTGGATCTCACCATCTATCTTTTGACTTGTTGGCAGAGATGAGCAAAGTGAAAAAGCACATTGGCACCAATGAGTGTCACCACATGAGATCCAAGGACTGTGTCTACTAACACAGAGCTACAGCTATTTACATGGGATAGGGGGAATCACAGAATCCCTACAGTGCGGCAGCAGGCCATTCGGCCTATCGAGTCCCCCACACTGACCCTCTGAAGACCATCCACCCAGCCATCCTAACCTTGCATTTTCCCCATGCCCAATCCACCTAACCTACACGTCCCCAGACACCCTGGGCAATGTAGCATGGCCAATCCACCTAGCCTGCACGTCTTTGGACTGTGGGAGGAAACTGGAGCACCTGGAGGAAACCCACTCAAACATTGGGAGAATGTGCAAACTCCATACAGACAGTCGCCCGAGGGTGGAATCAAATCAGGTCCCTGGCACTGAGGCAGCAGTGCTAACCACTGAGCCACCATGAGGGAAGGACCCTAGAGAGGGAAGCTTTGTCTAAAGGAACTCTTCGCTAACTACCCAATGTGGACATTTTGGCTGAAGCTGTCATGGCCAACATTAGCCATTCATGTGATG
Source organism: Rhincodon typus (assembly GCF_021869965.1). Classification (NCBI taxonomy): domain Eukaryota; kingdom Metazoa; phylum Chordata; class Chondrichthyes; order Orectolobiformes; family Rhincodontidae; genus Rhincodon; species Rhincodon typus. Next base: position 6,421,205 of record NC_063349.1, read on the forward strand.
TGGGCATCACTGACTAGTCCAGCATTTATTGCCCATCCCTAATTGCCCTTGAGAAGGTGGTGGTGTGCCATCTTCTTGATCCACTGCAGCCCTTTGGGTGTAGGTGAGTCTACAGAACTGTTAACAAGAGAATTCCTGGATTTTGTCCCAGCTGGAGAGGAGGAAACTGAGACTTCTGTGTCCTTCCTAGTGCCTAGGTTGATGCTGAATGATCTGTCTAGTTGCGTTCCATTTAGATTCTGTAGCAAAATGCAAGTGACTGGATTGCTAGGCCATTTGAGAGGGCAATTAAGAGTCAACCACCTTTGGTGTAAGTCTGAAGTCATATATAGGCCAGACTGGGCAAGGATGGCAGCTTTTCTTCCCTGAGAGACAACAGTGAACCAGATCGGTCATCTCTTGACAATTAACAACGGTTTCACAATCACCATGAAACTAGCTTTTCGATTCCAGATTCTAAATATTGAAGTCAAATTCCATAGGGCTGTGGGGAGGGATTTGAATATATTTTCCAGGGACTTCAGCCTGTGTCCATGGATCATAACTGACATTGTTACAATACCATTGCCTCCCCTTGTCTGACATTATCCCTCACACAATAGCACAAGAAACAGATCATAGAATCCCCTTCGGCCCTTGAGTCCACACTGACCCTCCAAAACAGTATGACATGCAGACTCACCCCCCCAGCTTGTCCTTGTAATCTTGCATTTCCCATAGCTAATGCACCTAGCCTGCACATTCTTGGACACTATGGGGCAATTTAGCAGGGCCAATCTTTGGACTGTGGGAGGAAACCGGAGCACACAGAGGAGACCCATGCAGACACCGAGAACTCCAAGCAGGCAGTCACCCAAGGCTGGAATCAAACCTGGGTCCCTTGCGCTGTGAGGCAGCAGTGCTAACCACTGAGCCACCGTGCTGCCATTTGATCTGCTCATTGTCTAGTTTTTTGTTTGTGTGGGATTGTGCTGTGCACTATTGCTACCATGTATCTTACGTTACAATAATGACTATATTTCAAACGTATTTTTACAGTACTTTGGGCCATATAGGCTGCTATAGAAATGCAAGTATTTTGTTTCAGAGCCCAGGTAGTGAAATTAGAAATCTCTGTAAAGGTAGTGGAAATCTGGAACACGTTCCCCCAAATGTCGATGGATGCTTGGGAGCTTTCAGGACAAGAAACAGATGCAATTTTATAAGGTAGGGAACAAAATGATACGAAGCAATGGTGAGTAAATAAAGACAACCAAACAACCATGATCCAACAGACTTGAGGGGCTAAATAGCTTCATTCTGTTCCAGTGTTCTAAGTCATAAGTCAAGATTTTTTGAGACGTAAGAACATGGAAGATATTTTGTTACACAGAGAAACAAGGTAGAGCTCAACATACTATTGAAACTAAGGCCCTCAGGCAGGGTCACTGACCAAATCAGTGTAAACCATTGACAAACAAAACATCTATTGAATCGTTTTTAACTTAAAGCAACATTCAGTTCCAGTGCCTCTGTGAGTACATTTGGAATTCATGGGCTGTATAAACCCTTTGCCCAGTTTGCCCACTTGCTTGTTATGACCTGCGTTTAAATCTTGATTGCACACTAGACCGGAGCATTGTACACTACACAATTTTAAGAGAAATTGGTTCTCTGATAAAGAGCAGATGTATAATTACAGAGCATGGGGTAGACATCTTCTGGTGCGCAACACTTGATAATAACAGTAATTTAAGTTAGCTTCCCACTGTTAAGCTGCCAGTTGTTATATCTTTAAGGTGTAGTAGAAATTGGGGTAGTGATGAGACAGTTTTTGTAAGGTTTGATTGTGAAGCTTCAACTGCTCACCCAACTGTTACATTTAGATGACACCGAAATTAATTGGAAAGGAATGATAACACTCAAGAAGATGTGAATGAATCCCTCAGCTGAAGCATGGCAACTAGATTCTGTTGTAGATAAATACGTCTCGTTTGAACTGGGACAAGGGTGCACTGTGAAAGGGTGCAATTTAAATATGTTAAATTAATTGCCCATTTAAAGGTCTCAACCAAGGGGGTGACAGTTTGAATGGTGTGGAGGACAAAAGAATGCAGTGAGCTGAAACTGAAGGTGGGCAGAGTTGGGAGCTTGCAAGGAGAAGGAAGGAAAATATAGCCTTTGACTATAGTGGTGTGTCTACAAGAAGAGATTGTGATAGAAAGTTCGTATGCTGCAAGTGAGAGGATTGGTTCTCAGAGGTTGCATGCACTAATGTGCTGCTATAGCAGCAGCATTCAGGACCTATTTCATAGAATCATAGGATCCTGCAGCACAGATAGAGGCCATTGGGCCCATGAAGTGTGCACCGACCCTCCGAAGAGCATCCCACCCAGACCCACCCTATTCCAGTAACCCCGGATTTACCGTGGCTAATCCACCTAGCTCTCGCATCCCAGGAGAATACAGGGAAACTTAGTGACTGTCAGGGTAGAGTTTGCACATTCTCCCCATGTCTCTGTGGGTTTCCTCCCACAGTCCAAAGATGTGCAGGTTAGGTGGATTGGCTGTGGAATTGCAGGGTTTCAGGGATAGGGTAGGAAGGTGGGATGCACTTCAGAGGGTTGGTGTGGATTCGATGGGCCAAATTATCTGCTTCCACACCGTCAGGATTCTATTATCCTAACATGCAAACTCCACACAGACAGATACCCAAAGCTGGAATCAAACCCAGGTCCTTGGAGGCAGCAGTGCTAAAGGCTGAGCCACCGTGCCGCCCATTTGGGCATTAGCAAGTTACAGAGAAAGAAAGAATTTTGTCATGAAATTGCCAACTGTGTCTCTTCAAGGCATCTTTAGCAATGGAGATATGAAGCCCTAGTCTGGTGAAAGGAATTTGTGAGACACGTATTGTCATCGGATTAATTGCCTAGGAAACTTTAACAATAGGGGGAGGGGAGGTTGCAAAACGTCCAAATGTTTATTGGAGCAATAGTGCCTGAATTAATTAAAGCGTTTGTACCTGTAACCTGTCACATGCCAGAGATCCAGTCAAATGTTGGCCACTTAGCAGAAGCTGAAGCATTTATTAATGTTAGACGTGAACAATGGGATAGTGTATTTTAGCATTTTGTGCCCAGCTGATAGTGAAATCCAGGTATTCAACATTGTTTTATGACAGCAACATTTCCCACTATCAGTGGTTAATCTTGATGAACTCTGCCGGCTATTGGTTATTATGGGGTTAAAGTCCCATCCAGTTGTGGTTAGGAGTTTTTAATGATGCAATGTGTCACTCTGGAAACACCTCCCTTGTCCCTATTGGATTTCACAACATTTTCAGACACTGTTGATATCGCATGAACTACAGGAACATTCCCAGCTTTAAAATCAGGGCTTTGATGTATTTAGACCCAGCTTCCATTTCGAGAGTGCATTAGATTGAGGTTTTTAAAGTTAGGAAGGGTTTTGACAGGACAAATGGGGTGATGGTGATCCCCTCTGGATACTGAAACTGTAACAAGGAGTTAACAAGTTAAATTGGCTCTTAAATGAGTGAAGAGAGGGGCTCAAAGAAAGGATAGCTTATAAAAATGATGATTGAAGTGGTATCAGAAGCAGAGACTTATGCTTTCAATAAATCTGGGAAATTAGCATGGGGGTATACAAGCAATTAAAACGACAAATAGCATATTGGCCTTCATTACATGGGGACTGAAGTCCAAGAAAAAAGAACGCCTTGCTGCAGTTGGACAGAGCTTTGGTGAACCCACACCTGGAGTATAGTGATCAGATTTGGTCTCCATATCAAAGCAAAGTTACACTCTTTTAAGCAAAGGTTCATTCAATTAGTCCTAGAGTCTTAGAGATGTACAGCACGGAAACAGACCCTCTGGTCCAACTTGTCCATGCTGACCAGATACCCTAACTTAATTTAGTCCCATTTGCCAGCATTTGCCCCATATCCCTTTACATCCTTCCTATTCATGTACCCATCCAGATGCCTTTTAAAATGTTGTAATTGTACCAGCCTCCACCACTTCCTCTGCAGCTCATTCCATATATGCACCACTCTCTGTGTCAAAAAGTTGCCTCCTAGGTCCCTTTTAAATCTTTCCTCTCTCACCTAAACCTACACCCCCTAGTTTTGGACGCTCTTACGCTGGGAAGAAGGTTATTCACCCAATCCACGCCCCTCATGATTTTACAAGCCTCTATAAAGTCCACCCCTCAGCCTCTGACACTCCAGGGAAAATAGCCCCAGCCTATTCAACCTCTCTCTATAGCTCCAACCCTCCAACCCTCGTAACTTCCCTGTAAGTCTTTTCTGAACCATTTCAAGTTTAACAACATCTTTCCAATAACAAGGGGACCAGAATTGTCCGCAGTATTCCAAAATTGGCCTAACCAATATCCTGTACAGCTGCAACATGGCATCTCAACTTCTATACTTAATGCACTGACCAATAAAGGCAAGCATACCAAATGCCTTCTTCACCACCCTGTCTACCTGCGACTCCATTTTCAAGGAACAATGAACCTGCACCCCAAGTTCGCCAGGACCCTACCATTAAGTGTATACGCCCAGCCCTGATTTGCTTAACCAAAATGGGAGAGAGTTGTCATATGCTGAGAGACTGAGTAAATTGGACCTATCCTGTCCAGAGTTCTGAAGAATTGGAGGTGATCTTATTGAAGCATAGAAGATTCTGAACAGGATTGACTGTGAGAGGCTGGGAAATCTAGAACATGGCTGCTGTCTCAGAATAAGGGGCTGATAATTTAGAACTGAGAAGACGGGATTTTGTTTTTAAATTTGATGATTGTGAGTTCTCCACCACAAACGGTTATGGTGCTCAGTCTTGGAACATATTCAAGACTGAAGTTTTGGGTGTCTCAGAAAGACAAACCAGTGAAGTCGGCAAATGATATGTACTGATCTGTCTTGTCATATCTACCTCAAAGTGGAGCTCCAACATAAGCAATACATTCATTCCCATGTTATTATTGGTTTTACCCTCTGGAAGGGGATTGAAAGAAATGGGGAAAGGTCCCAAACTTGCAGCTGAGACAAAAGATTGTGTTGAATGGTGGGGCAGGCTTGAGGAACTGTACAGTCCATTCCTGCTGCTGATTCTGACTTTTTCTAATGTTTAAGAGATCGTGGCATCCTTTTAGGAAACAGCAGGGAAATGTTTGTAACAGGGGAAGGAAGCTGCTGGGCTATGAAGAAACGAGAGGATTAGTGCGTTTAGTTTGGGATTGCTTGAACAAAAAACTGTCACAGACTCAATGGACTGAATATCTTCCTCATGTGTTGCTTTCTTCTGTCATCCTGTTCAACTGTATCACTTTAGAGTAAGTACTGATGGAGGCAATGGTCTAGTGATATTATTGCTGGACGGTTAATCCAGAGACCCAGGTAATGTCCTGGGAGAATCCTGGTTCAAATACTGCCACAGCAGATGGTGGAATTTGAATTCAATAAATATCTGAAATTAAGATCCTAGTGATGGCCATGAATCCATTGGCGGAAAACATGCCTGGCTCACTGTTTCCTTTAGGGAGGGAAACTACCATCCTTACCTGGTCTAGCCTACATGTGACTCCAGACCCACAGCAATGTGGTTGACTCTTAACTGCCCTCTGGGCAATTAGGGATGGGCAATAAATGCTGCATAGCCCGCAACGCCCTCATTCTGTGAATGAATGAAAAAACAATGCAAGTCCGAAACTGGAATGATGCGAGGCATGTCCCACAGTGAAACATGATGTATTGACTCAAATTGACTTGCAATGGGCTGTGATATCGAGTCAGAGGTTTGTGGGTTTAACTCCCACAAACGTTCCTACAAAGGGAGAAGAGAGGCAATAAATTTGCCTCAAGAACGCCTCTTTTTCTTAAACAGTGACACTGTTCTCTGTGAGTCAGATAGTTGTGGTTTCGAGTCCTGCCCTTAGAACCAGAGAACAAAATATAGTGCAACTCTGTGCAGTACTGTGGGAGTGCTGCACTGTCAGAGGTACTGCCTTTTGGATGAGATGTCAAACCAAGGGCCTGCCTTCCCTCTCCAGTGGAATAAGAGATCATGTTGAGGAAAAGTGGGCAAGTTATCTCATGTATGGCAAACACTTATTTTTCATATTTACAGGCAATGAAGTGCTTCTGTTGTGTACTCAGTTGCAGTTTAGGAAGCACAGCAACTGTTTTACACACAGCAAGCTCCCACAAACAGCAATAAAATATATGAGCAGGTAATCGATGCTAGTGGTGGAAGAGTTAAGTTTCTCCTGGACATTTTAGTATGAAACCATGAATTATAACTGTGCCTGATCCTATACTTTATCTTTTTAAAATATCCGATTCTCTGTATGTCTCTGACGAGGCCAGTGTTTATTGCCTGTCCCTCGGTGTGAAGCTGGTGGATTAGTGTTATCCTTGAGCCAGTCTACTTCCCTGTAATAAAGGTGTTGGTCAGTCGGTTTTTCCAGGGTTTTGGCCGAATAATGATGAAGGAACGGTGATAATGTTGAATGAGAAAATGATACATGACTGGCAGGATGTCCATGTGCCCACTAGGCCCGTAGGTGTTGGAGGTCACTAGTCTGGGATGTTCTGCCGAGGAGCTGAGTAAATACCTGATAACCAGTAACCTCAGCAAGATCTGGATCAGAAGTTGTGAATCATGTTAAACTTTTTTATCAATATTTTCCTCAAAATGATTTCCACAGAATCCCTACAGTGTGGAAGCAGGCCATTCAGCCCACACAGACCCTCCAAAGAGCATCCCACCCAGACCCACACCCCTGTAACCCTGCATTTCCCACGGCTAACCCAGCTAGCCTGTACATCATGGGCAATCCAGCATGACCAATCCACCCTAACCTGCACATCTTCGGACTGTGGGAGGAAATCAGAGCAGACGTGGGGAGAATGAGCAAATTCCACACAGACAGGCACCCCAGGCTGGAATCGAACCCAGGTCACAGATGCTGTAAGGCAGCAGTGCTAACTGCTGAGCCACTATGCCACCATGCATTTTCTTGCATGTCTGACTCTTGCTTCAGTTGAAACCATTCAAACCCAGTTTGGAGCTGGAGTTTGTGCAGAGTCATATAGAGGAACTTGATACCAGTTAAACAGGACATACAAAACAATGCTTTGATATATGGCATGCAGTTCAGCTTCTGTAAAATCCCAGCGCTAATATCTAACTGGCAACAAGTACCAATTCACCCATTCATTGACTGCTGACCTGGTCCTCATCAAATTTAAAATTCTCTTCATTGTTTTCCAATCCATCCATGGCCCTGAGCCTCCCTACTCCACCTTCAATCCTATAGCCGTTTGGAGAACATCATGTAGCCACAGTTCCCTTCAGCTAATAATTGGATATGAGGATTCTCTCCCTATCCCACTCCACTTCTCCATTCTTTTTGAAGAAGATCCCTGTCCTAATTTCACCATGCTTGGCTCGGTGTCAGACTTTGCCTGGACTCTCCAAAGCATTTGGCAGTGTTTTCATAGAATCATAGAGCTGTAGAATCCCTACAGTGACTCTGTAACAGGAGGATTTGTCTTGAACAGAGGTCTGAGGCCCATATGCAGACTAGGTGGATTAGCCATGGGAAATGCAGGGTTACAGGGCTAGGGTAGGGGGGAGAGCATGGATGGGATGCTGTTCAGAGGGTCGGCATGGACTCGATGGGTTTACTACATGCAAAGGCGTTATTTAAATCCAAGTCGTTGCTACGACTCAAATAGCCAATGGACAGCTGAGAAATACGGAAGATGAAGGGAACAGTAATGACTGGCTGTAGCTGACCTCACTGGTGTCTCAAACAATGAAGCTCACTGTTGCTTATTATATATTCTGCAATCCTATTGAAACCATTCACGCCAGCACGGAAATGCTGTCTGTTGTAAGCTGCATTGTGTCCTCGCTGCTTTGAAGACGACGTTTGGGAGGCCAGACTGCAGCACAGCCTAATAATACAATTCAGTTGCTGTTTGCCACTTTGAAGATTGGAAGGGGCACGTATTTCCCCATAGTGCAGCCTCAGAGACTTATGATCAGAGTAGAGCATTGATTTGTTTCCGAAGTAATTAAACTGAAGTGCGTGTGCCATTTGTGTATCTTTTTTACCAATTCTGTAGTTGGCAATGATCACTCTTGGATCCTCCCCCAGCCCCTGCCCAGTTCTCCCCTCCAGGCCTAACTGGTTGCTGCCGGTATAATCCTGCTCTGAGATGCAAGACAAATCTCATTTTCACAAGAAGCTTGCACTGTGCTTGATGTGATTTAAGTAGCGCAGGCAGTGTTCTCTTGAGTTTAGAAGGCTGCGGAGTGGGGGTGGGGCCGGGTTGTGATCGGATCCACGTATTTAAAGTAATTAAAGGAAGAACGGGACTGAGAGTGGTATTTTGTCTGGAATGGGGGAAAAAAAGCACGGATTAAAATCATGGGTGCTAAAGGAGACCATTCAGCCAGACATGTCTGTGCTAGCTCTTTGGAAGATGAGTTCCAGTCCCCCTCCATGTTTCTTGTAGTGCCTGATAGAACGAAGCAGGGGGCAGTGGGAGTCTGGAACTATTTCTGACATCTTTCCATCATGTCTCGCTTTCCCCAAACAGAAGGCTCTGGAAGGAAACTGGGCTGATCAAAATTTTTAAGATTCCAATTGATGGGTTTTTGTTAACTTGAAAGGTTGTTGACAAAGTGTCTTACCTTGCACTCATCAAAATACAAAGATGGTAACCCAATCACAACAATTCATACTAAAGGAGAAAAGGGAGAGAAATGATGGCTGAATGGTCTTATTCTGAGCTGTATGTGTTCTACAGGACTCTAGTACCAGTTAGTTGGTGTGTTGATTCTGATTGGCTAAGGCATTGCCCCGGAGAATGTAACAGGATTCAAGGGGTTCCCCAAGATTCTGGCTAATTCAGAAATGGTCCAAAGGTTTTTGCATTTTCCTCTTGTTTGCAAAGAATGGATCCCTGCGTGTGAATCTATGAATTTCTTCTTCGTAACATCAGGCAAATCAGCGTCCACTTGCTGACCAATCAGCACCTTTTTCTCCCGTAGTATAAATTGCTATGTTTATTTGAAATTTTACATTCTTGCAATCTGTCCTGATGAGTGTAAGATGAAAAGACTTAGTAATCTGTTCTCATTCTTCAGTAAGATGAATTTACGGTACCACCAAGTGAGTAATTTTATAAATTAGAGGGAATCAGGGATAACGACCAAAGACAGGTCAGTGGAGTTGAGGTGCAAGTCAGCCGTAATCTCTCTGAACAACAGAGCATAGCTTGAACTGTCTACCAGTTTCTTGGGTATATTGATTGTTGTAACAAAACCGTGCTCTCCTATTGTTCTCCAATACAGGGTTATGGTTCCAGGTTAGAAATCAGAAGCTTGTAACTGAAAGAATGGCTGGGACTTTCCATCCCAGTAAAAGATACTTGAAATCAATAAAATCAGAGCAAACGTCAAATCAAATTAACTCTGATGATAATCAGGTTTCTGAGATTAATTCGTGCCGAATTAAAAGGAATATTAGGGCCCCCTTGTGGTGCAATGGTAGTGGGAGGCTCAGGTTCAAGTCCCACCTGCTCCCAGAGATGTCTAATAACATCTCTGAATGAGTTGTTTGGAAAAAATAGGTTAAGTATAAAATTTAAAAAAAAACATTGAATATTAGGGTCCTTTTGTGGTACAGTGGTAGTATCCCTACCCCTGGAACAAGAGGCCCAGGCTCAAGTCCCAACTGCTTCCGAGGTGTGTAATAAGAGCTCCAAATAGGGTGATCAGAAAAATAGGCTAAATATAAAAAAATTAAAAGGAAAATTTAGGGTCTTCTTGTGGCACAGTGGTAGCATCCCAAACCCTGGGCCATGAGGCCTTAGTTCAAGTCCCAGCTGCTTCAGAGAAGTGTGGTAAGATCTCTGAATGGGTGTATTAGAAAAAATACGTTAAATAACAAAAAAAAGAATATAAGGTTCTCTTGTGGGGAAGTGGTAGTGTCTTTACCTCTGGACTGGGAGGTACAGGTTCAAGGGGCGTTCCAGAGGCGTATAATAACATCTCTGAATAGTTGATTTAAAAAGAATGGTTAAATTTTTTAAAAAAGGCCTAAAAAGGAATACTGTGCTGAAACCGAAACCCCCTGCTCATTAAGCTGGTCCCATCAATTAACCTGACACTGCCCACTAACTAATTTGCCTTCATTTCAGTGAATGGAGCTAATGTGTGCCTTTTGAGGAGGCTCTTAAAATTAAACGGTTGGTTTCTGTGCAAGAATGCTAGCAGGCATCTTTTAACAGCTTTCTGATATAATTTATTTCTATTTGCTGAGAAGCTGATTAGTGTATGCCATTGTAATTAGCAAATACTTCCGTATAGTTCTTTGTCATTTTAAGTTACTTACAGTCTGAGCTACTCACTGATTGGATGAGAAAATCCGATTGAAAAACACCTATTTTTAGTGATATTTCAAGCTGCATTAGTGAAACTGCACCAGCTTCAAGGAATACTCCCTTATTGCAAAGCAAGACTGTCTCAAAGGCTCAAGTATGGCTTGTACATTTGGTGATGGGAGAATGAGTTTGAGCGAAACCTTGACTAAATAAACACTTCTGTGAACTAACGCAATAAGCATCCAGGTCAGCGATTGTTGGAAACACTGCGCCCAAAAGCACTCTTGAAGGCTTCAATAAAAAATGTGAGTGCCTTAAGAATGGCACGTTACAACTGGTCAGTGAAGAGTGGTTTGGGAAACAATTTTGGCTGCAGGGTTTGTGACTGATTCTCACAGCTGAATGAAACGTTTACTACCGAAGGAGGAGAAAACCTTCAAAGCTCGGGTGTTTCAATTGCCCTGATGTTCATAAGCAATATAACCATCCAAAACCAAATACTAACAACACACGCAAAACATAAAGTGTGATAGAATAACAGAACAAAGGACAAATATGACATGAGTAGAATCTCCACTTACCAGAGGCAAGCCTGAGATACCTCTCTATCTGTGATGAATTCATCATCAAAAGCCCTTTGGCCCAACAAGTCCACACTAACCCTCAGAGCATCCCACCCAACCTGCACATCCCTGAACACTATGGGCAATTTAGCATGGCCAATCCACCTACCCTGTACATCTTTGGATTGTGGGAGGAAACTGGAGCACCTGGAGAAAACCCACACAGACACAGGGAGAATGTGCAACTCTACACAGGCAATCACCCCATGCTGGAATTGAACTTGGGTCCCTGGTGCTCTGAGGCAGCAGTACTAACCACTGAGCCACTGTGCCACTCTTATGTGCATTGAATTTTGTGTGCTGATCTGTATGCAGCAACAGTTTATTTAAAACCAACACAATGTCACTGAAGAGGTATGACTTAACATTTTATTGATATTAACTGTAAGTTCATTCCCTGAATAGTGTAACATAACATGAAGGTGAAAAGAACACATGCACGCAGTGTGCCTGTTTCAATAAAAAAAAGTCACAGCCATTCTTTGGTTCATTTCTCTGGGTAATGTTTTGACCCATCGGAGTCAAACTGCTTCTTTCACAGTTTAGACAAGGCCTGGGAGTTAACCGTCAGTCATCATTAACTGGTGGTCTCTCTATGGTAATGCGTCTATCCAGCAGGATCTACTAGCCTACCTACTAGCGCTGTACTCTCGTGCAGTATAAATGTTGATTTATCTTTGTTTAGCAATTTCTTGTGAGTTGTCCTGGTGAGGGTACGGAGTAAAACTTCAACAACGTGTCTTTTTCAGCAGTACTCCAGTTCTGAACTACCAAATGACTAAAAGAGCTGGTTGTGGGAGAAAACAAAAGCCAAAATAATGAGGAAATTCTCACTTCATTTCTCAATGGCATGAAAACTTAAGAAATGTAATTGTGCAGAGATTCCAGTGATCTGGTTTCTGCCAGTTACTGCCCAAAATGCTAAGGACAAATGAAGTCAAATCCTGTTCCCTCCTATAAATTCAGACTTTTCTGTGTTGGTTCTTGCAATGTAACCAGATAATCGCCCAGGAATGCACATTGCTGCAGGCATTGAGTAGCACATGAGACAGAGATATGAAACAGGTTCTATGGTGTGTGTTGTGAATGCGTGTTTTTCATGGTCTCATCATGTGATGAGGATTGATTTTAGAATAGAAACATATGCAATTACATGTGACTCAAACCTTTACCATGCTTCCACAATAACTTGAGCATTGGAGTGAAGAATTTCAGGAGTGATGTTGGGGAGTACTTATACTCAAAAAGGGTTGTGGAAAATGGGAACTGATTTGATTTAATTTCTTCATGAGTATTTTGTTACAAAATACAGTGAAAAGTGTTGTACAGGTGTCACCAGTCTCTGGCGCCATCTTAAAACACAGAAAAACAAACCAAAACATAGAACATAAAGGCAGAAAAATAAAGAATTGAAGAAAAAGTGTTCAACTTTACAGTCCTTCTTGTTGAGCCACGGGCCTGTTGGCCAGGCACGAGTCCCATTCACCGCGTTGCCATTCTTGAGCACCATCTTGCCTCTACCAATGCCCTCGCCATTACGAGTTCTTGCTGGACCTCGCCAATGCAGGCACTGCCAATGCTGCCAGGTATCCCACCGGCCCAAACTCACCTCCGTCACCGTAATGAGTGCGCCTTGGGCCCACCTTGCCAATGCAGCTGCTACCGCCGCTCTCAAACTGAGCCCAAACACATCTCCGCCACCGCCTCTCCGAATCCGCGCTGGATCGGACACTGCCGGGAATCCAAAATCGCCTTCAACACTGCTGCCGAGAGTCAGCGCTGGGCCCGCTCGCCGCCACTGATACTGTTGCCGCAACTGAACCCTTCAACAGGACATTAGTAAAATAAAACAGGGAAAAAAAACAGAAGAGAAGGCAAAGAAAGAAAAGAAATGAAAAGAAGTAGCAGACGGAGAGGATGACCACTGGGCTCGGAAGCCATATTCCACCACCATCTTTTCGGAACTCTTACCCTTACACTGCTGTCGAGCCAATGTTAATTGAAAACATCAAACTGGATTAGTTAGATCTTTGTTGGGTAAGGGTCAGAAGGAATGATGGAACCATAAAAGATAAATGGCTTTTCTTTATTCATTCATGGGATGAGGGTGTTGCTGGCTAGGCAGCATTTATTGCCCATCCCTAATTTCCCAGAGGGGAGCTCAGTCAACCACATTGCTGTGGGTCTGGAGTCACATGTAGGCCAGACTAGGTAAGGAGGGCAGTTTCCTTCCCTAAAGGACATTAGTGAACCAGATGGGTTTTTCCCCGACAATCTGTTCATGGTCATCATTAGGTTCTTAATTCCAGATGTTTATTGAACTCAAATTCCACCACCTGCCATGGCTGGATTCAAACACAGGTCCCCAGAAAGTTATCTGGATAAACAGCCCAGTGATGATACCACTAGGCCATTGCCTCCTCTTTATGATATAAAGCTCGCCTTTATCTTTTGATAGACACTTACTGACTTTTCTCCCGAATGATCAGTTTTAAAATTCTGTTTGCTTGTTGTCGATTCCTTCACAATAGGAAGTCATTTGCAAATCATTTTAACATTTTAAACCCCTCAATCAGTCCTCACTCTTTTAAACTGAAGGGAATAAAAGTCCACGTAATATGTTATGTCACGGTTTAACCCTTTAAGTCCCAGCCTGACTTTGATCAATGTTGCATTGAGCTCCGTTCCATGACCAATATCTCCTTTCTGTAGTATGGTACATGAACTGAATACAGATGGGTTGTGGCTACATGAAACCAAACATCTGACTGAAACTGAGAGTGATAAATGTCTCCCTTCATTCCCTCCCTAGACCTAGGTCTCTAATGGTGAGACACTCACTCTCAAGGAAGCCCAATGGGAATGGTTGAGAGGAGTTTGCCTGAGCTGTTTAGTGTCATGAGGGGCCTGGACAGAGTAGATAGAGAGAAACTGTTCCCTTTGGCTGAAGTGTTCACAACCAGAATGCATTGATTTAAGGAGTTTGACAAAAGTGACATGAACACTTTGAAGGGAGGGGATGGCCTAGTGGTATTATCATTGCACTGTTAATCTAAAGACCCAGATAATGTTCTGGGGACCTGGGTTTGAATCCCACCATGGCAGATTGAATTCAATAAAAAGCATCTGGAATTAAGAGTCAAATGATGACCATAATAAATCCATTGTCTATTGAGAAGGAAACTGCCATCCTCACCTGTTCTGGTCTGTGACACAGCAATATGGTTGACTCTGAACTGCCCTCTGGGCAATAATCTAGTGACCCTCTGCTGGAAGGTGGGTGTCGGATGGGCAATAAATGCTGTGTAGCTCTTAATTAGCCAGTGATGCCCCTCATCATTTCAATAAATTTTAAAAAAATCACAGCATGTGGGGAGGATCTGCCATGCACTGTCTGAGAATATGATGGAAGCAGAACCAATCATGGCTTTCAAGAGAATTGGATTTGTGGGCATGGAACAAACTGAATTAGTCTTGCTGAAAGCCAGCACAGACTTGATAGGCTGAATGGCCTCATTTTGGTAGTAGCTGTAACCATGATATGATTCTATTATTTTAAATAACATACCATTGTCCAAATTAAGCAAACTTTAGAATTGGTAACACTGAAGAGTGCTGTAATGATAAACTCCAAATCACAAATGAAGCTTACAAAATGACGTGGAAATGTTATTTTGGAGGAGGTGGGAGGTGGATGATCCCCCTCAGCACCTCCCACCCCGTGTGCCCACTGGTCATGGAAGGTCTGATAATGTGTGCCAGTTGGCACCTCTCAGATGTGGACATAACCATGGAAGAGAGAAAGGCAGTCGAGTACCATGGCTCACTGCCTGGACCTATTCATAGACACTCTCATTCTATATCAGCCTGGTCAATGACACAATATTGGGACCCGTCGCTGCACCATTTAATCCATGCGGACATATGCCTGCCAATACTGAGAATTGATAATGAATTCCTGCTGTTGTTTCCAGTTGAGTTGTTCCGTGATGCTATGCAAATTTTCAGGTGAAAATAGATTTTGTATTTTCCTGAATAAGTTGAAGGATCAAGTGCAGGATTGAGCAGTAAATCTGGAACTAGTGATTAAATGGTGGGTTTGAACAATCTGCGACTAGAAGGGGAAGGTTGGGAGATGTAAATACTTTCCTAGTTCCACAGCACTGGGATAGAATGGGTTTGACAGTGAGATCATTGCAATGGCTTGAGCAGAGACATTCATTGGGCTTTGTCAAAGGGCAGCAGCTGCATTTGATTGGCAGAGCTGTCTCCTAGCAACTGCAGATTTCAGGTACAAGGGGAGGAAGGAAGAGTGTTATCGGCTTGCAAGGAATGTTGTATAAGAAACAAGAAGTGTGTTGGAGAAAGAGAAGCCAGGGATCGTTTCTTAGCAGGAGTTTGCAGTCATTTGAAGATACATGGTTAGAAAACAAAACTCCTTATTTCTGAATGATCTTCATGACTGGCAAACCTCAAAAAGCTCAGAAGGACATGGTCTATGGTTCCTTATGTTAAAAATTGATCACAATCTCTTTTACTGGAATTCTTGCTAGTTTGATTTTTAAATTCTGTTTACTCAATTGTGCCTCCCACTGGCTTTGAAATGTGAGTGATCTGATCCATGTATCTGTGGTGGGTGAGTGGTAATCTTGATCGGGCCCTGTTGGAATGTAGAATCATAGAACCCCTACAGAGTGGAAGGAGGCCATTCAGCCCATCGAGTCCACATTGATCCTGAATGGCATCTCACCCAGACCCACACCCCCTATCCCTGTAACCCAGTATTTCCCATGGCTAATCCACCTAACCTGCATATCTTTGGGCTGCGGGAGGAAACTGGAGCATCTGGAGAGAACCCACACAGACACTGGGACAATGTGCAAACTCCACACAGACAGTCGCCTGAGGCTGGAATCGAATCTAGGTCCCTGGCACTGTGAGGCAGCAGTGCTAACCACTGTGCCACCACGAAACCCAAAAGAGCAGCAAACAAAATATGTTCTATCAGACCTTGTCTTGTAGGGTTTGCTTTATTTGTAATCTCCAGGAATTGAACAGTTGACGGGACATTGCCGTGAGCAATCCTGGAGAAAAATCACAAGAATATCTTTGAAACAAAATGCCGTTTCTCTTGTGCCATTTTCTTTAAACGTTTCTCTTTCCCAAATGCAAGCATATTGAACGTAGGAAATGAAATGGCTGTTTGGCTGACAAGTCAAGCACCCTCGTACTGGAGAATGAGTCTTTTTGCTTTCCAATTGACGTCGGAAGTGCATAAGGATGGGCGTGTTGGCCAATGAATGCTGGAGGGTGGGGCCAAGTCATGTGATGAGACCATTGATTCATCACAGTTGGCAACAGAATTGGTGCCTAGTCGTCTTAATTTGTTTTGGCATCAAGGTTAATCGATCAGAAGGCATGAGGATGGTTAGAAATTAAAACTAAATGCCCTCACCCTTACCATCACCAATGTGTGAAGCTGACACCACGACTCACAATTGATTAGCATCTTTAGTTGTAAAGCTAGATCCATACCTGATATGGTGCTGACCATTAACCCTACTTAAAGGAACGCCCTTGAAGTGGGGAGAAGAGACGGTCACACATCTCCTGCTGCGACGTGCCTTTGCAGAGAAGGTCTGGAGAGAAATGTAGTGGTTTTTGTCCAAGATTCATCCTGAGCAGCTCCATGATGCAGGACTCTGTGCTGTATGGTCTGTTCCCCGGCATGCACAGTCGGACAGACATCGACTGCATCTGGAGGGCCATCAACTCGGTGAAAGACTGTCTTTGGTCTGCCTGAAACTTGTTGGTCTTCCAGTGTAAAGAGCTGATCCTGACTGAGTGTTGCAGACTGGCACATTCTAAGGTCCAGGACTACGTGCTGAGGGACGCACTGAAACTTGGGGAAGGACCAGTGGTCTTTCTGCAGAAGTTCGATTATCAGACCCTCACATTGCCTCAATGTATGTAAGTACTGTCCCGAATGAATAAGCAATGCCATTGGTTGCTGCACCTTCAGGGAATGTTGAATTCCAGTGCTGAAATGCAACATCTGTACAGAACTGCTTTAGTGTCAATTAATGTAGATTTTTTTTTATGGGTAAAGTATATTTTTGCAATAAAAAAAGCACTGCTTCAAAGAATGGCAGAAGGAGGAACTTATCGATCTTTAAATCAAAAGTTGGGGTGGGAGAGAGTTCTGATGCTATAATCATGTGCTGAACTGCTGTCATTACTGTGCTTTTTACTGTGTGTTTGAAAAGGCCTGTGTACACTTGTGATGCCTTTCTTAACAATTACATGTTCCTAACCACCTTTCGAAGCAATTTTTATTTTACTTTTGAATTTATTTTCACCCACCATTTTGTCTCTTTTATTTGTGTTGTATAGCGTTATGCCAGTGGCTAGAAGCAGAGCGATATAGCAGGACACAAGATACTCCATGTCCAAACAAAGCTTCAGGTAAACAGTGGAAAACATGTGAGATCTCTCACCTTTCTGTTTGCTCTGCGAGTGCATCACCCTCTGCTTTCCCGAACTCTGGAAATTCTGCTGGGATCCCAGCTGGCCCATCATTCCGACCTGAGCAGGATTATGGGTCTCATTGGGATGCAGCTGCTGTTGTTGATTGGCAGCGGGTGTAGAATGTTATTCCTCTCGCTAAACTAGGCTGGCACTATCTTTCAAACTAATGATCCTTCACTCGTCCTTTCCAGCTCTCCTTCAAATAATCCTCATCGATCCATGGAGGCCTTTGCTGGCTTTAGTAGAAGTTGGGGGTTGATGTCTATTGGTTTACTGCTGTTGGTGATGGGCCTCTCTTCTAAGACACTGTCGTTTTGTTTTCCTTGTCTGTGGTGGTGATGGTGACCCAGTATTTGTGTTTCCACTGCATTCCCTTCAGGATAACTGGCAGGGATAACGAACTAGAGACCTCTGACCCTCTGCGCTTGGGAGAGGGCTGCCGTGCCTCTTGCATGTCCTCTAACCTCACTATCTTGCCTTGTTTCCTGTTAATTTAAACAAATTAGACTGTTCCTACCAATCGTTAAATCTATCCTGAGAAGTTTTAAAATGGGTAAGAAACAGAATAAAATTGACACTCCTTTCAACTATTCGCTAAGTATTTCTATTTACAAATCTCAGTACTGTGATTAATGCCTTTCTAGAATTTTGCAGGGATTTTGAAATAATCTGTGACAATTTTTGACCAATTGGTGGGAAGTTTAATGTTCTTTTATCTCCCCTTCTCTCCTTGGGACGCTGACATGCGATTTTTAGGGCTTCTTGGACATATTTCTGATTTTTTTCACTCAAATTGCTTATACGTGAGGCAGGGCAGTGAACATTGTCAAGAAATTTGACTGTGAAGGGCCTGGCCAGCAGCTTGCAATTGTTGCCCAGCTTCTACCAAGGTGCATTTTTCAGCATGTGGGACAGCGAACAGGAATCCAATCCCATAATCTTTCTGTTCTCCTCCCTCTCCCTCAGTACCCCAGAACCACTCACAGCAAACGGCCTGAGAGCAGTCTGAGATTTTGGACTGCGCAATTCAGTTCAACAACTGTGTTTCTGGATGGCCATGTACATGGATCCTTTCAATATAGAATTTCGTAGAGCCGAAATAGGCCATTCGGCCCCACTGTTCTGTGCTGGCATTTATGCCCCAAATGAATCTCTTCATCTTACCCTATTGACATGCCCTTCTATTCCTTTCCCCCAACTGTGTTTGTCTAGATTCTCCTAGATGCACCCAAACGGTCCACCTCAAATACTCCTGCAGTTAGCAAGCTCCACATTACCACCAGTCTTAACATTAAGGTGTTTACCCTAAATTTCCCATGGGATTTATTCATGTTTATCTTAGCTGTCTGGCCCACAGTCTAGGTCTGCCCAGATATGGAAGCATGTTGTAAATGTTTACCCTTCCAAATTGATAAAGACCTCAATCACATCAACCTTTAGCCTCTTCCTGTTTTAAAGAGTAAAGGACCCCAATCTTTATTGATGATCTCTCAGTTCTGGTATCACCCTCACATTTTTATTCTGCTGCACCATCTCCAGTTGTGACATGGAGACGAGAACTATATCGCAAGTTTTAGAAGCTGAGTTCATATATTATCGCTTTCCATTCCTTGATTTTGGCTGGTACTGCTTAAGGAGGAAGAAGTAGCAGCACCTTAGTTAAGACGGTTCTGGTGCAATTATGTCGTGAAATTAGACAGTATCCTGCGCTGCTTAGCAGGAAGTGATGTTGTGGCTGCAAACCCTGAGACTTTTCCGAGTGCATGGCTTGACAGGAGCATTTTTTTTTCCCCTCTATGAAACCAGATGTTGGTAATGCAAGTTTTTGAAAAAATGTTATCTCACTGAGGTAAGTTGGTGAACCATCTTTTCAGTGTTCACTACCTTTCGACAATGAGTGGGAGAGTCATTTGTTGAAGTTCCATGGTCGTTGCAACATGATTTAATTCTCTCTTTTCATCTCGTAGGAGAAAACTTTGATCAGAGCCCATTGAGGAGAACGTTCAAGTCCAAAGTTTTAGCTCACTATCCCCAGAATGTCGAGTACAACCCTTTCGACCAAGATGCAGTCAATATGGTGAGTAGTGAGTAGTAAAGGCCTTGTTATTACCCAGACAGGCAATGCCAATGGATCAGCACTCTCTCATATGAGCCTCTGGGTTTTTCGATAGCTCCAAAGTTAATAATTGGAATCTTTCCATGCTCGATTCTATCCATTGCAGACATACAATGAGGGCCTTGACCCTTTCATCTCATTTTTATCCTGGTCAAGATTTATTCCTCGACTGGCCATCTATCTCATTGTTTGTTAGTTGCAAGAACATGCTGTATGTAAATCGGCAACTGTTTTTGCAACAGGGACTATACTTCGCCAAATACCTTGTTGGTTACAAATTACTTTGCGTCATCCTGAGGTTGTGAAAGGCGTTGTGCAGAAGTCATCCTTTCAAGCCTTTTTTATCCAATCACAAGGCATTTACAACCATAGCCGCCCTTGAGGTGGCATTTTGCCAGAATGGTCTGCTTGAGGGAATGTGCAGGACTAGAGATGGTCTGATTTCTAGATGTCTGCCTCCCTATTCCAGAATCACATGTTGGTGAGGCTGTTGTGGATGATGCAGGTTTAGTTCAAAATTAGTTACTGTTGGAGTCGAGTTCACCTGTAGATTGTGTGTGCTTGTGAACCCTAGCTTCTCCCAGCAGGTCAGAGTTAACTGATAGGAAATAATTGAATTCCTTTCTCACCTTAATACATTGTTATGTGCAGTCTGCCAACCCTGAGGTAAACCTAGAATGGAAACAGCTCTTGGATGTCCTAGTTGTTCCTTCACCCTGGATTCATAAATTGTGCAAGTGTTAGCTAATTCATGGAGTTACTTCCATTTTGGCAATTGTTGAGGAGCGTCTGGAAAAACAGAATGTTTTAAATTTGTTTTTGGTGGTGTGGGTGATAACTGGCAGTCATTGTGCATCCCTGGTTTTGCTTCAGAAAATCCTGTACAGCGACACGGTGACAATATTGCTCCAGTGCATTTCAGTGGGGAAATGCAGGGTTTTGACTCTGCAACAATAAAGCAAACCAAGTGATCACTTTGGGCTGGGTAGCACTGGTTTTGTGCGTGCTGTGGAGATCAGAACTGTGTCAGATTTATTCGTACTTAATATGCTGTTTGGGCAGTACATTGCATAAGAGCAATATGTACTTTTTATTAGGCTTCAGACCTTCATGAGCTGGTACATCTGCTTCCTCTGAAAGCTAGAGTGGCATTCCTGGTGCCCAAACACAGACTATGTTACATTACTAAAGTGAAACCAATGTAACGTGTGTGTGCAATCAACTGCAGCGTTGGGCAGCTTGCAATCCAAATAAAGTCAGGGGCTCACTTCACCTGCTGATTTTATGGACAGAATTAAATGAAGTGAACTCTCGCTCAACAGAGAACCTCACTGACCTGTTTTGTGTTCTTTTCATGGGGAATGGCGTAGGTTAGGCCAGTAGCTAGTGTTATAGGGTCGTACAGCACATTAACAGACCCTTCAGTCCAACTCGCCCACCACTGACCAAGTTTCCCAAACCATATTCCTCTAGACCTTTCTTATTCATGTATCTATCCAAATGTCTTTAAAATGTTGTACCTGCATCTACTACTTCCCCTGGAAGTTCATTCCACATAAAAACCACCCTCTGTGCGAAAAAGTTGCCCCTCAGGTCCCTTTTAAATCTTTCTCCTCCTATCTTAAAATTATGCCTTCTAGTTTTGAATTCCCCGACCCAGGGGAAAAGACCTTTGCTATTCACCTTATCTATGCCTCTATAACGTCACCCTCAATCTCCTATGCTCCAGGGGAAGCAAATGTCCCAAACTATCCAGCCTCTCCTTATAACGCAAATCCTCCAGTCCCAGTAACATCCTTGTAAATCTTTTCTGCATCCTCTCCAATTGGACAATATCCTTCCTATGGTAGAGCGACCAGAACTGTACACAGTACTCCAAAATTGGCCTCACCATTGTCCTGAACAACCTCAACATGACATCCCAATTCCCAATGGTCTGAGGAATGAAGGCAAGCATGCCAAATGCCTTCCTTACCACCCTGTCTACCTGTGACGCAACTTTCAATGAACTGTGTACCTGAACCCCTAGGTCCCTCTGATTTCCTTGGGGAAAGTGGTGACCACCACAGGTTCTCCCAACCCTGCACATTCAGAGGGGGAGATGCCCATGAATGCACCATGTCCGGGAATAACTGATCTGTGCACAAACCTTAGGAGCCAGCAAGGACTGGCACAGGTCGCTGTATGGAAGAACAGTATGCAGTATCAAACACGTAAGGAATCATAGCAAGGCCCTGAAGTAAGCAACCTGCAACTAACCTGTGTACATGATGATCCTTTTAAATAGGGCTGGTGGGGAGGTCCTTCCTTCATTTCAACAGGAATTCAGCTGTCTGTGTTTTAGAGAGGGCACCAGCTGGCTTTGCTGTGCTCCAGAATAGTACCAGGGGCAAGAAACAAGTATTGATAATCATCATTCATTTGCTCTGTGCATCTTCAGCATACATTTGCTGGAGGAACTCTGAAGTCCTAACCAAGACTGTATACAGCAATGGCACACAGACATGGGGGTCAATTATATGGAGGTGTCATTTTTTTTAAATTTTATAGAATTCCTACAGTGTGGAAACAGGCCCTTTGGCCCAACAAGTCCACACTGACACACAGAGCATCCCACCCAGACCTATCCCCCGAATCTACACATCCCGGAACACTACGGGCAATTTATCATGGCCAATCCACCTAGCCTGCACATCTTTGGACTGTGGGAGGAAACCCATGCAGACACGGGGAGAAGGTGCAAACTCCACACAGACAGTTGCCCAAGGGTGGAATTGAACCCAGGTCCCTGGTGCTGTGAAGCAGCAGTGCTAACCACTGAGCCACTGTGGAAAAGGTAATGACTCTAAAGGGGCTAATGTGTGCTAAAGCTGCTGGCCTAACCTACGCCATTCCCCATGAAAAGAACACAAAGCAGGTCAGTGAGGTTCTCTGTTGAGCGAGAGCTCACTTCATTTAATTCTGTCCATAAAATCAGCAGGTGAAGTGAGCCCCTGACTTTATTTGGATTGCAAGCTGCCCAACGCTGCAGTTGATTGCACACACATTTCTGAGGTTACACAACAAACCCTCCCATGTCCCCGAACCAAACAGGGTTCCATTCCCTTAATGTCTGGCTGGTGTAGGACATTAGGAAGAGAGTGATGAATGTTAAGGTCCAATACCCTGGCAGCAGTCATATTGTCTTCATACTGCTGTGCCATCTCTATTTGAGGCTCTGCAACAAACTAAACCAAGTCAAAGACAATTTAGCAACAAAAATTACCACACTCACACACACACACACTCACACACTCACACACTCACACACACACACACACACTCACACACTCACACACACACACACTCACACACTCACACACACACACACTCACACTCACACACACACACTCACACACACACTCACACTCACACACTCACACACACACTCACACTCACACACTCACACACTCACACACTCACACACTCACACACACTCACACTCACACGCTCACACACATATACACATACACACACACTCACACACATATACAGACACACACACACACACACACACATACACACATACACACACACACACTCTCACACACACACACAACACACACACCACACGCACACACACAGGAACACCACACACATAAGCACACACACACACAAAACACAACGCACACACGCATGCGCGCACACACACACACACCACGCACACAAACACCATGCGCACACACATGCGAACACCACACATGCACACGTGCGCGCGCGCACACACACACACAAACATGGTGAAAGCCATGATAACACAGGAAATGGCATCCTGGTGGGACAGTCCTCACCACCAATGGCACAACGAGTGGCTGGAGGAAGAGGAAATGTGCAGCCAACCTGTTCTGGTCTGGACTGTTTTCACATAACTAACCCCAGTGATAATACCAGTAACTGTGCCCTGGGGACCCTGTTCACCAACGGTGCCACACTTTCTATTCCCTCTGTCGCTGACCGTCATAGGATTTCACACGGCCTCAGGTGTAGAAAAGGGGAAGCCGCCTCCGAATTAAGCATTTCAAATTGAGTTATCATTGAAAGCGTGCCCATATTGTAAATAAATGTAAACCAGTGAGCGATTGGGGATGGACTGGCGGGGTGTGGTGGAATGGGGTCAGTGTGTGGGTGATCGGGGGGTATCGGTGAATGATTGGGGGGGTGTCTCAGTGAGTGAGTGACTCGGGGGGGTATCAGTGGGGGATGAGAGGGTGTCAGTGAGTCAGAGATGGGGGTTGCACTGTGGGGCTTATTGGTGGGTGATGGGGTTTGATGGTGGGTGAGTGATGGGATCAGTGGGTTATGAGAGAGTGTTGGTAAGTGTGGGAAGGTGCAATAAGCTGTGACTGAGGCTGGTATCACAGTTACTAGCTTAAGTCATTGGGAGACATTTTTACTGACCTTGAACATGTCATTAAAGCTCTTGTGGCACAACATCCATGTCTTTACAAGTTGACTGTTAAGTGTAACCTCCATAGTTACCAGAGCTCATTGAAATTGGATTCAGCCTCTAAAAAGCCTCTTTCCTTTCCCCTATGCCGTCAGGACACTTTCTCCTCCTTTCTACTTTCTCTGAAAAAGAACACAAATACAGTGTCCAAAACCTGGGAAACTACATGTTGCCGAATAATCCAGTTTCAACATTCTTCCCTTGGAGTAATCCCTTCCTGAATAACTCCCAGCACTTAACCCCCCTCTGATGCAACACCCCATTGAGCTGCAGATTGGCTCTAGGTGACATTGGGAATTTATTATTCAGGGCCCCTGATAATAAGTGCTGCTCAGGAACAAGACTGTTTCCACTAGCCGTACACACAAATGGACAAGCAGCTCAAATTTGATGTCCTGCCTGTGTTTTTAATCAATAGGGATATTTTTGGGGCTATCCAATTTAGTCCCTCTTGACTTTTTTCTTAATTCGTATGGGTCTGGTGTGAGGATGACAGTTGCCTTTCCTAAAGGACATTAGTAAACCAGGTGGGTTTTTCCTGACAGTCATTTTGTGGTCGTCATTACATCCTTAATTCCAGATTATTAATGAATCCTAATTCCACCCTCGGCTGTGGCGGGATTTGAACCCAGTCCCCAGAACATTATTTGGGCTCGCTGAATTAACAGTCCAGTGATAATACCAATGGGCCGTCGCCTCCCCAGTTTTGTTATTTTGTACATAAAAGGAAAGTGTGATGTCTGGAGTATGAAATGCCAACTTTGAGAGTTGATTATAGAAAGGGAAGAGAGAAAAGACATGAAATAAGGCTGTAAGACTATAAGAACTAGGAATAGCAGTGGACTATTCAATATTAGGCCTCTTGAACTTGCTGTGCCATTCAATAAGATCGTGGCTACTTTCAGTGTGGCCTTAAACCCCACTTTCCTAACTGTTCCCACATATTTTGTCATTAAAAATATCAGTCTTGAATGTAGTCACGGACCCGGGCTATCCCTGCTTTGTGTGGAAGAAATTCCAAAAATTAATGACTTTCTGACAGAAAAAAATGTCTCCTCATCGCGATCTTAAAATGCTGTGTCAAAACCGGGTCCCATTGCTTTAGAATCCCCCCACCCCCATCATGCCAGTGAGAAAAAATATCCTCTTGGCACCTGGCCCACGGGGTCAATGAGGGATGGACAATAAATGCTCACCCAGCTAACCATGTCCAAAAACCCCATGGAAGAATAAATTAAAACCAAAACCCTCCGAACCTCGCTTGTTTCTATCAAGTGATCTCTGATGGTCCTGCTGGTGCAGTGCTATAGATGCCATGTGCTTTC
>NC_063349.1:6447184-6457330 GCF_021869965.1 Rhincodon typus
GGAAGAGGAGAGAAAGGAGAGAGGAGGGGGGAGAACAAGCTAAATTTGAACACCAGAAAATGCTGAGGAGAAAGAAGGTAATATTGTCTGATCGCACAGAGAATGACTTTCTGTAGACCTAACAATTTTACTGTTACAGCCCGTGTCCTCAGGGACTTCTTCCACTCCCTTCTTTCTTTACAGAACGACATCCTTCCTATAGGAGAGACAGACATTTCCTCTTCCTGTTACTGCCTTTGAACAGAATCAGATTTCACTGACCGCTTTCCAGAACAAACTGTCAAAACGGAAGAGGTTAATTTTCTGGTAAACCACAACTGCACGGTCATGTTGTTGAGTGAAAGGGTGAAGGGGCAGAGTCAAAATTCAAGTGCAACTTTGCAACACATCACGTGAGTTTATTAAATGAGAAAGGTCTGAGTGGGTGAGCAGTGCAGAGAGGATATGGGGGCGGGGGGGTGGGTGTGGGTAGTGAGGGTGAGCAGTTGACAGAGCAAATCTCAGGAGATGCAGTGAGATAAGTTGCAGATGAGAATCTGTAGAGTCACTGCTACATTCGACTCCCTGGGTTGGAGCATGTTTATGCCAGCTCAAAGCAGGTCTGTGGCACAAACCGCTGGTCAGGCACCAATGATCGGCACTAAACTGGCAACATCGAACTGAGATAACAAGGTGTAGAGCTGGATGAACACAGCAGGCCAAGCAGCATCAGAGGAGCAGGAAAGCTGACATTTCGGGTTGAGACCCCAACATCGAACTGAGATGACTCGTGCAAAAACAGACAAAAACCTTTGGTTGTTTGGGGTGGGGGAGGTGGTGGTTACATAAGGCTGATCATTGGAGCAGAGAAGATAAGGGCTTCACTCAGCATGTAACACCGGAGTGAGGACTCTTGTGAGGGCGCAGTGTTCCTACCTGTGGGCCAGGAGGCTTGGGTTCAAGTCCCACCTGCTCCATTGGTAGATGTTATTGAAAAGATGTTTTATGGTCTTGTTGCACAGAATCTATTTGCTCAGATGTGTGGGCTATCTATAACAAGGGGACATAATCAGGAAATTGGAGTCAAGCCAATCAGAAGCGAAATCAGGAAGCGCTTGTTACAAAAAAAAAGTTCGCAAAAAATGAAACTCTCTCCCCGAGATTGTGGGGATGCTCAGAGATCAGAGCTTTCAAAACAACAATTAGTCGATCTTTACGTCAGAGTACTTGGAAGAAAAGCGAAAAGAAAAAGCGCAGATCAGTCATGGTCTAAGTGAATGGACAAGGTGGAAGATGGCTGACTCCTGCTCCTACTTTACTGGTCCTGGGAGGGTCAAAAAGCATTTCCATTTCCCAGCGCTTGATAAGCAGATAAGAAAAAAGGTGAGTGAGCAATGCTGACGTTGGAGTTAATCTCATCAGGCACTTGAAAGAGGCGTTGGAGAAGGATTTTCAGTTTAGTCGGCCAAGTGCAAATCCTGTTTCGGTGAGCTCGCCTGACAGATCTCGTGAATCAAAGCTGTGAATTATTAGAGCGTCTCATCATGCCCCTTCAGACAGAGCCTGAGCTCGACATACCAGTGAGCACTCGGAGAAGGATTTTTTGGGAGGCCGTACAGGTGGGGGTTGACCCTGGTCCCACTCCCAGAAAGCCATAGAGTTGTGCTGGACCAGGAGCCTTTCTGCTGGCTAAAGGCAAGAAAGGACAATGCAGAATATGTGAAGGCAAGAGAAAGAACAGAAGGTGATAAAGAAAAGAGGCACAAAACACAAAAAGCAAAGAAAACCATCTTCAAATTAGCATCGATGATGAGCAAAGTTTCTAAACCTGATGGATAAATTCTGGTGAAATGCGGGTGGCAGGTAGAATTGACCTGGTAGGAGTCTGATGAGACTGTGTGCACAATTTTGCTGTCAACTGTTGACTTTTTTAAAAAAAAATTTAACGTATTTTTGTAATCAACCTGTTCAGGTGTCATTACACACCTCTGCAGTAGGTAGGACTCGAATGTGGGCTTCCCAGTCCAGAAGTAGGGACACTACCACTGTGCCACAAGAGGTCCACAAGCCAACTGTTGATAACAGAGTCCCTGTATTAGGGACAGGGCGTGTATATCAGAAGTAATTTCTGAGTTGTATGCACTAATTCTTGCTCCTAAGTGAAAAAGTAGCAGGTTTAGTGAGCCTGTACCCAGAATACTGTCTGTAGTTTTGATGTCCTTACCCAAGGAAGGATATACTTGCCATGGGAGGAGTGTAACAGTGACTGATCCCAGCATTGTCCTGTGAGGAGTGTGGGCCTACGCTCTCTATAGTCTAGAAGATTGAAAGCTGATCTTATTTCAGCATACGACCTTCTTACAGATTGAGAGAGTAGGTGCAAAAAGGGTTATCAACAGTTGGCTTGTGGTCCTCTTGTGGCACAGTGGTAGCGTCCCTACCTCTGGTTTGGGAGGAGTAGTGGGGTGCAGGTCTCAGAAGAAGGGGCAAACTATTTAAGGCTTAGACGAGGAGGAATTTCTTCACCCAGAGGGTGGTGAATGCTTAGAATTCTTCACTCCAGAGAGGGCCAGTCACTGAGTGTCACTTCAACTCAGAGATCAGTCGATTTGTAGACACAAAAGACACTGGATCTGGTCATAGCAGGTGAAAAGGGCTGTCAGGTAGAAGATCAGTCACGATCTAGTTAAACGTTGGTACAGGCTTGATGGGCTGAATGGCCTGCTCCTGCTCCTATTCCCATGATCCCATGGTAACTCCCACCACAAAAATGGCAGCTGACAATCTACGCTCACATGACGAGATCGTGAAGATTTTCTGACAGCCATGCAGCTATCCTTTAGAGCAAGTGCAGTGTTTTTAGCTGAGCTGCTAA
Organism: Rhincodon typus; assembly: GCF_021869965.1. Taxonomy (NCBI): domain Eukaryota; kingdom Metazoa; phylum Chordata; class Chondrichthyes; order Orectolobiformes; family Rhincodontidae; genus Rhincodon; species Rhincodon typus. The sequence continues at coordinate 6,450,039 of NC_063349.1, forward strand.
CTATCTCACAAACTACTTCCCAGTCTCTCTGTTACTGAAGCCTGCAACCCTCCTGGGTACGTGTCACATCCCATTCCAGCCTTTCCGTGTAGAGCTGCCAAGTTAATGCCAATTGCTGCCCAATTAGGAGCATGTTCTGAGCAAGTGCTCACTGGGGATTAGACCAATACTAACCAAATTAACTGCATGTTGCATTTTACTGTCTGGGAATCGGAGGATACTTGTTAGTAGTCTCTAACAAAATAGCCTCTCCTCTAAACCAGCAGTTACCAACAACTTAACTGTTTATACAATACAGGAAAAAATAGAATGTGTCCTCTACACTCTGGGGTGGGGCTGTCAGTATTCCATGATATAAACACATTCAGCTTTCAGGACTCAATGGTACCTTCAACTTCTCAGAACATGGGGATATGTCAATCTGTCCTTAGACTCAGCGCTCGTCCTATAATCATCAAATGTTGATTCTGCATTCTCCAAATCTTTGAATTCACTTCATGGGGAGAACGTCCCTAAGCCCCTGGGAAAAGGTGCTAAAGTAGAAATAGTGCCGTGTCGACGTAGAACATGGGTTAGACTCCATCCGGAATTCTTTGCTCAATACCATATCTGAGGAGACAGCTCCATAGTCCCCACCAATTGACATAGAGACATAGGTAGAGGTGATTCAGAAGATTTTTGCAATCACTTTCCCTATGGCGAACAGCAGGGAGATCCCTCAGCAGTTAGTGCAATCAGTCTTCTCTCTTTTTGGAGTCTCAGTTGAGGAGATCCTTGAAGTGCTTGGGTGGTGATGAAATACAACATTGTCCTCACTTTGTCAGCACAGCCTTTGGTTAACTGAGAACATAGTGTTTGCAGTATCAGGTCCATTTATCTTCATCATCTTCAACAGTGGCCTTCCCTATGGGATGTTGACCGATGATTGCACAAAATTGAGAACGATTTGCAATTCCCCAATAAAGCAGTCTGCATCCAATCCCAATTTGGGCTGACATGTGGTAAATAACAAGTGGTAAGTGGTCAGCCCTATTTGTGACTCCTCAGATACCAAAGCAGTTCATGTTCAAATGCAACAAGATCTGGACAATATCTAGGTCTGGGTTGACAAAGTGACAATTCGCACCACACAAATGCCAAGAGACAATCTAACCACCATCCCTTGACATTCAATGGTGTTACCATCACTGAAACTCCCATTGTCAACATTCTGGGGGGTTACAACTGACCCGACAGGCAACTGGACTCACCTTATAAACACAATGTCTACAACAGCAGGTCAGATGCTTGGAATCCCGGAACAAGTAACACATTTGCTAACTCCCCAAATCCTGTGTATCATCTTCAAGACACATGTCACAAGTGTAATGGAATACTCTCACTTGCCTGGATGCGTGCAGCTCTAAAAACGCTCAAGGAGTTTGGCACCATCAGGACAATGCTACCTACTTGATTGGCACCACATCCACAAACATCCACTCCCTCCACCACCGATGCTCAGCAGCAGCAGTGTGTACTATCTACAAGATGCACTGTAGAAATCTAAGAAAATGATCCTCAGACAGCACCTTTCAAACTCTTGACCATCTCGGTCAACGGCAGCAGATACACTCAGGACTGGCACGTGAATAATCAGGGATCAAGCTGGTGTGAGGTCACTTTGGGTCATTGCACACCAAGGGCACTCTGGGTCATTGCAGGCCAAGGGCACTCTGGGTCATTGCACACCAAGGGCACTCTGGGTCACTGCAGGACAAGGGCACTCTGGGTCATTACAGGCCAACGGCACCCTGGTTAATTGCAGGCCAAGGGCACTCTGGGTCACTGCAGGACAAGAGTGCCGGGGACAATGTTGGGTGGGAGCACTCAAAGGTCACTGTGGAATGAGGACTCTTATAATTACTGTGTAACAAGAATGGTAGAAGGTCAGTGCAATGAAAACATTCCAGAAGATCATGTACCTCTTTCAAATCATTATCCAGTGTCAGATGTTCGGAATGCTGCCGAAGCCGGTCTTTCCTTCGCTGCTGCGCTGTGGCGCTCCGGTTGGCCCATCGACTGCGGATATGGAAAGAATGACAAGAGAGTTTTAATAAATGGCCATTAACAACACCCTGTAATGTAGAAAAAGAACAAGAGCTTCATCTAGCTAAACCAAGACTTACTCCAATTCATCTCGCTAAACCATGACTTACTCCAAGGAAAGCCATCTGTTTGAATGGCAGTGTGGCCTACAGTCACTGGAAACAGTTAAAGCAGCAGCATGGGACTAAAACTGGCCTCAGTGTTCCCAGATGAGGACAGCAGGAAGAGGATGGGATTGGGATCCACCATGCCTCCCAATCCTGATGACTCTTTGGCATTTATCTGAAAGGATACAATCACTCTTGTTGGGGGAGGCTGAATTGCCACCTTCTAACAAAGCCCAATATATGAACGACACTATGAAGAAGCAGGAAGCTCTGACTGTGTCACAAGCTAATGAGATACATCATTTGTCATTGCAGGAAGGGATGGCATCCTCTCGCGGCCTTGTGGCAAGATGGAGCCACGGGAAGATGTTTCCAAAATAAAGTTACTGCTTTTCTTCACCTCAGCAGACTCTGTAATATTTAGGAGCACAGCCAGGCCAATAATATTACAGCCATAATTATGTTGCTCCCCAGCAAGAATTCGGAAGGGAGGGGAAGATTTTAGGAACAAGTTAAAAATACTTGATGAATGGTGGTAACTGTGTGCTGCATTAAAGAACGACACAGGGAAATAGTTTGATCACCAGAACATGCTGCTGTAAAAGGTCATTTTTAGTGGATTCAGTTACCACTTTGACAAGGTTAATTAAGAATCATTAGACACACTCAAAGAGTCACCCAGGGCAGAAGGTTAAATCCTCTGCAGCTCCATTTTCTTTCGAATATAGACTCCTGACTCCACCCGACGTCCCCTCCACTCTCTACACTGAATCTACTGTTCAGGGCTGTAAGGAGTGTGCAATGTGTAGCCCACTCCTGTAACATTGCTGAGAAAATACACATCCAACCCTGACCAGACTTACACAGAAACCATTCAGCCCCCTTCCTCCCTGATTTGCAAGTGGCCAAGGGCAAAATTCTCAAACTTAAATGTATTTAAACTATCATCTTTAAATGCGGGGATACCAGAACAGAAAGATGAACTTAGCAGAATGCTGGGGCCTAAGATGATGTATCACTCCACGTTATTACTTATTCACCCCAAATTATTGATTATCCGCCCACACCTCATCTTACCTTCCCGCTAACATGTGGATTTCTATTGCTGTGCTGACAACCCAGCTCCAATCCACCAGCTCAACTGATGTTGGGGCCAAACTAGAGGATGTGACTGCTTGGGATAAAGTTGGAATATGTAGAGCTTCTGCAGGTCATTCAAGGCCATTCAGCCCCTCAGCTCTACTTTCCCATTCAGTTAGATCATGCCTGATCTGCACCTTAGCCCACTTCCTAGCCCCTTGCTCCATATCGCTTGATGCTTTGAACTAAAAAATCTAAATTACCACTGATTTCCAGGATCCACAGTGGTCAGGGAACAGAATTTCTGACTTCTACCTCTCTTTCTTTGACAAGGTGTTTCCTGATTTCCTCCCTGAATGTTCCATCTACAACCTGAAGATTAGATCTTCTTGTTCTGGAAACCCTGACCGGAGCAATTTTGTTTATTTGTTCAAGGAAGGTGGGTTTTTCTGGCTGGACCAGCTTTTATTGTCCATCCCTAGTTGCCCTTCAGAACGTGATGGTGAGTTGCTACAGTCCAGGAGCTTAGGTACACCCACAGTGCTGTTAGGGAGGGAGTTCCAGGATTTTGACCCAGCGACAGTGAAGGAACGGCGATATATTTCCAAGTCAGGATGGTGAGTGGCTTGGAGGGGAACTTGCAGTGGTAATGTTCCCATTATCTGCTGCCCTTGTCCTTTCAGATGTAGCTATGGGTGTTGCTTTGGGAGCGTTGGTGAATTTCTGCAGTGCATCTTGTAGATAATATGCATTGCTGCTGCTGAGCGATGGTGGGGATGGAGTGGATATGGTGCTAACTAAGCAAGCTGCTTTGTCCTGGATAGTGTTAAGCTTCTTGAGCATTGCCGGAGCTGCACCCATCCAGTCAAGTGGGGAGTATTCCACCATGCTACAGACTTGTGCCTTGTAGATGGTGGACAGGCTTTGGGGAGTCAGTAGTGCTTCTGAGTGAAGTGGTTATAGCCAGGCCATGGAGTGAGAACTAATGAACATTGACATCTGATCACTGCAGGATTTATAGACACTGGCCTACCCACTATATTTATATGGTGAGTCCAGTTCAGTTGCTGGTCAATGCTAACCCTCAGAATGTTGTTTGAAGGGTATTCAGTGACAGTTTCAATCAATAGTAATTGAAATATTCTGTGTGAACGAGGAAAATACAACTGTACATGATAGGATCCACACTGCTGAGCTATAAAAAAACAACTTCTGTCTCGATCTATTATCTTGTCTAATACATATAGAAGAAATAAACGTTTTGTAAACATTATGGTATACTCACTTGTTATTAGTTGGGCCTGCTGACAGTACATCAGACTGGAGGTTGGGGAAGAATCCTTGCTCGTACTTGCCCTGTCCGATCTTCATATCTAGCAGGTGTGGGTGGATAGCAGTGTGGTCAATCTTCACCAGGCGCTGCTCAATGGCTAGGGCTGTGAAATACGACAGTAACACTATAAAACAGCCCTTATAGACAAGTATGGAGCAAACAAAAATAAACACCTCTAACTATTTTGGACAATGTCCAAATCTGAGATGAAAGGAAAAAACACACAATTCAGTGACCATCTCAACAATGTTATTATTTTGGGGGAGCATTCCAGGTCTTCAATACTTTTTGAGTTCAGTCAGGGTGATACACAGATAATCATGCACAGTGCACTGGAAACACTCAGTGAAGGGACAGCGTTGAGTAATATTGTCTCTTTTCTTTTAGAGGTAATGTGTTATCTGTAAGCTTCAAACTAAAAAGGTAACTGGTGGATCTTATCATCACCAGTAAAATAACAATCTATTGGTGAGTGTAGCGTCCCTTCAATCAAAACTTAGAATAGCAGCACTTTAGCAGCAAGGACTGGATGAGACCATGGCGGTTAATCTGTAAGTGGGTCTTTATAAACCAAGGCCAAGTGACTGAATGCGAAGTTAGCTTACAACATTCTAGAGTCAATTGTTCTTCCGCCCCAGTCAATACTGTGCAATCGGGAACCTGGACTGTATTATAACATAGGACCTGGTGCAGCCAAAAAAATGCCAGCGTTAGTTGTGGTACACAAACTGTGCAGCGAGTCGCATTCAGTGAGATCAAGGGTAGTTATGCCTATGTCACAACACAGTTTCAGATTCAAGGGAGTATTGTACAAGAATGTCTCAGGTTTAATCCATAGTGCTCCTGAGTGAAGTGATTATAGCCAGGCTGTGGAATGGGAACCAACGAACATTGACATCTGATCTCCTGGCTCAGGGGCCTGAGCGTTCCTGCTTCAGATTCAACTGTGCCACCTCCCACTGGAAAGGTGCACGGATGGAATTCAGTCTTGCCTGAGACTTGCTGGAAAGATCTCAGAGACACTCACTGTCAAAATTAGCCACTTGGATTGAGGCACTGACACTCTCCAAATACACTGCCACCGAGAAGGATAAAAGCAGTGGACACTTGGAAACACCACTGCGTGTAAGTCGCTTGCCAACCTGACTTGGAACTATATTGCTGTTCCTTCACTGCCACAAGGTCAAAATCCTGGAACTCCTTTTCTACAGGCTAAGGACCTCAGTGGTGCAAAAAGGCAGCTTACTAAGAACTCCTCAAGTGCAGTCAGGGATAGGGATTAATGCTGTCCTAGACACAACTCCTACATCATCGGTGTGATTCGTTTCTAGGAAAGGTCTGCAAGAGGCTACAGAACTGGGAAAGTTCTTACAGTGAGCTGGAGAAAGAGCAGAGGAATACATTGGGAGTTTGCTGGTTTATTGAGAGCCTGGTTTCATGGAATCAATTCAGACAGATCCCAACGTGACATTAGGGGATAAAGCTCTTTTCCACTCATTACTGGAACCAACCCAGAGCTACAGGCTCTTTCTCGATCACAACCTTCCTCACCCAACCCCCTAACCCTGTCCCCACCTTAGAATCCCTGGCTAGAATGAGTGAACTGACTGTAACTTGTATCTAACAGAGGGAGCATTACTTTTCATCTAATCTGTGCTGTTCCTCCACTTGGATGGTGTTGATGCAGGGGCCAGCATGATATGTGCAGGGGAGGGTGGTGGTCAGAAGGCATCTGGGATCCTTTCCTTTTTCAGCCAACATGCAGAATATAGAAGGTTCTGGGACCACGCAAAAGCATTGTTGACTGATTGAGGCACATTTGGACTGTTGTGTGAAGTTATGGTCATCATACTCTGGAGGTGAGTTGAACAGTAGGATATGGTTACATTGTATGACTGTGTGTGTGCATGAGTGTCTCTGTATGTGCACGCAACTGTGTATGCATCTGTGTGTGTGCGCCTGTCTGACTATGTATGTGTGTATGTCAATGCATTCTGTCTCTGTGTGTGTGTGTGTGTGTGTGTGTGTGTGTGTGTGTGTGTGTGCGTGTGTATGAGAGAGAGAGAGAGAGATTAGATGGTGCTGAGGTTGTTTTATTTGGGCTTAGGGCTCACTGCCAGGGCACGTAACAATGCAGAGATTCTTCAAGCTGCAGGCCGAGACCGGGAAAGTGGGATTCGGTTTGTTTGCTCCTTGCTGGCTGAAACGGACATGATAGACTGAGCAGTCTGCTCCTTTCCTTTACATTTCGGTGATGTGACAATAACAGCTGCAAATGTAAATGGGGCAAGTGCTGCAAAAGCACTCAGACACCGAGAGAAGTCACACAACACACTGCAACTTTAATTACCGACAGGCCCCAGCAAATCGAATGCTCGACCTGAATAATTCATCACTTAACTCGTTGTACCTTAAAAGTCTTTGAAATTAAACCTTAGAAACAAGGTGTAATTATTTTCAATCCAAGGCAAAGGGGCTAATGGCCCAGTTATTGCATTTAGATTTGGAAGCACCAAATGGTCATTTCTGTTGTGGGTCAAACTGGCAAGTTTTTGGGGTAGAGATAGTAGGAACTGCCGATGCTGGAGAATCTGAGACAACAAGGTGTAGAGCTGGATGAACACAGCAGGCCAAGCAGAATCAGAGGAGCAGGAAAGCTGATGTTTCGGGTCTAGACCCTTCTTCAG
>NC_063349.1:6457830-6465398 GCF_021869965.1 Rhincodon typus
GACCCAAAGCGTCAGCTTTCCTGCTCCTCTGATGCTGCCTGGCCTGCAGTGTTCCTCCAGCTCCACACTGTGTTATCAGTAATTTTCAAAATGGATTTCAAACTTGCCCAGAAAAAGTTGCCAGGCTGTTGGGAAACAGCAGGAGAGCGGGATAATTGAATGGATCCTTTAAAAAAGTGGACCAAATGGCTGCCTTTGAAGCTGCTCTGTCCCCTGAATCTCTTAAGCTGGCATTCTGAAGTTGGGCTTGAATCGACACACTCAGGACTTGGGCAGAACCACTCTTAGATCAACCTGACTGATAGCTGGGAGTTGCAAGGTAGCTGACAAGAGCAGAAAGCTGCGTTGTAGGCAACCTATTGATGGGGAATTGTTTAGGAGGTAGGAGGCGAGATATGGGTTTAAGAGATTTACACTCCAGTTAGTAACATGCCACTGGTCATGTCCTGCAAGGATCTCTCCTGAGGTCTCAGCATTTTTATGAGTTGTGAAGGAACCTAAAGGTACAGAATTGTAGAGTCCATTTGGGCCATCGAGTCTGCACTGACTCTCTGAGCATCCCACCCAGTCCAAAGCCCCACCACATCCTGTAACCCCACATTTACTGTGGCTAACCCACCCTGGACACTACAAGCTAATTTAGCATGGCCAATCCACTCTAACCTGCACATCTATGGACTGAGGGAGGAAACCGGAGCACCCAGAGGAAACCTATGCAGACACGGGGAGAACATGCAAACGCCGCAAAGACAGCCACCCGAGGGTGGAATCAAACCCAGTTCCCTGGTGCTGTGAGGTAGCAGCGCTAACCACTGAGCCACCATGCCGCAGTATAGAAATCACTAAAAACTGGTGGACAGATATATGTTTTAAAAAATTCAACAGGCTAATAGAATATTAACCTGTATCTCAAAGGGGCTGAAATTCAAAGGGGGTTTTAAGTTATGCTACATTTGTATGAAGCTCTGTTTAGATCAGAGCTGCACCTCCAGAAAGATGCACTGATCGACTTTGGAGCAATGGTACAAGGCTCAAAGGCTTCTGGGCAATGAATGCTGACCTGGACAGTGATGGCCACATCCTCTGAATGAATTAAAAAATGTCATACAGCACAGAAACAGACCCTTCGATACAACCAGCCCACACCAACCATGTTCCCAAATTAGAACTGGACACATACTCCAGAAGAGGCCTCACCAACATCTTGTACAACCTCGACATGATGTCCCAACTCCCATACTCAAAGAGGGGACACAAGTCTGAAGATAATTTAGGATTGAGATGAGGAAGATTTCTTCATTCAAAATGTAGTTAACCTGTGGAATTCTTAACCACAAAATGTTGTGGAGTCCGAGGCACTGAATGTATTCGAGAGAGAGAGATAACATTTTAGATTTTAAAGGCATCAAAGGGTTTAGGCAAAAGGTTGGAATACGGCATTAAGATAAAGCTTCAGCCGTGATAATATTGAATAGTGGCACTGGCCCAAAGGCCAAATGACCTACTTCTGCTCCTGCTTTTCAATGAATCTTAACTAAATGTTGATCAAACATACAGAGGCATCTCTTAATCTTTAAGAAGTTTATCTGGAGCTTGTTACCTTGTGGACAAAAGAGTCTCAGTTGTCGTGTGCATGTGGAAAGGGACAAGGCATTTCCAGTGGAGGTTAATTTGAGTTTCTCAGAATTTCAGTTTTCTTGTTGTCCTAACATCTTATTTTATAAGTTGAGTAAGATTGCTTTCAAGTTGACTTGAATATATTTGAATGTAGAATAAAGATGCATCCTGTTAAATCTTTTCACCTCACACTCAGCGTAGAAACTTAAATCAAAAAATAGGGACCATAGTTCTCGGGTGCATTTTCCACGGCAACGACTCGGCCAATCAAAGTCAATTGGTCAACCAAACAGCATCCTTTCCTCAAGCAGAATGAATTGTTGCTGCCTTTAAGATTTGGTATTCTTGTGATTCTGTCCTGATGAGTGCAAGATGAAATGTTTGGACAATGGTTCTCTCTTCTCAGTGATGCTCCAGTTCTATAGCACCAAGTGACTATCTGGATGTTTTTTGTTGCAGACCAAACGGATGTTGGTGGAAAAGATGGGGCATGAAGCAGTGGAGCTGGGACATGGAGAGGCGAACATTACTGGCTTAGAGGAGAACACATTGATAGCCAGTCTGTGCGACTTGTTGGAGAGAATCTGGAGCCATGGTCTGCTGATCAAACAGGTGCGTCTTCCAGAGTGGCTCGAACTGACCCTAGACTTAACATTGTGCACCATTGAGTGTAGGACTCCCCATGCATCAGTAGATTACTCAGCGTTTTTGTTTCTTTGTTTATTACAGGGGAAATCAGCTCTCTGGTCGCACCTGCTGCACTATCAGGAGAGTGAGGAGAAGCGAGAGGCAACAGTAGAGACACCAGGTGAGCAAGTATCTGTTTGCAAGAAGTCGCTATCAATTACATAAGAGGAAGGCAAATATTGTACTCAATAAATGAGAGATTGAGGTGGGTGTTGAGTGGGGAGGGGGATATTGGTGTCTGAATTAATAACAGATTGAGGCAGTTGCAGATATATAACAGTGTGGAGCTGGAGGAACACAGCAGGCCAGGCAGCATCAGAGGAGCAGGAAAGCTGACGCTTTGGGTTGGGACCCTTCTTCGGAAATCAGAAAAGATTTCTGAAGAAGAGTCTGGACCCGAAACGTCAGCTTTCTTGCTCCTCTGATGCTGCCTGGCCTGCTGTGTTCCTCCAGCTCCACACTGTGTTGTCTCTGACTCCAGCATCTGCAGTTCTTACTATCGCTTTGAAGCAATTGCAACAGTGTTTGTTTGGATGTGAGTGAGAGCTACTGACAACAGCACCATGATACAGAAAGCCATGCATGGAGGGGGCAGCGAGAAAGAGTTTAGTGTTTGGAGGGGACAGTATAATAAGGAGGATTGGCATTGTTCTCCACAACAAAGAGTGTGAAATAAGGCAGTTGTGTTGTCTGCCCGATGTCGGTGTTTGGGGTATCTGTTCTGGGCTAGAGTAGTCTACATTGATACCAATGCCATGGTAGAACTAAGAAAGAGGTTCTGCTGAGGATTAGATACTAAATTATAAAGCAGGACCTCAAAGGTAACAATCTCTCAATATTACCTAAGCTACGTGCAAGTTTATATTGAAGCAAATAAGATTAGAGAAAAGAATAAATGGCTCAAAGACCAGAATGGGACAAATGGGTTTCAGTTCACGGGACATTGGCATCAGGACTCAGGAAAATGGGATCTGTACCATTGGGATGGTCTACAAGTGAACCGTTCAGGGAGTGTTGTTCTAACCAATTACTTAACTAGGGATGTAAGCAAAGACTTTAAATTGAATAAAGGGAGGTTGGGGGATCAATCTTGGGTATATGTAGCAAATCAACTAGATTGGTTGAGACAGACAAGCAAAGAAGTAATATTGGAAATGAAAGATAGAGAATGTACGAAGGGACAAAGAGAAAAAAACCTTAAGAATGCACAACAGTCTAGACTAGGTGTTATCAAGACAACAAAAAGATGAAATTAAGAGCTCTAACTGAAAACATGTAGCATACATGAATAAGTTCATTAATTAATTGTGCATACTGAATTGAATTGACATTATCTGATAGCCACTGTGGAGATCTGACTGCAGGATGATAAGGATTGGGTCCTAAATATTGAGAGGTGTATAGTATTCGAGAAAAATAGGAAGCTAGGGAAAGGTGGAGGGGTGACACTTAATCAAAAATGGCACTTGTGCGATAGACAAGCTTCAAAGAGGTGATCAGGATGTAAAATTGGTTTTGGTGTAAATGAGGAATAGTTGAAGAAGCAAGTCATCAGTGGGAGTGTTCTATAGATCCCTAAACAGTAACCACAATCTAGGAAGAAGTATACAAGATGAAATAATAAAGGCACAGCAATAATCAGGAGTGGTTTTAATCTACACACAATCTGGAAAAATCAGATCAGCAGTAGTGGCTTGGTTGCAGAGTTCTTAGAATGCTTTTGAGAAAGTTTCTTAACGTAACACATTCTGGAACCAACCAGAAGGCAGGTTATAGTAGACTTGCTATTGTGCAATGGGAGACGCGACCTATTATTGACCTTATTGACACCCTAAAGCAACGACAACCACAATACGAGCTTAGAAATAAAGAAAAAGTCCAAGTGTTATTGGTTAACTGAAGGAGTTAAAGGAAGCATCAGACCTAAGGAAAAAAAAACATAATTATGCAAAGATGAGAGGCAGATCAGATGTTTGAACAGAATAGAAAGATGGCAGAGAATGATGGATAGGTTAATCAGGAGGAACAAACTAGAGTATGAGAGGGAGCGACCTCGAAACATAAACAAAGATGGTAAGAGTTTCTACAGGGATTGTAAAAGAAAAAAGACTAAGCCCAGTGAGTATTGGTCCTAGAGAATATACTGAGGAGTTACTAGAAAAAGGTAAGGAAATGTTGAAAGGAATGAATGAATTATCATCTTCTATCCTCACTGTAGAGGATACAAAATCATTCCAGTGATAGCTATAGATGAGGAGTTGGAAGGGAGAGAGGAACTTGGTGAAATTACAATCACTAGGAAGCAGTATTGAGCCAAATGAAGGAGTTTCAAGTTGACAAGTCCCAGGATCCAGATTAACTTCATCCTAAGGTCCTAAGAGTGGTGGCTAATGAGGAAGTAGATTCACTGGGATTACTTTTCCAAAATTCCCTTAATTCAGGAAAGGTGCAATTAAAATGGAAAAGAGCAAGTAAAACCCATCTGCTCAAGAAGGAAATTGAAGATAACTGGGAGGAGTCAGCATAGTTCTCAAAGGGGAAATCACGTTTAATCAATATATTGTAGTTCCTTGAAGAATCAACATGTGCTGTGGATAAGGTGGAGACCATTGATTTTTTTTTATTCATTCACAGCATGAGGGCCTCCAATTCTGTCCCTAATTGCCCAGAGGACAGTTTAAGAGTCAACCACATTGCTGTGGGTCTGGAGTCATGTGTAGGCCAGCGAGGACAGTTTTCTTCCCTAAATTACATCAGTGAAACAGTTGGGTTTCGACAATGGATTGATGGTCTCATTAGACTGTTAATTCCAGATTTTCTTTTTATTGAATTCAGATTCTGCCATCTGCTGTAGTGGGATTTGAACACAGGTTACAGAAGATTACCTGGGTCTCTGGATTAACAGAGCAGGGATAATACCCACTAGATCATCGCCTCCCCTTGTGCTGCACTCTGATTTACAGAAAGCATTTGATGAGTGGTCACATAAAAGGTTATTGCACACAGAGAGTGGCCCTTGGTGTAAAGGGGCTAATATACATGTATGGCTAGAAGATTGGTTGCCTGGCTGACAGAAAATAAATTTAAGCTGTTTTCTGATTGGCCAAAAGTGACGCATGGTGTCTCCCAGGGATCCGTGCTGGGGACTTAGCTTTTTACAAATCACATCAGTGGCATCGAAAGGGGAAGCAAAGGCTACATTTGCAGCTGCCACACAACTACTTATTGTGAGCAATACATAAGGAGGTTGCGGACTGATACATATAGGTTTGGGTGGGCAAAATACCAGCAGCTGGGAGTATGATGTGGGAAAATGTGAAATTGCTCACTTTGGTAGGAAGGATCAAAAACAAAAGTAACACCTAAATGGAGAATGACTACAGAATTCTGAGCTGCAGAAGGGGCTCGGTGCTTCAGTGCACAAGTCACAAAATATTAGTATGCAGCTACAGCAAGTAATTAAGAAAGTTAATGCTATCCTTTATTATGAGAGAAACTGACCACAAAAGTAAGGGTGCTAGGGTTCACTTGTACATGGCATTGGTAAAATTACACCTTAAATACTGTCTGTAGTTTGGTCGCTTTATTTACGGAAGGATGCAAATGTATTGGAGGCAGTTCAGAGGAGATTTATTAGATTAATACCCAGAATGAGTGGGTTTGTCTTTTGAGAAAAGGTTAGGGGCTGGGGTTGTTTCCACTGGAGTTTAGAAAAGTGAGGGGAGTCTTGATTGAAGTGTGTAAGCTCCTGACAATGTGGATGTGGAAAGGACGTTTCCTTTTGGGGGCATAACCAGAACTAGGGAGCACTGTTTTAAAATTAGGGATCTTGCTTTCCAGGACAGAGATGAGGAGAAATCTTTTCTCTCAGAGAGTTGTGTGACTTTGGAACTGTCTGCCAGAGAAGGTGGTGGATGCAGGGTCATTGAAAATTTTTAAGGCAGAGGTAAATAGATCAATGGAAATCAAGAGCCAATATTTGGGCCTCTCCATTCAGACACATGAATAGCTCTGCCCAAATTATTATGTTCACTGCTTATAGCAATAGCTGAAATGGGGCTAATAACTCTGGGTGGATGTGTACGAGGTTATGTGGATTGAACGGGAATGTAGAATTCAGAACATGAACGGATCAGCCATGATCTTTATGAATAGCAGAGCAGGCTCAAGGGGCTGAATGGCGTCTTTCTGCTTCCAACCCGTGTTCGTTACGCTAGGTGGCAGGGAGCAGCCAACCAGATATGTCTAAGGATCAGTATTGAGATAAAATGGTGAGGTAATCCTGCTACTTAGGAACAGTTCGTGCTTTTGGAATATTGGATACCGAGGGGTGACACTGTAGTGATTATAACGAGGTCAGCCAGGTGGACATAATACATAAGGAGCTGCTGACCTGGTCCAATCAGGTAGCCCTGGCTGACAGATATAAACAGGAGCGTCAGAGGTTCTGTTCACTCTGAGAACTAGCTCTGAGGGGGCCAGACCAACGTCAAGTACTCTCCACGTGACTTGATGATAGGATACCAGCCACTATGGAGCTATTTCAGACACTTGGCTGCTTTTAAGATTTTAAAAGGGATGAGGTCGTGTAGATTGACGTGTTTCATGTTGGCCAGGACTAGAACCAAAGGCCACCATCTGCAAGAGACCTGGGTTTAAATTCAAACTAACCTGCACAAGCATTCATTCGTTTGGGAGATGTTAGTGTCATCAGGAAGGACAACACTCATTGCCCATCCCTAATTGCCCTTGAATTGATTGGCTTGCTAGACCATTTCAGAGGGCAGTTAAGTGTCAGTCATATTGCTGTGAATCTGTAAGCCAGACCAGGTAAGAACAGAATAGAATATTTCCTTCCCTAAAGGTCATTAGCGACCCAGATAGATTTTTTTGATAATTGAGGATAGTTTCATGATCATTATTACTGAGATTAGATTTATATTCCAGATCTCTAAATTGAGTTTAAATTTGCATTCCCAGCACATTAACCTGAGCCTCTGGATACATATTGCACATTTCCTTTCCTGAAAGCCGTTGGTGTGCCGAATGTTGTTTGCAACAATTAACAACAGTGTTGGGATCACTCTAAGAGATAGTAGGAACTGCTGATGCTGGAGAATCTGAGATAACAAGGTGTAGAGCTGGATGAACACAGCAGGTCAAGCAGCATCAGAGGAGCAGGAAAGCTGACATTTCGGGCCTAGACCCTTCTTCAGAAAAAAAAGGGTCCAGACCCGAAACATCAGCTTTCCTGCTCCTCTGTT
>NC_063349.1:6465498-6477062 GCF_021869965.1 Rhincodon typus
CATAATTTTATAGAGAAGGGCAGGAGGTTTAGAGGCGATTTGAGGAAAGGTGGTGGGAGTCTGGAATGCACTGCCTCAGAGGGTAGTTGAGGCAGGAAACCTCGCAGCTGTAACAAAAGTACTTGGATGAACACCTGAAGTGTCACAACATTTAAGGCTATGGGCCTAGTGCTGGAAAGTGGGACAAGAGTAGGTTTAGTTTCTTTTTTTCAGTGCAGACTTGATGGGCCGAAGGGTCTCTTCTGTAAAATCTCCCTCCAAGTCCAGACTGTCACTTGCTTTTTGCTTTTCTGGAATGTTCTTGCAGTGGCAGCAGCACCTGAACGGCGAAGATCAGACTCAGGATTGAACTTGCCGACCCTTCGAGTCTCCCTCATACATGACATGAGGTACATTACAGCAGTGAGTTGTGAATAATGTGACAAAGCATGTTATACCTTGCAGCTCAACAGGTACACACGTGCATACACAAAATACATCTGACGGCTAACCAACCTTTAAAGGTGGCAAGCGATTTTATAGCGTATATTTCATGTCAATGCAAGGACTCAACAGATTTAATAATCGATTTAGTGTTCCACTCAGTCTCTAAACAACTGAAGGAATTATATAGAATTTACAGAACAGAAGGAGGCTATGGAGCTGATCTGCACTAATGCTTGTACTCCTTTAACCTTACTTCATCACAGGTCCATCTTTGTAGTCCTTTTTCCATCACGCACTTCTCTGCATACAAGCAAATTCTAACATTCTAACCAATCTCTGGGTTAAGAAAATGCTCCAGATTTCCCTGTTGGATTTATCAGTGACTATCTTTGAATAATGACCTCTGGTTTTAGACTCCCCACAATTGGAAACACCTTCTCAACATCAATCCTATCAAACCTCTTTGCACTTGCAAAAGTCTTGTTCAAATCTTCCTTCAACCCTCTTAGCCTCAGGTTATTCAGACTTTACACTTGCAAAACCTTCGTTCAAATCTTCCTTCAGCCCTCTTAGCCTCAGGTTATTCAGATTTTACACTTGCAAAACCTTTGTTCAAATCTTCCTTCAGCCCTCTTAGCCACAGGTTATTCAGACTTTACAGTTGCAATAACTTTGTTCAAATCTTCCCTCAACCTTCTTAGCCCCAGGTTATTCAGACTTCCCTCATAGATCTAAATAGTGACTCATAAATCATTTTGCATTTTTTCTGGATCCTCTGTATTTGAATGTTACTGAAAAAGGAAGTTTTTGTCTTACTCTCATCAGACAGACACAAGAATACCAAACTTCAAAGTGAACAAAAGGTTTATACTGCACGAGAAACATGGTAATTGATTGGTTAACAGGTCAACGCTAATTAGTTGCGGTACTGTCACAGACAATGCGCAGGGAACAGCTTTCCCCAAAGACAACAAGGTGCAGAGCTGGATGAACACAGCAGGCTAAGCAGCATCATAGGAGCAGAAAGGCTGACGTTTCGGACCTAGACCCTTCTTCAGAAATGGGGGAGGGGAAGGGGGTTCTGAAATAAATAGGGAGAGAGGGGGAGGCGGATAGAAGATGGATAGAGGAGAGGATAGGTGGAGAGGAAACAGACAGGTCAAAGAGGCGGGGATGGAGCCAGTAAAGGTGAGTGTAGGTGGGGAGTTAGGGAGGGGATAGGTCAGTCCAGGGAGGACGGACAGGTCAAGGTGGCGGGATGAGGTTAGTAGGTAGGAGATGGGGGTGCGGTTTGAGGTGGGAGGAGGGGATAGGTGGGAGGAAGAACAGATTAGGGAGGCGGGGTCGAGCTGGACTGGTTTTGGGATGCGGTAGGGGGAGGGGAGACCCCAAAGCTTTTGTTTAATTCCAAAAAAGGCAAGTCAATAATGATTATTTGAAATGGCAGGAACTGCAGATGCTGGAGAATCTGAGATAACAAGGTGTAGAGCTGGATGAACACAGCAGGCCAAGCAGCATCAGAGGAGCAGGAAGGCGAACGTTTTGGACCTAGACCCTTCAATGATTATTTGAGACTTGCCTTTGTGAATGAGCCAGGAAATTGTGTCCCCAAGTCTTTGTTTCTTAATTAAAAAAGCAAATGCTATTCCTTTTGCCTGCAGACCACTGGGCCCCGCGTGTGAATATATGTAGCTTCTAGCAAGTGTAGGAGAGTCACATTGTGAGCCCAACTGGTAATTCTTTGAGAGGTTGTTGTTGTAATTCTTGGCACAGCCTGGATTGTTCAGAATGTGCTTTGCAACCGTGCAATCCCATCAATCAGAGTTCCTCATGCAGAACAAATTGTTGTTTCCTTTGAAATTTGGCATTTTTGCTCTTGTCCTGATCAGTGCAAGACAGTAAGCTACAACAGCACATCTCATTATTTTTCAGTAATATCCACGTTCTATACAAAATGACTATCTTTTACATTTGCTTTTTGCTCCTGTGCTTAACAGGGCAGTGACTCAGATGAAGCTACATTGCTCAGAATATATCCCTGGGGTATTTTGAGCTGTCAATTTTATTGCCCTTTCGTTTATTTTGCTGCCAGCTATGAACTAATTTCACTGCCTTTGAATTTTTATACTGCAGGGTGACTGTAAGGTTACCATCAGTGACAGCGCTCCAATGTAAAGGGCTGTTTTTGTTTAGGGCTGTGGATTCAAATGGAGAATGCACATTAAACACTGACAACCCTCGTTAATAATTGATGCAACAGGCTGCCAATTTCACTCAAAGCAACTCACATCAGCATGTCATAAATAATTTGGTAAATCTCACCTTGACCATCTGTTAGCAAAAGATTTGCACTTACATAGCACCTTTCATACCCTCATTATGTCCCGTTAAGGTCCTTTCTGAAGCATATCCGCTGCGGTAGGAAACAGAGCAGCCAATTTGCACACATCAAGTCCCACAAACAGCAATATAATAATGATTCAACAATCTATTTTAATGATGTTAGGTGAGGGTAATATGTTGTCCAAGATGCCCAGAGAAGTGTCCTGATTTTCTTTGAATAATATCGTAACAACACAATGTTGTGTCCCATCTCAAAGTCAGACCTCCAGCAATGCACCATTCCTTCATACTGCATTGAAGTGTCAGCCCAGATTCTGCACCCAAAAGTCTTTGATGGGACCTGAACCCTCAGTCTTCTGACTCTGTAATGAACCTATTACCAGAAGCTACAGCTCGCTGACTGATTGCTTCACTCTTTTCCCATCTCGTCCTGGCCAATGGCTCCATGAGGCAGGATGAAAGGAGAGATGATCAGATGGGACTAGGTGGACCATTTTTGTTTGAAAAAAACTGAATGCTGTGTAATATTTCAGGCATGTCCAAAACATGAGTGAGATCAAGACGGATGTCGGCCGAGCCAGGGCGTGGATAAGGCTGTCCCTTGAAAAGAAGGTTCTCTCTCAACATCTCAAGCAACTCATGTTCAATGAAGGTCTTATCAAGTAGGTTTAAGCAATCAAGTCTCTTTTTTTTATTCGTTCATGGGATGTGTGCATCTCTGGCGAGGCTGGCATTTATTGGCATCCCTAACGGCTCAGTGAATAGTTATGCAACCACATTGCTGTTGTTCTGGAGTTATGTGTAGGCCAGACCGGGTAAGAATGGCAGATTTCCTTGCCTGGAGGACATTAATGAACCAGATGTGTTTTTCCAACAATCGACATCGTTAGACTGTTAATTCTTGATTTTTGTTGAATTCAAATTCAATATTCAGTACAATATTGAATTCAGTTCTATCTGCCATGGTAGGATTCGAACCCAGGTCCTGAAAACATGACCTCGGTCTCTGGATTAACAGGCTAGCAATAATACCACTAGGACCAAAAACAGAAGTTGCTAGCAAAGCCCAGCAGCTCTGGCAGCATCTGTGAAGAGAAGTCAGAGTTAACGTTTCAGTTCTGAGGAAGGGTCACCGGACCCAAAACGTTTACAATGATTTTCTCTTCACAGATGCTGCCAGACCTGCTGAGCTTTTCCAGCAATTTCTGTTTTTGTTTCTGATTTCCAGTATCTGCAGTGCTTTCAGTTTTTAGTACTGCTAGGCCTTTGCCTCCCCCGAGTTTAAATAAACTCCCTCCCAGCTGAGACTCCTAGTTTTTAATCGAATCCAAATTCCACCATCTGCCATGGTGGGATTTGAACCCAGGTCCTCAGATCATTACCGGGTCTCTGGATTAATAGTCTAATACCACTAGGCTATTACCTCCACTAATGCAGCCAGTTGGTCCCACTGATAACTGTGATAGTGACCAACAAAACCTGTTTTGGTGGTGATTGCTGAAGGATAAATATTGGCTGTGACAGTAGGGGACAAGCAACCTCCTCTTCTTCAAAATATTGCTGCAGGATCTTTTCTGACCCATCAAAGAGAGCCTCAACAGAAAGGCCTGCAGAATTGGAGCATGCCCTCAGTACTACACTGGTGTGCCAACCTGGATGATGCACTCAAATTCCCTCATGTGCAACCTAGAGCCACAATCTCTCACACTGAGACTGCTACCAATGATCTCCGCTTGATCGCTGAGATGGCCATTCTGCCTGCTAATCTTGTGCCAGCTCTCTGAAAAAGGTAGCCACTTACTTCCAGTCCTATGCCCTTTCCTCCACTCTTTTACATTATTCATTTTAAAATGTTTTGTTCATGTCCCATTGGCAATCCCTTCTAATTGCTCCACTGTATCTAGACAGGTATTCAATGGCTCACGAACAAGTGGTGTTTAAATAAAATTATCTCAAATTTTCACTCAAAACCACCATATTGCGAACTCTAACCTATTCATTTGCAGGCTATCATAACTAAAGTACAACTCTCCCTCAGTTTTCACATAGTCCTGTAAATTTCAGGCTTTTAAGACTCAAACATGACCCAGGGTAAATGGACATGCTTCAACTAATTGATTTCTAACAGATATTAATTTGCCCAATTGATCAAATCCCATAAATTTGATCACCAGGTCAGATCAGTAGATTGACTAAATGTACTTTCAATTTTTGAACTTTCTTGAGTTCTGATGTGGCAAAGTGTAATAAAATGAGAAAACTCAGCTTCTCCACCGTGTGAATTTGAGCAGCTATGACTCTGAGACTGATAGCTTGGTGCACCAGCTAAGAAGAATCAATACAAGTAACTCAGCCCATTAATCTTACCCTTGATTTATGAGTGTTCTGGAACTGAGTGATTGACTGGTGGGTTTTTAGCTCATGTTCCTTTCTAGGTGGCATAGTGGTGCCTCACAGCACCAGGGACTGGGTTCGATTCCACCCTCAGGCTGTGTGGAGTTTGCACGTTCTCCATGTATCTGTGTCTGTTTCCTCTGGGTGCTCTGGTTTCCTCCCACAGTCCAACAATGTGCAGGCTAGGTGGATTGGCCATGCTCAATTATCCATAGTATACAGGGATGTGCTGGCTAGGTGGATTAGCTATGGGAAATGCAAGGTTATGTGGATAAAGTGGGGGTCTGGGTCTGGGTGGGATGTTCTTTGGCGGGTCGGTGCAGACTCGATGGGCCAAATGGCGTCTTTCCGCACTGTGGCAGCACTATGATTCAAAATGTTGTAGTAACATATGACGCATTCTCGTGCTGTCATTCAAAGCAGCCTGCATCTGACCTTTTGCTACTTGTTGAGTGATTTTACCCTGAGCTGACTTGTGCTGTGCATAAGTGGCAGAACCCCTGTGTTAGACCAACTGATTAGACTAAACCCAATTACATAGAATTGAATGTCAGCAAAAGAATCATCTTGTTACTTTTAGTTTCTTTTGATATGAATGAATTATATGTATGTGTACTTACTAGTAAATATCCATCAGGGTCTGCAACTACGTACCAATCCAAGGCCAGTTCCCAGCATTATTTATTACGATCTAGGTGGATAATGTCAAATGACAAGCACCATAGTTATTCATTCTGTGATATTGTGTTGTCAACTTTTCGTGCCACATGCTGCTACATTGGTGCAAATGGCAGTGTAGCACCAAGTACACCTCATCCTCACTGGGATGTAAATATATTTTTTGGGAAGGTTGTCATTCTTATCAATATTACACCAGAACAGAGGGATAACAGCTAAAATCTAGATGTATGTGTTGGCTGGAAACTAATTCTGATTTTTACATGTGTTCTTTGGTGCTCCTTATACTTCAGTAACCTGACACCTCCTGTTACTGAACATTCCCTTCCTGAATCCCAATAAGCTCGTCGAAATCAAGTGTTAGCCTCTATCACACACAGTACATTCTCTCACAACAGTGATATAAATACTGAGCAGCATGTTCACTATTCTACACCATGTCATTACCATACTTTTAGAGGAGAACAAAGCAATTTCCTGGCTGATGACGGAACAAACAGAAGGAAATATGAAGCATGTTTTCACTGTTTCTACCTTAGTCCACTTAATGGTCATATTTCTAGTCTGGGGAAAGACCACTATCTGAGGTCTTCCTGCTGAAGGTAATTGGGGGTCCGTTCAGTTATTGGATCCTCCTGGTGCCTCAGTGCATGTAAATATAGTATTGTATATGCAAGGGAGGTCTTTGGTGTTTTTGGGATAGGGTCAAACTCAAATCTTTGTTTACTTGATATGCTACTGTACAGAACTGAACTGCATTTTTGACAATGTATATACATAAAGAGATTTTTTTTTTAACGGATAAATATTTTTGAAATAAAACAAAAAAAGGGCAGGCTGAGCTCTGGAAATCCCTCACAAAACATCTCCACATCTCTTTGTCTCTGTCCTCTTTTAAAGGTTAGTTCTTTGATCAAGATTTTTTTGTCGTCTTATGTGATACGGTGTCACATTTTATCTGTGTGTTTTCTGACATTCTACTATGTTGAAGGCAGGCTCTTGCCTCTTGTGTAGTTTTCAGAGCTTGATCAGCTGGTGTTCACTGTCTGTCTTTCCCACCAACAGGAAGTTGTACAAGCGTTATGCATTCCTGCGTTGTGAGGATGAGAAGGAACAATTCCTTTACCACCTCTTGTCGCTCAATGCCGTGGACTACTTCTGTTTTACCAGTGTGTTCACAACCATCAGTAAGTCGCGGCAGTGTGAAGCCATGAGAACTGCACTGGAATAGTTGCCAAAAATCTCCAGGGAAGGAATGAGAGCTTTTTTTTTCTTATTACCAACAAGTTGTAACCATCTGGAATGAATCCCTTGAAAGGGAAGTGGAAGCAGATTCAATAATAGGGCAGCAGATAAGTAAGTAGCAATGGCAGAAGCGTGAGGAAAGAGCAGGGGCACTGGCACTGATTGGGTAGCTCAAAGGGCTGATATAAGTTCAGCAGGCTGAATGGCCTCCTCCTGAACTGTAAGAATCTGTGGAATCAAACATCACCACGTCGTCACTGACTCTAACATATTCATTCTGCAGAAGGCAAAACTATAACTCTCCTCACTTCCGTTGGTTTTACTTTTCTCAGACAAACAGCAAGCAATTTAAGGCCCAAAATTGGTCTCACTTCACCCTCAGTGTTAGTCTGCAGTGTGTTAGGTCAATTACTCAGGTCAGTACATCAGTCATACTGCAAAATAAGCAGGTCATTTTTGTCATTCCAATTTTCTCTGCACCTGCTGTCTCCTACTCATCCTTTCCCAAGTCCTCAGATGTGTGAAACGCAGTCTTCCTCAATCTGTGGGTTGTTGAACATTAACTAGCCATGAGTTAATCACTGCTTCTCGCTTCATCGATTTTCTGGTTTGTAAGAGTCCTTTATGTTGGATACCTGATCTTCAGTGGCTTTTTGAGAATGTTTTAAATCAGGAGTATGTATGATGGCCAACGATGCATTTGTAGAAAGTGTGCAGTCACTGTCGAATTGGGCTGGTGTTAAGTCATAGTGTATAGGACATTAGGAAGTAGGAATAGGCCATTCGACCCCTCAGGCATACTGTCCCAATCAATAAATCATGGCTGACCATCTACCTCAATGCCATCTTCCCACACCGTCCTCTTGTCCCTTCATATCTTTACTATCTCAAAACCTATCAGTCACTGACTTGAATGTCTGAACCTCCATTGCTCTCTGGAGGAGGGAATTCCAAATCATCACCATCCTCTGAGTGAAGAAATTCCTCCTCATCTCAGTCCTAAATGGCCCACCTTTTATTCCTAGACTGTGTCCATTGTTTTTCAATCCATCTACATGGGGAAACATGCTTTCGATATCTACCCTGTTGAGTCCTACAAGTATTGTGTAAGCTTCATCATCTTCCATTCTTCTAAACTCTAGAGAATCTAGGCATGATCTCCTCAATCTCTCCCCACAGCACCTTCCCTCCCTCCCAGAAATGAAACAAGGGCAGTTATACAGTTAATGGTAGGGCCTTGGGTAGTGTTATAGAACAGAGAGAGACCTAGAGGTTCAGATACATAATTCTTTGAAATTTGTGTCACAGGTAGACAGGGTGGCTAAGGTGTTTAGCACACTTGCTTTCATTGCTCAGACCTTTGAATATAGGAGTTGGGACATCATGTTGAGGCTGTACAGGACGTTGGTGAGGCCTCTTCTGGAGTACTGTGTGCAGTTCTGGTCGTCCTGTTATGGGGAGGATATTATTAAGCTGGAGAGAGTTCAGAAAAGATTTACCAGGATGTTGCCAGGAATAGAGGATTTGAGATAGAAAAATAGACTGAAAAGACTGACTTTTTTCACTGGAGTGTAGGAGGTTGGGGGTGACCTTTCGAGGTTTCTAAAATCATGAGGGGCATAGATGAGGTGAATGACAAGGGTCATTTCCCCAGAGAATTCAAAACTAGGGGGCATATTTTTAAAGTGAGAGGAGAAAGATTTAAAAAGGACATGAGGGGCAATTTTTTTACACAAAGTGGCTCGTGTGTGGAATGAACTGCCAGAGGAAGTCATAGATGTAGGTACAGTTATAATTTTTAAAAGACATTTGATAAGCACATGAATAGGAAAGGTTTGGAGGGATATGGGCCAAAAGCAGGCAGATGGGACTAGTTTAGTTTGGGAACATGGTTGGCATGGACTGGTTGGACCGAAGAGTCTATTTCCGTGCTGTATGACTGTATGACTCTATGATAAGATGGCTTGTTTTGGAAAAGCATTAAGCAGTGTACACAATCTGGAATATCTGCAGTGCTCTATGCTTTACTGTGACATCTGTTGTCACCTGCAGCAGTGTTAGGGATGTGAAGATAGATTTTCAAACTTGAAAAGAGTGAAAGATTAAAATCCATCTCCTGAATACTAAACCCAAAGTGGTTCTTAGCAGATTAGATTAGGCCACGAACGTAGATTTGCCAAGACATGGAGAAAAGACATACTGAAGTATTTGATGTGTAGCGTACTTGGTGGAGTTATCGCACCCAGTTTGAATCACAACCTTCAGCTGGAAGAAGATTTGGAGATGGGTTAAGAAAGACATGCCTCACTTTGGACTCTTAGCTAGTACCATCTGAGCCAGCAGGTTGTGGGTTCAAATCCCCCCTCCAGAACCTTGAGCTCATTATCCAGGCATATACTGTGGAGCTAAAGGCGTGCTGCAATGCCAAGAACTGTCATCGGTGGGATGAGGCATTTTAAAAGGAATGTAAAAGATCCTGTAGCACAAACCAGGATCTGGCCTCTAATAATGGCAGACAGAGTTTATCCCATTTAAAAGCCCAGAATCGTCTGCCCGCCTCACTCTGAATAAACCAGTCTACGACTGGAAATGCAGTCTGTATATAGCCATTGGAGTTTGACAGGTACAGCATAACAGAGGAGGACTCCTTTCTCAATCAGTAAGTCTCCCCTTAACAACCATGATTCGGTCTATTTCAGATCGAAATTTACTTCAAAGTTAAACTTTGTAGTTACTTTTAAAACAATGGCGAGTACATAATGGGTGAGATGAGAGGGATGAGAATTTTATGTTTGACTGTTTGTGTAGAACACTCGCGGGTGATCTGAATGACTTTTTTTTACATACTCTTCCACTATTAGTTTCTGTGGCCCAGAAACAGTGGGGACCCTGGGAAAGGTATTCACGAGCACCACCGTTCTGTTTATAGGATGGTAATGGTAATGGGAATACTGCCTGGCAATCTGTGTGGAAAGCAAAAGACAATTTGCATTTATACAGCACCTACCATGACCTCACGGTGCCCCAAAGTGCTTCACAGCCAATCAAAAATACTTCTGGAGTGAATTCACGATTGTTATATAAGAAAAGCAGTAGCCAGTTGGTGTGCAGCAATGTGGTGTTGACCAGTATTTTGTTGAGGAAGAAATACTGAGCAGAGCATTGGAAGAGTTCTCATGTCCTTCTCTGAGCATCCATCAGAGACAAGATATGAGCCCCCTTAGATTGACATCTAACTTGAAAGATGGCACCACCAATAATGCAGCTCACCCTCAGTATTGCACTGCAGGCTTATCTTCAATTAAGGGTTCAAATCTCTGGATTGAGACTTAAACCCACAATCATCTGGCTTTGAGGCTCAAGTGGGGATCGCAGAACTGATGTTAGCTGTGAGCTCAGCTTGTGAGGATGGGTTACGTTCGGTTCAGTGCGGTGGAATTTATTATTTGTTCCGGCAATTCCTGCCATGTCTCTTCTTACTTCCCACAGTGATTCCGTACAGAGCTGTAATTATTCCCATCAAAAAATTGAGTAACTCCATCACTACCTCCAATCCCTGGATCAGTGTGTCAGGAGAGCTCGGGGACACCGGGGTGATGCAGGTGCCCAAGAACGTTCTGGAAATGACCTTTGAGGTTGGTACAGGTCTCCCTTACCTCCAGTTGTGCTTTTCTTGATCAACAGTTTGACTTGCAGACTGTTTTCTAAGATTTTGTCCTCGTCTTCGATCCTCCTTACCTCTGTAACCTCCTCTTGTCTGTAAACCTCGCCAAATTCTGTGTGCTCCACCAGTTCTGACCTCGCACATTATCCCAATCTCCAGTTGACAGTCAGTTCCCCAGGCTAAGGCTGTGGAGATCCCTCTTGACGTTTCTCCACTTCTCCATCTCTCCTTCTTCCTCTAAGGAACTTGTTAAGACAGTAAGATTTCGGAGCAGAAATAGGCCATTCAGCCCATTGAATCTGCTCCTCCATTCAATAAAATCATGGCTGCTCTGATACTCTTCAACTCCACTTTCCTGAATTTACCCCTTGATTCCCTCACTGATTAAAAATCTGTCTATGTCAGCCTTGAATATTTTTAGTCAACCCAGCACCCTTGACAACTCTCTGTGGTAAAGAATTCCACAGGCTGATTAACCCATAATGCTGTTGTGCCTGTTTCTCTAACCAAGTCACTTGTCCTAATTGAAATAACTCCACACAGGCCGGTATCCCGTCACCAAGTCACCCTTTATTTACACGTGGAGAGCCCTTGACTGTAGTACTGCCTCATTGTAGAGTCAGGTACTACCGTGTCAGTATCTTTGACACTTACCCTTCTTATATGTCAGCCAAGACCAAATTAACAGCCCCATTCAGGGAACTCATATCATATAAGGGATAACAAGGTGTAGAGCTGGGTGAACACAGCAGGCCAAGCAGCATCAGAGGAGCAGGAAGGCTGACGTTTCGGGCCTAGACCCTTCTTCAGGCCT
>NC_063349.1:6477562-6487584 GCF_021869965.1 Rhincodon typus
CATAATCTTCAACTTGACTTGTTAGCCATGGTTGGAGCAATATGTCTATGGGCATTTTTTCTGTCTCCATTTGGAAAAGCATGTTTGATGAAATTTAGGAATTGAGTCTTGAAATACTTCCCATTGTTGATTTGCTGCCAGATCTCATCAGAAAAGGAAGACTGTACAGGGTTAAGCAGGGAAGACTGAAGAATGGAACCTTATTTGCAAAGCCAGTGTAGGTACAATGTCCTTTTTCTGCACTTCTACAGTCCTGTGATTTTGTAAATCTTAAGACTAGATTCCGAAATATCTCAAGCAAATAGCTCTCGTACCAATACTGTTTGCTCTGTTTAGACTTAGGACCCAAGTTTAGTTCTGAACTAAATTGCTCTCAAACTCAATACAAAATACTCCAGAGGGAAACCCTGTACTGCTGGTCAGGAGCAAAGGCCAAGGTTTCGCCAACAGGAGAGATGGACTAGGTTGGGATTGTTTTCGCTGGAGTTCAGACGAATGAGGCGGGGGTGATCCACAGAGACTTATAAAATTCTAACAGGATTGGACAGGGTAAATGCAGGAAGGATGTTCCCAATGGTGGGGGTGTCCAGAACCTGAGGTCACAGTATGAGGATTAAGAGTAGACAATTTAGGACGGAGATGAGGAAGCATTTCTTCACCCAGAGTGGTGTGCCTGTGGAATTCATTACCACGGGAAGTAGTTGATGCCAAAACATTGAATGTATTCAAGAGGTGGCTAGATTTAGCACTTGGGGTGAATGGGATATGGGGAGAAAGCAGGATTAGGCTATTGAGTTGGACGATCAGCCAGAAGTATGGCGGAGCAGGCTCGAAGGCCTAATGGCCTCCTCATGCTCCTATTTTCTATGTTTCTATATCTTTCTATCATTTGAAGTGTTCCTACTTGCTTAACTCTGTTACATCTCTTGTTCCTATCAATTAATCAGACCTGTAGCACTACCAAAGCGATTGCAGTCAAAGTGTCCAAGTAACTCTCCTGCTCTTGGATGTATTAAAAATGGCTAGACCCCAAATTCCAGTTCAATAATTCTGAGCTGAATTTCATTGAGATACCGCAGTCACATGGGTGAGGGGAAAGGAAGATTAGTCCAGCTTATTTCTCCCAAAAACTGCCAAGCGATCCTTCACCTAGGTGTACAGTTGTGAAAGTGGGGTAACAGACTATGATAGAACTGCAGTCAGACCATTCACTCATTGCTGCCTCAGTTCACGCACGACATCATTCATGTGGGTGAAGGACTATAGAATTACCAAAAAACATGGAAAAGGTATGGCACAGGAGGAGTCCAATCAGTCAGTTGTGTCTGTGCCAGCCCAAATACATATACGAGGCTGTTGGACTCATCACCAATAACTCGATAAATTAAGAGGAGGAAATAATGGGTGAAGAAAATGAGTAGGTAAAGGACAGGAGGGTCATTCAGAATAAAGATAAAACACTGTCACTTGGAGGTACATTTTTGTCTCTGCATTTTGGGTTACTGAGATCACTGAAGTAGAACACAAAGGAAAACTAGGCAGGAAGTTGCTCACACCTGTTAAGCTAGCCACCTCACATAAATGGAAGGAAAACCTGAAAATGAATTCCAATACTGGCATTTCTTTTAAAAATTAGAGTTTACTTCACAGCCTAGTGAGAATCAGAGTGTCCCTACAATGTGGAAGCTGGCCATTTGGCCTAACAAGTCTGCACTGACCCTGCAAGGAACATCCCACCCAGACCCATTCCCCTACCCTATCCCTGCAACTCGGCATTCCCCATGGCTAACGCACCTAAACCTGTACATCCCTAGACACTATGGGGCAATTTAGCATGGCCAATCCATCTAATCTGCACATTTTTGGACTGTGGGAGGAAACCAGAGCAAACCCACGCAGACACGTGGAGAACGTTCAAACTCCACACAGACAGTTGCCCAAAGGTGAGAATCGAACCTGGATCCCTGATGCCGTGAGGCAGCAGTGCTAACCACTGTGCCACCGTGCACTATACACTGCAGCTTAAAGATCAGAGGCCATAGGTTCAGCTCCCATTGCAGACATAGCTGATCACAATCGAAGCAATAAGTGGAATCCAACATTTGACCATATAAAGCACACCAAAGATAAAAACAGTGACCAATATGCTGCACCAAACAGTTCCCCGGTTTAACTGGGAAACTGACTCAACTAAGAGAAGGTCAAGAACCTTCACTATTTGAACCTTAGAAATGCAATTTTAAGAGAAGCTGAACCCTTGAGAGTGTTGGGGCTTAGACTGGATTGTACCTAGTGAGGAGGTAAGGGGAGAACGAAGCTGGGTTGTCCTGCTCTGAGAAGTTCGGCATGGAGCCTGCCATGATCCGCACACGGAGAAACAGGATGAGAAGAACCTAGAAAGAAAGGCAGACGGAGTCAGCATAATATACATTAAACAATACACTTTCAATGAGTATTACACACAAACAGAATGCTTCCTAATTTTCAATGGTCCACAAAACAATGCAACAATCAGTCAAGGCTCAGTTGGTAGCACTTCCAAATCTGAATCAGAAGGTTGTGGGTTCAAGTCCTCTTTCAGGGCTTCAGTGCAAAACAAAAATAAATTAAAGCGTGAATATGTTAGGAGTGGCATCATTTTGAGAACATGAGAGATCTTCATGGTGGTATGACCAGCCTTTATCTCTCAACCAACAAAACAAATCAGATCATCATCACATTGCTGGTTGACAAGTTTTCTCCATGCAAATTGACCACTAGCTTCTCTGTGTGTTTGATTGATGGTGAAGCGCTTAGGGAGATCCTGAGTTTGTGAACGGTGCGAGATAAATGCAAGAATGCATCCTGGCATGACAGAGCTGACCAATCAGGAAGGATTGAGTGAAATGGGCACATATTCTCTGGAGTGGATTCGAAGATTGAAAGGTGATTTTATTACAATGTGTAAAATTCTGAGACAGCTTGACAGGGTAGAAACTGAGACACATGATTGCAAGTCCGAGGTGGCTGTAGAAGCAGGATCATTGCCTCAGGATATGGGATTTGCCATTTAGGACTGAGAGGAGTAATTTCTTCAGAGCATTGTGAATCGTTGGAATTCTCCAGTACAGAAGGTTGTGAACAAGCAATTGTTGAATCTATTTAAGTGTAAGATTGACAGATGTTTCTGACACCAAAGGAAGTGAACAATAAACAGCCAATGGGAAAAAAGGAGGTGATGCAGAAAATCAGTTGTGATCTTTCAAAATGGTGGCACATCCTCAATGGAGTATGTGGTCTCCTGCTATTCCTATTGCTGAGATTCTTATGTTCTAAATCTTCCCCTTCTTTTAACAAATCAATGTTGTTTCCCCCCAAAGAGTATTTAAAGAAAAAAAAAAATTTTGTGTTCAATTCTTGTTTTGAGTCAGCTACACGGAACAGATTGCATTAGGTTAAAAATGGTGCAGGTGGAACTTTAATACGCGCTAAAGTTCTTAACGTGCCTATGTTATTATGTTATTTCTTCTGGTGATGTTAGTCCAATGGACATTCTGGTATAATGCAAGACAATACCTTGCAAATGGTCTTTAATGGCTAATTCTGTCAAGGAAAAGGTGGACCCAAGGCCAGGTGCCAGTGGTGGTACAACTTGGGTATCAGCACTGCTAGATGGCAGATGGGCAAGGAATGTAATCTTGCCACGTCACTGTTGTTTGCCTGACAGGTTCCTGCTATACCAGCCATCCACAGTCCTGCCATCTAGCGTTATCCCTCACCTTGTGTCAAGGCTATCGTTAATTGTCATTATTTCCAGGTCACCTGGCAACAGTGTGGAATCAAGGGTTAATGAGAGAAGGCAGGAAAGTGCAGTTGAGAATTATCAGCTCAGTCGTGACCTAATTGAATAGGAGTTGACTTGATGGGCAGAATGGCCAACTTCCGCTCCTTCATCTTATGGTCTTAACAGTAGCCGCTAATCTAAAGTTCCCATGGTCTACGGCAATTCTCTTGTTGCTTCCCTTGAAAAATAAATGAAGTAAAACAGAATTTTAGAAACAATTTTCAGCCCTGAAAAATATCTGAAGAGCTCAAGTAATTTCATTTAAGTGAAATTTGGGGGTTGAAAGGATGAAAATGTATAAAACTCAAGTTATATGACACGGTAAATTGCAACTTGTGAAAGCCAGCACAATCACAATAGACCAAATGGTCTCTCTTCTGTGCTGGGATTCTGTGAAGTTGAACAATGCAGAAACCTCTAATTAGAATAAATGGAGAATAAATGCAGAATTGCTCAGGTTCAGAAGAGACATTTGTTACTGAACAGTATAGGAGCTATGAGATGTCCACTTTGATTAGATAAACTGTGCACCAAGCGAGAAGTACAGAAGATTTGGGCTATTTCAACTTCCCCTTAAACTTATACCCTCTAGTTTTGAACTCCCCTACCCTGGAAACAGAGTTTGGCTATTCGTCCTATCCTCATGATTTTATAAACCTCTATAAAGGTCATCCCTCAGCTTTCGACGCTCCAGGAAAAATACCCCCAGCCTATTCAGCCTCTCCTTGTAGCTCAAGCCCTCCAAACCTGGCAACATCCTCATAAATCTTTTCTGAACCCTTTCCAGATTCACAACAGCTTTCCTCTAGCAGGGAGACAAAAATTGAATACAGTATTCCAAAAGTGGCCTAAACACTATCCTTTACATGACATGACATCCCAACTCCTATACTCAATAAACTGATCAATAAAGGCAAGTGTAGCAAATGCCTTTTTCACTATTCTGTCTACCTGTGACTCCACTTTCAAGGAACAATGCACCTGCACCCTGAGGTCTCTTTATTCGGCAACACTCCCCAAGGCCCTAGCACTAAGTTTATAAGACCTTTAGTAATTTAATTATTTAGTCATTTAGTAATTTAGAGGTTTACTGGCAGACAGCGATGAAACTAAACTTACCAAAGTAGAACAAACGGACCCATCTTCAGGCCACAGAATTTGCCTGCCCTCTGCAACTTCCTTTGTGGGTCACTTGTTCTATCTTGGAAAGGACAGTCACAGACTTAATGTTGGGTCTGTGTTGAGACAGTGAGTCTTAGCTGTCAGGGGAGTAAGAATTGGCCTTAGCATCATGAGTCAGGAAGGAGACAATTGCCTTTATTTATGAGTTTCAGTGCAAGTCTGCACTGATGGGTACTGGATAGGATTGGGTGGGTCTGTGGTTATGGCAAATGGTTAGGTTGCCCTGTTAAATACTAAAAGATAGCAGTATCCTTTATGAGGAGTCAACACCTCCAACAATAGAAACCGAGGAGATAAAGCTGGAGGAAGGAATATTTCAACCACAACCTATTATATTGTGAAGCTAGAATTAATGCTCATATTAAGACCAGCCTGGCAGAAAATGAGAATTGTAGATTAAACAGTCCACACAGCTTGCTGGCTTTTGATGGTGTTATTATAAAGCAGAGATTGACACAGCCCCCACTGAGAACAAAAACTAAAACATTGAAAGATGAGCACCTCACCCTATAAACTGTAAAAGGAGCGTGAAAAGTGGTGTAACCTGCTTTTTCAGCAACTTCTAGTGGATAAATAAAATAAATCCCTGTCACTCACTTTACAATCAACAAGGAATAATTCATTTATCTAACTCTAACAGTGAACAAATTAACTAAACTATTAACAGATCAAATAAATCCCTTCTAACTACTAACTATTCCCCAATAAAGCAAGATTCTAATGGTATGCTTTTCCAAGAAATACTTAGATTAAAAAAAAAATTAGTGTCTCAAAATAACAGCCATGTTACAAGTCTTCCAGAATGTTCCGTGCCTTCTCCGTCGATTCTTTGTCAGGAATATTAACTGGTTGTGCTGTTGGTATTTAGATGGTGCTTTCTCTAAGATATTGAGGAGGGTGTGAGAGCCAGTGATTTTCTCTTGAGAGCTGAGGGCCGTTAGCATTGGCGGATGGCAGCTAGCTCTGGGGTTCTTTGTCCAACTGCCCACTTCTTTTTATACCCTTGATGGTATATCAATATTTCTTACAGTAGGATTGGTCCTACGTTGTCAAAACCATCAGACTTAAATTTATTACAGAGATAGTAGAAACTGCCAATGCTGGAGAATCTGATATAACAAGGTGTAGAACTGGATGAACACAGCAGGCCAAGCAGCATCAGAGGAGCAGGAAAGCTGACGTTTCGGATCTAGACCCTGCTTCAGAAATGGGGGAGGGGAAGGGGGTTCTGAAATAAATAGGGAGAGAGGGGGAGGCAGGTAGAAGATGGAGGAAGGAGAAGATAGGTGAAGAGGAGACAGACAGGCCAAAGAGGCTGGGATGGAGCCAGTAAAGGTGAGTGTAGGTGGGGAGTTAGGGAGGGGATAGGTCAGTCCAGGGAGCACGGACAGGTCAAGGGGGCAGGATGAGGTTAGTAGGTAGGAGATTGGGGTGCGGCTTGAGGTCGGAGGAGTGGACACGTGGGAGGAAGGACAGGTTAGGGAAGCGGGGACAAGCTGAGCTGGTTTTGGGATGCGGTTGGGGGAGGGGAGATTTTGAAGCTTGTGAAGTCCACATTGATACCATTGGGCTGCAGGGTACCCAAGCGAGATATGAGATGCTGTTCCTGCAGCCTTCAGGTGGCATTGTCGTGGCACTGCAGGAGGCCCAGGATGGACATGTCATCCAAGGAGTGGGAGGGGGCGTTGAAATGGTTCGCGACTGGGAGGTGCAGACGTTTGTCGCAAACCGAGCGTAGGTGTTCTGCAAAGCGGTCCCGAAGCCTCCATTTGGTTTCCTCGATGTAGAGGAGGCCACAACGGGAACAGCAGATACAGTATACCACATTAGCAGATATGCAGGTGAGCATCTGTTTGATGTAAAAGATCTTCTTGGGGCCTGGGATGGGGGTGAGGCGGGGAGGTGTAGGGGCAGGTGTAGCACTTCCTGCAGTTGCAGGGAAAAGTGCCGGGTGTGGTGGGGCTGGAGGGGAGTGTTGAGCGGACAAGGGACAGTGGTCCCTCCGGAAAGCAGATAAGAGTGGGGAGGGAAAAATGTCTTTGGAAGTGGGGTCAGATTGCAGATAGCGGAAGTGCCGGAGGATGATGCATTGGATCCGGAGGTTGGTTCCTCACGTACCATCTCACCAACCTCCGGAACACCTATGCTCGGTTGGCACTAAACAACTGCACCTCTCAGTCGCGAACCATTTCAACTCCCCCTCCCATTCCTTGGACAACGTGTCCATCCTGGGCCTCCTGCAGTGCCACAACGATGCCACCCGAAGGTTGCAGGAACAGCATCTCATATTTCGTTTGGGTACCCTGCAGCCCAATGGTATCAATGTGGACTTCACAAGCTTCACAATATCCCCTCCCCCAACCGCATCCCAAAACCAGCTCAGCTCGTCCCCACCTCCCTAACCTGTCCTTCCTCCCACGTATCCACTCCTCCCACTTCAAGCCCCATCCCCATCTCCTACCTACTAACCTCATCCTGTCCCCTTGACCTGTCCGTCCTCCCTGGACTGACCTATCTCCTCCCTACCTCCCCACCTGCACTCACCTTTACTGGCTCCATCCCCGCTTCTTTGGCCTGTCTGTCTCCTCTTCACCTATCTTCTCCTTCGTCCATCTTCTAACCGCTTCCCCCCTCCCCCTATTTAGTTCAGAATCCCCTTTCCCCTCCCCCATTTCTGAAGAAGGGTCTCGACCTGAAACGTCAGCTTTCCTGCTCCTCTGATGCTGCTTGGCCTGCTGTGTTCATCCAGCTCCACACCTTGTTATATCAGACTTAAATTTAATAAGTTTTTGGTATCTGAGTACCTGGTTCAAATTTATTGGCTAAATTCAAAGCCTGTTGTCTGGGTAAAAGCTGCTGCTTGGCCTCCTAACTGTACGGCCTTTCAATACAAATGTTTCAATTCGGGTGCTCTCTGTGTACTTGCTAACTTTCAAGCTGCTGCTCACTGACATCCATTTTAAATATTGAAGCATAGAAAAAGCATATGATCTTTTAAAGGGACCACACAATGCTTCACGCCCCCCCATTTTACAAACATCCAATTCTAACTTCCTGCCTCCAAGTACTCTACCCAACTTCGCAACAGTATCCTGACCTACCATTTTAATTTGCCAAATTGGTTTATTTTCGCATGTGATCTCAGAAACTATCGACACGAAAGCCATGGATTTAAAATGCAGTTTGAAGTTGCAATGAGTCAAACTTGAGTGACACAAAGCTCCCAGCAGAATAGCAAATCCAATAGAAATGATGTTCATGATAAGTCAAGATTGCAAACTGTTAACTCTGGATTGTGTAGGCTTTTCAGATGACTGCAATGAGCAACCACAGCATGGTTCAAACCATACAAATTGCTAGGATTGCTAGGCAAGCAATCAATTGACCCTGCAACCTTCCTGTGAAAGGATGTGCAAATCTGGCTAAACCTTTTACAAGGTCAGGCTATTGTAAGGGGCAAACAAGCAGAATTGTAGAGATATTTTCACATAATTATTCCTGCACTGTGATTTCGTTTGACACTTTTACTTTACATGGAGCTGGTTTGTGGGAAAGTCAGGAGCCCCCTCTGCTTTACATTAATTTCTAGGCAGGTCGAAATTTTACAGTATGAATTCAAGAAAAAATTTAAATGAGATGGATTCCCACCAGCCTCCAAAATGTACCCACCTCCCAGCACAAACTCCACCAAGATTCTTCTGCCTTGTCTTGGGCCTGTGGTTTATGTAACACTAATGAATGGAGACTGTGGGGCCCTCACTAATGGAAGTCAGCTGGTCAACTGAAAGTGGGCAGTTGATTCGAGTTGACAGCTGGGCTTTCTGCTCGAGTGCTGGCACACCAGGACGGAATTTCTGTGGCGCTTCAGTGACTGCAAATTAACTGCTGACTGCGGGTGTCCCTGTACTCAGAGACATGCCAATGAAAAAAGTAAATCCATTGCAAACAGCAGCTCAGGCCACTCAGGGTAAAGTGCCATCGTCACCTTACACCCAACACCACCAAAACTGACAGCAACATAATCTTGGCAGAACGTCTGGGATTGCTAAAGAAATGCAGGAACTGATTCTCCCTTGGTGCCGAGTTCAATGCTCGCCATACTATTTTGTTTTTGTTCATTTGTGGGATGTGGGCATCGCTGGCCTGGCCAGTATTTACTGCCCATCCCTAGTTGCACTCGAGAAGGTGGTGATGAGCTGCTTCCTTGAACCGCCACAGTCCACCTGCTGTGGGTCGACCCACCATTCCCTTAGGGAGGAAATTCCAGGATTTTGACCCAGCAACAGTGAAGGAACAGCGATATATTTCCAAGTCAGGATGGTGAGTAGCTTGGAGGGGATCTTGAAGGTGGTGGTGTTCCCATGTATCTGCTGCCCTTGTCTTTCCTGATGGAAGTGGTCGTGGGTTTGGAAGGTGCTGTCTGAGGATGTTTGGTGAATTTCTGCAGAGCACGTTGTAGATAGTACACACTGCTGTTACTGAGCGTTGGTGGTGGAGGGAGTGTGTCCTTATGGATGTAGTACCAATCAATTACTAATCTATCATTAAGACAGATGTTGATTTGTGGTCTGCAAGAATAATCTTCCACAGATACCTTTACAGACTTCATTGTCTGGTCACGTGTGTTCTGTACAGAACCCACCCTATCGTGGTTTTATTGAAATTAACCTCCTCCGAATCTAATGCACTTCATGTTAAGTATCCCAGTGACCCTTCTTGTCTAGACTAAGAGAGGATGGAAGTTGGAGAATGCAGCATCCTAAAGTTGTTCGCTGCAATTTGTTCCAGAACAAGTTTGGTTTTTATTTATGTGCAATCCTCTATTAATTCATTCGTAAATAAGTCCAGGCATTAATTTAGCCTCTCGCAAATTGTTTAACAGTGTGCCATTGTCAGCGTTTGGAGAACAAATGAAAACATGGAGGACATTCCATGCATTCCTCAGTAGCCAGACCAGGATTTGACACCGAGACAACAAGGTGCAGGGCTGGATGAACACAGCAGGCCAAGCAGCATC
>NC_063349.1:6488084-6501744 GCF_021869965.1 Rhincodon typus
CTTCAGAAAGGGTCTAGGCCCGAAACGTCAGCTTTCCTGCTCCTCTGATGCTGCTTGGCCTGCTGTGTTCATCCAGCTCTACACCTTGTTATCTCAGATTCTCCAGCATCTGCAGTTCCTACTATTTCTTGCTAAGATAGGGTCTTGATAAGAAATCTCATCAATTGAACACTTGGAATAAATGAAAGCTACCCATTTGGGAAATGTTGTTGGTTCCAAACACAGAGCCCTGAGACAGTGGAAGGGATGCTTGACACTCAAGTCTGCGATGCTTCACCTGGCATTCTCCAGCCTGCTGGCTACTCAGTCACTTCTATAATAAGTCCCGCTCCAGCTGTTCACTTGGGCAGGCAGGTGAGCAAATGTCACTGGGTCAAAATCCTGGAATTCTCTCCCCAAGGGCATTGAGGGTCAACCTACAGCACACAGACCACAGCAGTTTAAAGAGGCAGCTCTCCCTCACCTTCTGAAGGGTAACTAGGGACAGGCATTAAATGCTGGCAATCTAGCAATGCCCAAATTTCATGAATGAATTTTTTAAAATGTCAACTGCTGTGCTTTTCTCCTCATATGCTGGCAACCACGCAGTAGCCCAGAGATGTTTGTCTCAGACCTTGCTGAAAATAATATTTTAGAGACTTTGTCCACCTTATGAAGGTGTTCTTTTGTTACTGTTTGCAGAGCACTAGAGATCACCAGGAGCGTGGATGTTCTGTCTCCTCTCGGGGCTCTGTACTACAACACAGGCAGGTACGAGGAAGCCCTGCTTATCTACAAAGAGGCAATTACGATGCAGCCCACAAACAGTGAACTAAAACTGGCAGTGGTATGTACAGAGCTGTTGGAAACTTCAGTGTGGACATTCATTGACCCGAAAGGTTAACTCTCATTCTTTCTTCACAGGCCTGCTGAGTATTTCCAGCGCCATCCGATTTGAATTTCAAATTTCGAACATCCACATCATTAGTGTGATGTGTGTTTGATAATGGTTAAAGCATGTAAAGATTGCTATTATTGCTGTACCATATGTACCCAGAGGAAAAATAACAATTCATGGAAATGAATCTACAGGTCATACCGAAGCTCCCTTTTGAAGTGTAGAAGGTGAGCAGAACTAATATTTGATTTGATTTGACTTTTTATTATCGTTATGTCCTGAGATACCATGAGAAGTGTTGTTTTGCATGCTAACCAGGCAAATCATACTTTACATAAGTACATCAGGGTAATGGAACAGAACGCAGAATATAGTGTTACAGCTACAGAGAAGATGCAGAGAAAAATCAACTCTAATATATGAGAGGTCCATTCATAAATCTGATAACAGCGGGGAAGAAGCTGTTCTTGAATCTCTTGGTACGTGTTTTCAAACTTTTGTATCTTTTGCCTGATGGAAGAGGGTGAAAGAGAGTATAACTGGTGTGGGAGGGTCTTTGATTATGTTGGCTGGTTTCCTGCCAGTTATTCGCCAGTTATACTGTTTCGTTCTTTCTGGTTACCTGGGTGTGGTTTTTGAAGAAAAATGTTACGCTGTCCTCCCTCTCCACCAGCCCTTTAACGTCCAGCCCTGAAATAGTCGATTCTTCAAGGCACACCTACGTACCTTTCACCTCACTCACCCGCCTCAGTAACTCGATCTCATCTTCCAGCCTCTGACCACTCTTACTCCAAACTCACTGCACTCCTATAACTCACCATTCCTGAGTGTTCACTTGCCCTGCTCACAATTTTAATTCCCACCCTCATCTCAGCTCTTCAACATCTCACTTCCTCAGCGATTCTCTCTGTCCCTCTGGATCTCCCTTGACTCCACACTACCTGTTCCCCTGCCTCTACTCCACCTATTCACCGCTCTGCTCCCTCAGTTACCGATTAACTGTCCACAAAACTGCTCAGCTCCTTCAACTGTGTTCATGCCACCCCTGCCAAATCCTAATTCTTCTCGCAAGCAGCTTATATTCTCAAAAACTCGACGCTATGTGGCTGAAGTTCAAAGCAAATGCATCAGCTGACTGCTGGTGGATTGTACAGTGACGTAGCAGGCATCAGAAAATAGTGGCATTTCCTGCTTATCATGACACGTTTCACACATTTTGATTGGCTCCCCCTTGCGCGTGTCTCGGATTTGCTCAGAGTTCAAGTTTATGAAACAGCAACAAATTAAAACTCTCCGCACAGACTCTCAAAGTAAACAAGATTGAGACAATCTGAATTCAACCCATCGCGCATGATCGTCACTATCTGCCAAAGCTGGACAGGAAAACAGGCAGAAGGGTTTGAATATACTTGGCAGAATCACAGCATGGAAGGAGCCCCTTGAGCCCATCTTGTTAGAACTGGCTGTCCTAATGACATCTCAATTAACGCCATTCTCCTGCTCTCGCACTGTAATCCTGCACGTTCTTCCTTTTTGAATAACAGTCTGATTCCTTTTTAATGCTTCGAATGAAATTGCCTCCACCATGCCCATGGGAAGTGCATTTTGGATGCATTTGCTGTATTTCCTCATATCATTTGTACTTCTTTTATTAATGATTTTAACTTTATGGCCACTCAGCCTCAATCCTTTCACAAATTTCTCCCTATCCACTCTGTCCAGACCCGTCATGATTTTGAATGCCTCTAACAGATCTCCTTTCAACCTTCTCTTTACCAGTCTGGTTCATAACACAAAATCCTCACTCCTGGAACCATTTTTGCAAACCTCTTCTCCAATTTTCCTAAATATAGTACCCAGAACTGAATGCAATACTCCAGCTGTATCCAACTAGTGCCTTTTATGCATTTAACTTAACCTCCTTGTTCTTGTGCTCAATAATATTAATGATGTGCAAGATACTGTCTGCCTTATTAACCTCTTTCTCACCTCAAATGACTTGTGCACAGATATACCCGTTTTCGCCCCACCAAAATGTATCTCGTACTTGAACAGACAGACACATGATGTAATTCAGTGGCGAGAAATTCAAAATAGTTTACAGGAGGATTAAGCTTCCCAGAAGAGACAATCACTCTAATGAAAAACATACATATCTTTGAACTTGAGCTCCTTGCTACCATGAATTGACAATGGTACAGTGAGTAAAGCAAACCTCTCTCTGTCTCAGAAAAATCTTGGAACCAATTTTCTTTGCTCAAATTCAAAAATCTGAAATATAAAACAAGGTCCTTAATTCTGGAATTCCTTCCTGAGGTATTTCCTCTTTTAGGTTGCTGTTGAAAACCTACCACTTTGAACAAATGCGCGTTCTCCAAGCTCTTCTTTTAATTCATTCATGGCAGGAGGGTCTCTGGTTAGACCAGTGTTTATTGTCCATCCCTAATTGCCCAGAGGATAGTTAAGAATCAACCACATTGTAGTGGGTCTAGAGGCCAGACCAGGTAAGGATGTCACCTTCCTTTCCTAAAGGAGATTAGTGAAACAGTTGAGTTTTTCCAGCAATCGACAATGGTTTCATGGTCAACATTAGGCCCTTAATTTTAGATTCTGAATTCAAATCGTGCCATGGTGGTATTTGAACCTGTGTCCCCAGAACAGTTTCTGAGTTAATAGTCTTGTGATAATACCACTAGGCCATTGCTATATTACTGGCTTAGTTTCAAATTCAGTCTGCTAATGCTGCAATGCCTTGGGATGTCTAACTGTAATCAGATGCTATTTTAAAGCCAAGTTTGCTTTTGTTTTGAAATTATACCAAGTGTTTATCGTATGCTGTTATTCCTGACCAGAGGCATCTGCCAGTGCTTGAGCCAGTGTTGGCAAAATAGCAAAGCCTGAAAAAAGTTTTGTTGTAATCAAATTAGAAATGCTGGAGAAACTCAGCAGGCCTGGCAACATCTGTGATGAGAAACAAAGTTAACATTTCAAGCCTGCAGTTTTGTTGAAGGGGTTCGTACTTGCCAGCCTTTTGGTTGGGCAGTTGTCCATTGGGTTCATCAAAGGCCTGTTGCCAGTGCTCTTTCACTACTTTCCACATTGGAAATGTTGCACATTCAATCCTGTCACTTACTTCCTAGGCCCAGGTTCTCTCTGTGGCTGGCAGAGCCAAAGAAGCTGAACGACTCATTAACCAAGTAGTGGGTGAAAGGAATGACTGCCTGGAGTGTCAACGTCTCTTGTCTGTTATCTACAGTAAAACGGGAAACCTGAAGGAGGTAAGTTAACTCTTGTTAAAACCTTCTTAACAGTATCGTTAGGGTCACTTGTTGGCCATCTTATGAATGAGGTGGATAATCTTTGCAATGGCTTTGTGAATACGCAATTTTTACATCGAGTTTACAACACAGAAGCAAGCCACTCAAGTCAACAATAGTCTTTACGCTTCATGGAGTCATACAGCATGGAAACAGACCCTTTGGTCCAACTTGTCCATGCAGGCCAGGTTTCCCAAACTGAACTAGTCCCGTTTGCCTGCGTTTGGCCCATATCTCTCAATATTCAGGTTGATGTGAGTGTTATAGTCACATGGCGCAGCTTGGCTAGGGGTGCAGCAAGTTCTGGAGCACAGGCCTTTAGTACTAATACTGGAAAGGTCAATAGCCTTTGCAGTATCCAATGCCTCCAGTTTTTTCTTGATGTCACATGGCGTGAATCGAATTGGCTGAAGGCTGGCATCTGTGATGCTGGAGACCTTATGAAAAAGCCAAGGTAGCTCATCCACTTCTGGCTAAAGATTGTTACAAATGCTACAGCCTTATTGTTCATGTAAATCTGCTGGGCCCTCCCATTATTGGGGAAATTTGTGGAGCCTCCTCTTCCAGTGAGTTGTTCATTTGTCTGCCACCATTCACAACTGGATGTGGCTGGACTGCAGAGCTCAGATTTAATCCATTGATTGTGTGATTGCTTAGCTCTGTCTCTCATTGGCTTGCTTATGCTATTTGGCACGTAAGTAGTCCCGTTTGATAGCTTCACCAGATTGCCATCTCATCTTCAGGTATGCCTGGCGCTGCTCCTGGCATGCCCTCCCGCACTCTCCATTGAACCAGGGTTGATCCCCTGGCTTGATGGTAATGGTTGAGTAGGGGATATGCCGGGCAATGAGGTTACAGATTGTGCTGGAGTACAATTCTGCTGCTGTTGCTGTTGACCTATGGCTTGTGTGTGTCTCGTGCTGGTGTCCTCCTGTGCATGTGTGTCTGTGTGTGCGCATGAGTTACATATGTGTCTATTTAT
Organism: Rhincodon typus; assembly: GCF_021869965.1. Taxonomy (NCBI): domain Eukaryota; kingdom Metazoa; phylum Chordata; class Chondrichthyes; order Orectolobiformes; family Rhincodontidae; genus Rhincodon; species Rhincodon typus. Next base: position 6,493,261 of record NC_063349.1, read on the forward strand.
ACATGTGTGTTATGCATGAGTCTGTGAACATCTGCCTATGTGTGTTTAGAATCTGGATTCTTTATTGCACAGTTGATTCTGTATTTTCTCTGTAAATAGGTGATAAAGGGAAAATGGCTCATAATCACTTCCTTTCTCACATACAGGCACTCGATGCTGTCAAAAGAGCCGTGCAAATGAAGCCCAAAGACCCAAAAATCCTTGCGGAACTTTATTTTTCAGAAGGCAATCTACTGAGGGAGCTGAATCAGCTGGATGTGGCATTTGAGGTGTGCCAGTTATCTAACTATGAAATGATGCAGTCTCTGACATTTGTAGAAAGTTGCATTGCATCATTTAGATATATAACATGTAAACATATTGAAACTAACACTTGCTTTCTTTGATTCGTGGTGTATTATAAGTTTTTTTCCCATTATTTTCTTCCTCTCTTATCCTGAACTTATTGATCCAAAGAGTATGATCTGCTATCGAACTGTGGGCAGTCATGAAAAGTTGGATAATTGTTTGGTCATGAAGGGCACGACAGCTCTATTTACAGCTGTCCTGGCTTACTGTTCAACACTGCACACTTGCCAGTAGGTGCCGTTATTGTGCAGATCTTTCTGTAATGCAGGTTCCCTGTGGGTATGTGGTCAGCCATGACTCAGCCTGAAGTACCGTTGTCTCTGAGTCAGGAAAGTTGTAGGTTCAAATCCCACTCCTGAGTCATAGAGTCATAAGCACAGAAACAGACCCTTTGGTCCAATGTGTCCATGCTGAGCATAATCCCAAACTAAATTAGTCCCACCTGCCTGCTCCTGGTCCATATCCCTCATGTACTTACCCAAATATCTTTTAAATGTGATTGTGCTCATATCCATCACTTCCTTAGGAGGATCATTCCACATGTGAACCACCCTCTGTGTAAAAAAATTTGCCCTTGATATCTTTTTAAAACCTCCCTCCCCTGCCATCTTAAAAATGTGCCCCCTAGTCTTGAAGTCCCCCATCCTAGGGAAAAGACAACTACCATTAAATCTATCTATATCCCTCATTATTTTATAAACTTCTTTAAGGTTGCCTCTCAACCTCCTATGCTCCAGTGAAAAAAGTCCCAGCTTATCCAGCCTTTCTTTATAACTCAAACCTTCTATACCTAGCAACACCCTGGTAGATCTCTTCTGACCCCTCTCCAGCTTAATATCCTTCCTATAACGGGGTGACCAGAACTGGACACACTATCCCAGAAGAGGCCTCACCACTGTTCTGTACAGCCTCAACATGACCTCCCAATTGCTATACACAAAGTACTAGCAATGAGGGCAAGACTGTCAAACCTTTTGAACCACCCTGTCTATATGTGACACAAACTTCAAAGAATTATGTACCTGAACCCCTAGGTCCCTCTGTTCCACAGCACTCCCCAAGCTTAATCAAAAGTCCAGCCTGATACTTCAGTGAGGTACCAAGGGAGTGCTGAGCTGAATTTCAGATGATACATTAAACCAAAGTGCATAAGCAACATATTTTGAAGAAGAACAAAGAAGGCATCTTTCTAATGAAAGGTCAAAACTGGAGATATTTGTGTCTGTTTCACAAATGCTGCCAGCCAGGCCGTATTTTCAGCACTTTCTGTTTAGACACCCGTGTTATTTTATTTTGGAATCATCGATATGGCCAATATTTATCCCTCAATCAGCATCAAACCAGTTCAGTGTGTGTGGGAGCTTCTTGTGTGCATTTACATCCTATGTAACAATAGTGACATTATTTGAAAAATGCTTCATGGGTTATGAGGTTGCTGGTGAAATGTCTAGTGGCCATGGAAATGCCACATGAGTATAAGTCCTTTTTAATATTCCTATTGTCTCCAACAGCCGCCTTCCCAAAATAAAGTCCATTGGATCTGGGACCTTCTGGAATTCAGTAGTACTTTGCCTGCCCCCAATGAGCCATTTTGGGACCTGAGCAACCATTTGGGACCCTTGCAGATACAACAGACAATAATAAAAGAGGCTGAGGAATGAAATTTGATGCATCAACAGTGCCTGCAGCAATTATTAAAAAAACAATAGCATTTATTGTAATCTCGTGTTCTCCCAAATGCTTCACCACAGCAAACAAAGTATTTTCTTCAAGTGTACTCACTGCAGTGCAGGAAACATAGCAACCATATTGCTTATAGAAAGTTCTGACAAACGCCAGTGTGATAATGAGTATGTAATCTGTCTTCTTGGTTGACGGTTAATATTTTTACCACGTGTTTGGGGTGTAACTAGTTTCAGTCAACAAGATAAACCTTCCTGAATCCAACATTTTTTTTTCTTAAAACTCTTTATTCACAGCATCAGAGATACAGAAGTTCTCTCAGACCCTGGTAGAGTTTCTGCCTCCTTCCAGATCTCTTTACATAGCTACATAACACTGCCACCATCGTTGTATATCCTCATACATCTTACTACTCAGCAATAAGTATTAGCTGGAGAGCTTCCCTGCTCCTCCTTGAGTTGTGTAATAGGACTTGTGTCCATTAAGAGTGCACCTCAGGCTTAGGTTAAAATACTCATCCAAAAGACAGCAGCTTTCCCTCCGTATTGCACTGAGGTGTCAGCCTACCTGTCAGATTGAAGATTTTCCAGAATGGGATTTAAATACTTGAATCTCTGATCTCAAAGGCAAGGCTCCCAGCTCTGCCAAGACCAACAGCATTAGTAAAGGATGATTTCTCAAAGAGTAATTGCCCCTGAATTGGTGTAAAACTGATAACAATTGCGCTGAGTGGTTACGGAGAGAAACTTTCATATTTCTCTGACTAACTTGTTATCCCGTCTGAAATGTATGTGTGTGGAAGCATCAAGTGAGGAGCAGTTCATAGCCCTGGTAATGTCCTGAGTGGTTGCACAGCCCTTTCAATCATGAAAGGAGGATGAGAGTGATACCAGAGGGAGATCCTCAGCATGAGCTGGCAGTGAGTGAGGAGAGAGTAAGAAGAAAGTAAAATAGACTGCCATTGACAATTATCATCCAAAGGTTATGCTTTTTAGCCTAATAAACAATTGTGCAAATACACGTGTAAATATGAAACATTAGCAATGGTTGCATGCTTATGTTATGACTCATGTTAAGAATTGATAAAGTAAGTTTTCACTGTTTTTCATATCTGTGAGAAGGAAAATTATCTCAGAACTGATGTTTATCTGGCGTTAAACATTTTGCTGTTACTGAAATGTGTAAAATGTACGTTTTCGTCTTTTTAAAACCCAGAGCTATAAGCAGGCGGTAGAGTTAAGCCCAGATCTGTCGCAAGCTTGGATGAACATGGGAGGTATCCGTCACATAAAGGTCAGCAAAATAAAGGGTCTTTTCGCGCCGAATTGACGATGTACTTGATTGGCTAAATAAAACTGTATCAAAGTTACATGTTTTGCAAATTGCATGTGCTCTGTCATTCATTCTCACCTCAGGCACCAAGGAGACAAATGGAATATAACGTGGGGGAAATGTGCTGTTATTCGCTTGGAGCATAATGTTTTTCAAATGATGTGAAACTTGTAAATGTTGATGCTCAGAGAGAATTGGGTGTATTTGTACAGGGGAAACAGAACACAGGCAATTTGGAAAGCAAATGGAATGTTCTTTGTAATTGCAAGGGCACAGGAGTACAAGAGTAAGGAAGTCTTGTGAGAATTGTACAGGGTTTCAGTAAGGCCAGATCTGACGTGTACAGTATGCAATTTTTACCTATATTTAAGGAACCTGTATTGTGAAGATTCACTAAGTTAGTTCCACAACAGCAAGGGCTGTCTCACAATGAGGGCTGAAGCTCTTCTGTCAAGAGTTTAGACGAATGAGAAGTGATCTCATTGAAACATGCAAGATTCTCAAGGAGCTCCACTGACAGGCTGAGGAATCTAGAATCTGAGGGCACAGCCTCAGGATGAGGGGCTGATCATTCAGGACTGAACTGAAGAGAAAGTTATTTGCTTAGAGAACTGTGAATGTTGGAATTCTGTACCCCAAAAGGTGGTGGATGCTCCATTGTTGAATATTATAAGAGGATCAACAGATTTTTGGTCCCCTCGCGAAGTTGAAACCCAAGGTCAGTCATGAAAGGATAGAGTGGCAAAGTTTATGTCTTTATTCTTATGTTCTTGATGGCTGAGTGAATGTGTGTGAGAGAGAAAAAGAAAATGAGTATGAATACATATATGAGTGAGAGGAAATGGGGTACGGTATGGGCACACGTTGAGTGAAATTACAGGTGTTTTGGCTAGTAATCTGCTTCAGTCTAAATGCAGGAGAATGCCTCTCCAGCACCAGGTCTGGTACATTCAACACCTGCAGCCTCTTTGGGTGAGATTGTATTCGAGGAGAATTTCAGACAGCGCTGTTGAACTACTGTACTGTTGTGTGCAGTAAGTTAAACATGTGAGAGCACAGGCTTTTCTATCTGGGCTTCCATCAGGTCTATTTGCTGGTTATGTGTCTGAGTAAAATCTCTAATTGTGTGTAGCGACTGGATATATTGTGGTGGCGCAGTGGTTAGCACTGCTGCCTCACTGTGCCAGGGACACATGTTCGATTCCACCCTCAGGCAACTGTGTGTGTGGAGTTTCCACATTCTCCCCCTGTGTTCCAATTTCCTCCCACAGTCCAAAAGTGTGCAGGTTAGGTGGATAGGCCATGCTAAATTGCCCTGTAGTATCCAGGGATGTAAAGGTGAGTTGTATCAGCAGTGGGAAATGCAGGGTGATAGGGATAGGGTAGGTGGGTGGAATTACTCTCTATTTTTAATCCATGCCTTTATTTAATGTCCACCTTGATGCCTTGATCTCACAGGGTGATTACAAAGCAGCTCGTGAGTACTACGAGAAAGCCCTGGAACTGGTGCCAAATAGCAAGATTCTGCGGGAGAACCTCAGTAAATTGGACCGCCTGGAGAAGAAGTTACAAGGACAAAGGAGGGATGAGCAGAACCCTCAGGAATCTAGCACAAGGTGACGGATGAATGGCCTGCTCGCGACTGTGACGTCACACAGAAAGAAGGGGAAGGACCTTGGTTCTTGTACAGTCCCAAATGACAGAAGCAACAAAGGGATCTTTCTGCTGTGAAGTAAAACATTGATTGTGCCTGGGGTTGTACAGCTACAAGTTGGTGCAACTCACCTGAGCTCAAAAAATGTTCGTCACAATTGAGAATTTCTCCAGCATCTTGAGTTCATTTATTCAATGCCTTCCTTTATTAGGTAAAGTCCAAGATAATGACACAGCCACTGTTGAGTCTAAGAAACTGCACCCTCTACCATCCGCTTCAGCCCTTCCTGCAGGGGTTGGTGTTATTTGCATGGATCGAGTTTTGACAAAACATAATTTATCCATCCTAATGCATACCAAAAAAAAATTATGGAACAGAATTGAATACTCAGAAACTAGTCACAGTGGGGAGTGAACAACGGAGCCCTTCACTCCAGCCTGTATTTAAAAGCAAGCTGTTCAAGAAAGTGTGACTTTCTCCCCTTGTCTATGCTAACTTTACTGGACACTGCAAATGTAGAGTCGAGCATTCTATATTGAAGCTAGTCAGGAGCAAAACATTCCTTCCAAGTCATTCAGTACACATCACAGTATTTGAGTGTTTATCCTCTGAAGGTTAAGATTGCTCCATTTTCCTGATAAGTCACTCAAGTGGGAGTGTTAGAAATAAGATTTGTTGTTGAATACGGGTAACAAGCTGAAAGGGAGATTTCCATTTTGAGCTACGACTTTGAGACTCAAAGCGTCAGTTCCCTGTGCAGGCTGTGCATAGATCTTCCCCAGGGTTGAAATCTTTCTCAGTGTTCAAGCGTCTTTGGACAACCAGGATTGAGAGCACTCTCAGTTGCAGAGCAGACTGAGTTCACTTGTCTGACTCAAGGAGATCAATGTCACATTGATGGCAGGAACAGGAGATTGTCCTATTTCCAGGTAGGGCATTGGAGGAGTAAAACTAAGAATCATTGAAGAAGTGATTGGAAGACATGATGAAAGAACTGTAGAGTCTTTCTAGATGAGTAAGCAACAAGGAACTGAAGCGCTTTCCTGACCTGTGTGTCCTGTGAAGATAGGGCCATTTAACTTGTCATTTGAAGTTCTCTGTTTTGAGACTTGGGCAAAGAAGTATTAATTACTATTTTAAAGATTTACAAAGTTAATGGGTTAAATTTCCTTCCATGTATTTAAAACAAAGCAGGGAAAGTATTTCTCTTTGGCGCAGTGCAAGGCCAGTGTCCAGAGCTAGCTTATACTTGCCTTGTTGCTCTCTGTTGAACCCAGCTAGTGTTGAGGAGTGGGTTTGGGTGTATCCTCAATGCCCCAGCTGGGCTAATAGCTAATCACTGCTTATCCAATGATTAATGCCGACTGGACATAATTAGTGGAAAGCACCAGTAGAGCTCTGCCTAGGGAATTTGACAACATCTTCAAGTGGGAGTGAAGAAAATTAGCAGAAATTGTTTTTTTCAGAATGGGGAAATACCAAACTCAAATAAGCTTCCTTTAGCCTGCATCTTGAATGTCCCGTATGTAAAGAATGTTTATTTCTACATCTCTAGGCGCTCGTGGGTCAGACATCTTGCTCCATAATTTTGATGGCAGCAATTTGTGATTGGCCTTTTCAAAATAGGTTTGTACTTTCTCATCATTGTCATTGAGCATGCTGGCACAGTGTTGTCATGCCACCAAGGCACTGCAAATGTCTTGCCCTGATTAATACCCAGGGTGGATCTTCTTGACCTTGCTGGCCCCTTCCCAACCCTGTAGTCTCCCATCCCTTGGCTGGCCTGCATAGCGCATCAGCCTATTTCCCCCACACAGGCACCCCCACAGCCCTCCCTTAAACAACAGCGCCGCCCCCAACACCACACACACACACACACACACACACACACACACACACACCGACTTCTGCTTTGTTGTACAAATTCACACAACTCAAATTGGGCGTTTGTACAAAAAGCACAACTTGAAATCCTAATATCGTGCCGAGATCAAAGTGACAGCGATTGACACATTAATTATTTGGTGGCTGAACACATGAAAATTGTGGAGTCGTGCAGAATGAAGAAATCTTATCTACTCTCAAGGTTGTGACCAATGATTATGCCATTTAAGCTGCAGACATGTTTTTAAGTATCTCTATTTTTACATAGAATCTATAATTTATTTATGAATATTAAGTATTAAAGCTATAATATATGTCTTTATTACTATATGTGTAAAACATGAAGAGATGTCGGTGTGTGTTGTTTCCATTATATATGCACTAAGCCTGTTGATTTTAAATGCAAACATCTTATAAAGTTTAAATGTGAAGAGGCACACAGTTTGGGACTATAATGGAGCTTCAGTTCTGAAGAAGAATCATATCGGACTCGAAACATTAACTCTGTTTCTGTCTCCAGAGTTTCGCCAGCTGTTACTCTTTGTTGCAGGTTCCCAGCATCCACGTTATTTTGTTTTTACTTTTGTATTTTTGGAAAATAATTTTATGAAAGCAAAGGTAAGCAATTCAACATGGGGTGGGAAAGTGAAATTGATATTGACATTCTGCCAAAATGAAGCAGGATCAAGTGGCTAACTTCTGTCCTATTTCTTATGTTCATTTTCGTTGAACCTATTCTTCTGTTCAGTCTCTGGCCCTCATTCCATTGTTTAATCTCCAGACTCTGTCTCACTGGGCTCTGTTCTACTGTACAAAACTGGACCCGATCTCACTGGTGACAACAATTTACCGATTGATTTATTGATAATGCCGCTAGATTTGAAAGAGACTGGAGATTGCACTGGTCACTGTAAATGAGCTATTTTGACATTAGTGGGTTTTTCCACAAACCTGTGTTTATTCCATTTCCTTAATTTACAACGTGGATGCATTTAAGCTCATAAACGTCCGATGTACCATGAACAATGAAACTGTTCATTTTTCTGTCTATTCTCATTCTATGTAGATATGAATGAAGGATAATTTGAGTATAGAAGTTCTCACTTGATGTACTATAAAGGCTCGTTATCAGGCACCAATCTGTTCAATCGCTCTCTGTTTGTGCACTTTTCCAGCATCAGATGCAGAGACAGGAAAAATACCAAGGCCTTTTGTATTAACCATCAGAAGTGCCAATGCAATGTGCTAAGCTAGAGCCTAGCTGGCTGATTAATTAATTCAGCAAACTGGTATAAATTCAGTTGCATGTCTACTTATCGAAGTATCCTCTCTCGCCTCACTTACGTACCTGACTACTGTTAACCTTGTTCTAATGGTTTGCAATAGTGAATTAGAAGTAAAATCCTTGACGTCCAGTGGCATAATAAGGCGAATCTTCCATTGTAAAATGGTGTCTTTCTGTAATAGAAAAGAAAGCAAGATTTTGCATTTAATTAACCTCTTTTATGACTTTAGGATGACACCCAAAGTATCCAAATTTCAAGAGAGGTGTGAGAGAGATAGTCGATAAGTAGACATGCAAC
>NC_063349.1:6502244-6565021 GCF_021869965.1 Rhincodon typus
CAGCGCCATGCAGACACTCTACCAGATGCACAATGTGGAACAGTACAGCAGCGTTTACGCCTCGTCCTCTTGCAGCATGGACTCGCTGGCGAGCAGCATCGACGACGGCGACAGCACGTCCCTGGCGAAGCTTCAGCGGTATAACTCGTACGACATCAGCCGGGACACCCTGTTTGTGTCGAAGTGCATCTGCCTCATCACCCCGCTGCCCTTCATGCAGGCCTCTCGGAAGTTCCTGCTGCAGCTACACAAGGCAGTGACCTCCCAGCAGCCGCCACCCCTCCCCTTGGAGAGCTACATTCATAACATCCTCTACGAGGTGCCCCTGCCCCCTCCTGGCCGCTCACTGAAGTTCTCCGGGGTCTACGGGCCTGTTATCTGCCAACGGCCGGGGCTGAGTGAGTTGCCGTTGTTTGACTTCCCGCTGAGGGAAGCCTTTGAGTTGTTGGGCTTGGAAAATCTGGTTCAGCTCTTCACGTGCGTGCTTCTAGAGATGCAGATTCTTCTGTACTCACAAGGTAAGCAGGTTCAAGGTCAGCGATGACCCTCAACTTTGTCAACTCACTGTGCGGCTGGAAGTAGATACGATTCAGTGCGTGGGTTAGTGCTCAGATTGCATTGAGGGACGAAATTAGCAAATGCCAAATGAGTAAGCCAGCTGGTTGTAGTTGCTGAGGCATTTTTGTTTCTCTTTTTAAAAATACCTTCATGGGATGTGGGTATCGCTGGCTAGACCAGCATTTATTGCCCATTGCAATTACCCAGAAGGCAGTTCAGATTCGTCAACCACATTCAGTAAATCACATGTAGGCCAGACCAGCTAAGGTTGGCAGATTTCCTTCCCGAAAGGGTTTCAGTGAACTAAATACATTTTTACAATAATTGATCATGGTTGTGTGGTTACTATTAGGCTAGACTTTTAGTCCAGATTTCCATTGAATTCAGTCTTTGCTGTAGTGGGATTTACACCCACATCCCTGGCACATTACCCTGCAGCTCTGGATTACAAGGCAAGTAGCACTACTGCTATACCATTATCTCCACCATCACCACCATCACCGGTTATACATTAATTAAAAGATGCAGAGAGTGGGTTAATAGATGACTTTCAGATCAGTCAATCAGAGGTGACTTTGTCAGCTTAACACACTTGTCTTATTTCTAAAAGTACTTGTGCACTGGGGCTCTTGTGCTGCAGTGGTAGTGCCCCTATCTCTGAGTCTGGAGGCCCATGGACAAGTCCCATTTGCTCCAGAGGTATGTAATAGCATTTCTGAACAGGTTGGTTTAAACAAAAACTTGTACACTCTGTGAGTATTGAGGTAGATCCAGGTAAACTCTCTGGCCTCTTCTCTTCAGCAGCCCCCCAGGCCCAAGGATGACTTTTGCTCCTCTAATGGGTTGTGCATGCACAGGAGGGGAAGGTGGTGCTTGCTGAAACAGATGGGCTTTTGAACACTCCCTGCACTGTTTGTGCTTTGCCTCCACGTTTGGAGATTCTCAAAATGGTTGGCACCATCACAGATCCTTCTACATAGAATCTCTACACTGTGGAAGCAAGCCATTCCACCCATCAAGTCTGCACTGACCCTCTGAAGAGATTCCCACTCAAGCCCACCCCCCTACCATATCCCTGTAATCCTACATTTCCCATGGCTAATCCATCCCTGGATACCATGGAGCAATTTAGCATGGCCAATCCACCCTAACCTGCACATCATTGCACTGTGGAAGGAAACCAGAGCACCCGGAGGAAACCCACACAGACACAGGGAGAAAGTGTCAAACTCCACACAGGCAGTCACCCGAGGATGGAATCAAACCTGGGTCCCTGGCGCTATGAGGCAGTAGTGCTAACCACTGGGCCACCGTAGTTCTTCTCTAGTTTGGACAGTCTTGGCAAGGGATTCCCAAGAGTCACTGGGGATGTTGCATGTTTTCAGGGAGGTCACTCTTGATGTGTTTCCTCTGCCCATTCTGATAACAGCCACAGTTATTAAGGAAGCAAAAGCTGTTTTTGAATTTTGCTGAAGGAATATGGAAAGATTGGAGTAGGATTTTCCCAATCGCCACCTGAATGGTGAACTCAAACAGCAGGATATGTCTGACTTCAACTGACATGATGTTGCAAATTTACTGTATTGCTTGAAGAGCAGATTTGTTTTTATCTCTTCAAGTATCTCACATTTGTATTGTGCCTGAGTTGAAGTAGATTTCATGGTCACATTCCCATCTGATTGTAGGTATATCTCAGAAACTCATCTTTAGAAAAGAACAATAAACACCACAGACATGGCAGGGAACGTATCAGTAAAGAGGGGAGTATCTAGCTGAGGAGCTGCTGAAAATGCGAAAAAAAAAATAAATCTAGGAAGAGCTGTCAGCTAAACTGCCAAAATAAAGGAGAATAAAATACTTAAGTTTTTGCGCTGGAGATTGTTTTTGACTTTGGGAAATGGGGTGTGGGGGTAGGCAGGGGCAGGGAATGGAACACCAAGTCTTGGCATTGAGAATGCAAATTTTATGAATTGCCTCTTCAATAGTGTGAATTGTTGACTCGTATCAAGTGTGATCTCAGTAATGTTTTGTAAAAGTGGCTCATTCACAAGATTGATTATGTCAGTTTGGTGTCAGATGCAGTGTCCAAAGAATAAGAGGTTTTTCCTCAGTTTTTGTACAAGGCCGAATTCGTCATTCCTTGTCACAAAATCACGAGGTGAACCCTGAAGAGGAAGCCATTCGGCCTCGGAGTTGACTTTCAGCTTCTACCTCCACTATTCCATCTTGCAATCCTTTCCAAGAGTCTTGCTTACTCTTTGTCTGCAGGAGCTGTCAAGAAGGGAAAAGACCAACTAATTTGGCTTTTAGCATCCTGGTTGACATGTGATATAATAATTATGTCTAATTAGACCAATCAATTAATTAGAGTACGATAGACCCAGACCTGACCCCACTCTCCCCATTACTGCCCCCCTGGTGGAGGAGCTCCAGGTACCATGGCTGTAAACTCACTACTGAACACGTCATGGTACTCAATGGAAGAATTCCCTGCTCGTATTTGAATAGTACTGTGTGACCTGCTCCCGAACCACTGTAGCCAGCAATTCACCTGAAACGCAGCACCGCTGACAGAGCTGTACTCCTTTAGCGCTTTACCCACGTGTCAGCCTAGACTGTGGGCTCGAGCAGTTTGAACCCAGAAATTTCTGTCTCTGAGGCAGGACCATGACTGAAGGAGCTAAGCTGGAAAGCACAAGAGAATAGAAGAGAAAAATGCTTCTCTGTCTGTTCCAGCGCAGTGTTAATACTAAATGTCCCATCTGCTCTCCATCATAATTAGATATTGTGATATGAAAAATGTCATAATACTGTGACATTCTTACTTTTGGTTACACCTCTGTTTTTTCTCACACCTGATAATTGTACACCACTGGATGTTAACCACATTTTCCAGATCATTGGAGTGCAATTTATTCGCTCGATGCATATGTAAATACCTAGTGGTACAGCTTTGCTTTTTTTACCTTGCCATTTCTAACAAATCTCGTGGATTTGGTTCCCTGGTCCTCATTCGCGAGAAGGCAGCAAAATGGCCAAGAATTTGGCAGCTTTTGGAAGAGCCTACTGTTTTATGCCTAGACCTTTTTTGTAATGACATTCCTATTACTGAAAGAAAGAGCACGGGCATTTTCATAGCATCCCTCACACCTGTGGTTGTCTCAGACTGAAGAAGGGTCTAGGCCCGAAACGTCAGCTTTCCTGCTCCTCTGATGCTGCTTGGCCTGCTGTGTTCATCCAGCTCTACACCTTGTTATCTCTGGTTGTCCCAAGATGCTTTATACCAACACACAGTGTTTGGAGAGTTTTTTTGAAACCCAAACCAGCAGACAGTGTACGCACAGTCAGATCCTGCGAGCTGTTTAATCGCCAATGATCAGTTATTCCAGTTTTGGCATTGTTGACTGGGGTCCAAATATTGACCAGAACATCGATAGAACTCCCGAGCTGCTGAAGGAGGTGCCATGGGATCTTCTGTGTTCACATGAGAGACCAGGCTAGGCTCTAAGTTTATCATCTAATTCAAAAAACAGCACCTCTGACAGTCCAGCATTCCCTCAGTGTGACACTCAAGCATCAACCAATGTTGGCGACACCAGTCCTGAGATTCCCCTCGCCAACCTTTCGCCTCCAGAAATTTACTATGCTGTCGTGCTGTGTGGGGTATTTTCATTGTCCCGCACCTATCCCACCACAGACAAAAATGTTGAGCCTGCCTTTCGTTATATTTTAACAAATACAAAGCTCACATGATGCAAATCACTTTTTAAAAGCTCATTCTCAGGATGCTGGCGTCTCTGACTAGGCTGGGAACCAGTGTCCAACCCAAATTGGAAACCACTGGTGTATTCTTAAACTTTATTTATTCATTGCTAACGTTCCTAATTGCCTAGGGGCAGTTAAGAATCAACCACATGGTCTGGAGTCACATATAGACCAGACTAAGAAAGGACAACAGATTTCCTCCCCATGTGCACCAGATTTTGTTTTTCCACAACAATTGACACTGGTTACATGGTCACCATGAGGGTAGCTTCTTATCCCAGGCTTTTATTAAATGCAATGCTTACCATCCACTATGATGGGATTTGAACCCATATCACCAGCTGGATTACCCCACGATTCCAGGTTATTGTTCCAGCGACTTTACCACTATGCCACTACTACTAATACACCTGATGGTGGCTTTGAAAGTCCCACGAATATAGAAATGCAGCCTGATACAGCACTGAATGAGACTATCCAGCCTATCTTGCTCGTACAAGCCCTTTCAAAGAGTGGAAGTGTTATCCAATCAGTTCCCCACCTCAGCTCCTTGCTAACTGACATGTAAAATTCTTAGCTTCTTCATCTTTCTGGAGTGTTGTAAACATTGGGTGAGAAACTGAATGCTGAAACTTTTGGACAGAGATGTTGTTGAGCCTTACTTAGGACAGAACGTGATGTTTGTTTGTAGTTAATGCCATGTGGGCATCGCAGGCTGGACCAGTATTTATTGCCCACCCTTCCTTACTGTTGAGAAGCTGGTGGTGATCTACTTTGTGGAACCATTGCAGTCCTTGGAGTATAGTTCAGAAGGGAGATCCAGGATTTTGGCCCATCACTGCTGAAGGAATGGTGATATATTTCCAAGTTAGGCTGGTGAACAGTTTGGATGCAAACCTGCAGGGGGTAGTGTTCCCATGCATCTTCTGCCCTTGTCCTTCCAGATTAGAGATTGAGAGTTTGAAAGGTGCTGTTGCAGGCATCCTGGTGAGTTGATCTCTACAATATCTGTGGAGGTACAAAACAGCAGGCTGGATTCAATGCAAGATAAAAAATTAGACTGTCTGGGCAGGAGATGCTGATTCCGAAAGCAACTGTGGAATCTCAGAAGCCATTCAAAGTATTTGACTGGTATGAGAGGTACCTCACACACCATGACTCAGAACATTCTACAATTTCAATGACTAAAGGAATGAGGATGTGTTCTGGAATGAGAGCTGAAATTGTTGCACAATGTAATCTGTTGCTTTTTTGTAGATTTTCTACGAATTTTCTCTGGCCCCTTGTTGGGATACAATTCCATGGGCAGTGACTGTCCCCTTGTGCCCACCCCCTCATGTGCCCATCAACCATGTGTAAACCATGATGGTTCTCAGCAAGATATGGGATTGGGAAATGGGGGAGCATCAGAGACAAAGTGACTCTTCCCATTTAACAATGATAAACCTACACGTGCTCCATGTGTAGATGAGTAGGTGGGGACTGTAATCTGATTCTATCTTCAAAGGCAGTGGCGTTGAGGTCAATTCTAATCCTACTTGAATTAGGGGAGAAGATCCAAGGATTGAAACTGGAAATGCCTGGGTTTGGAGCTCGGCGTTGAAGTGTGTAAACTTGCTGAGTTATCAGCGAGGCTAACCACCACCTTTATTCCATTTTGTGAGGCATTTGCTTTCAGTTCACTGATGTTACAGTGCCGTAGCAGGACCATTACCATGCAAAGGTGTTTCAGTAGTTTCCAACCTGTTGACTTGACAATCCTGATTTAAGCAATCATATAGAGAGGGAAAATAAAAGTCAAGCATCTCTGAATCTCTTATACATCTCTGAATCATTGGGGTTGAGAAAGCCCTTGGGGTAAGGCAGTGCTCTGGCAAGATAATGCACGGTAGAAAAAACATTTTAAGAGTTTTTTTTCTGACACCTTATAAGACCTCCTGACACCTGTAGCCATGCATTAACTTGATGGTTTGTCAGGTTGGAATTCTGGAATTTCATGATCATGATAAATATGTAAAGGATCCAGACAAATAATTAACCCCTTCAATGTAGTTCCACACCTAGGGACATTTCAGGATTGAGTGATGTCTATGTTTAGATCACTGAGTGATCCAACACCAGCCGGTTATGATTGAATATAAGTGCAGCTCGCCAACCATCAATTAGAATATGCACCGCCACTGATGGAATGAATTAATCCTTTCCAGCCACATCATCTGAGGAGAAGTCAGACAGTGCATCACGCACTACAGTTTGTTTATTAGCTTATAATTAGCCCTACTTAAACATTGCAAAAGCAAATACTGAGGAGATATAAATAGTTGTAGACAGGGTCAGCCAGCAATTGAATAGAGGTTAGAGGGGCAGGTCAGTGAACATCATATTTCAGTGCTAACATGAAGAATGATTATCAAATTAGAGTTGAAGTCAGTGTCTGAGATTACTCCCAATTGGTGTGTCTTAATCATCACTCAATCTTAGAAAGTTGCTCAGTGAGGAGCTACGCTGAGGGGGTTAAGGATTAATTTCAAATTATCTCACTAGATAATTGACAAATTTGCAGCATCTGATGGACAGTTTACTGACTAGAGTTTTTGTGCAGGCCGTCTGTATTCACTATTTTGTTAACAATTTGAATGATGGGCTGTTGTGCTACAATGGTATTGTCCCTGCCTCTGAGCCAGGAAACTTGGGTTCAAATTCCACCTGCTCCAGAGGTATACAATAACATCACAGGACATGTAGATTACGAAATATCAAGGGACTTAAATGATAGGGTAAAAACATGCGTGTGATGGCACAAAGATAGGTAAGCAATGTAAATGGAAGTTTAAAAGCACAAAGAGATATTGGTAGAATAAGTGCAAGTAAGTGGGCAAAACTGTAGCAAATGGATTTCAATGCAGCAAAAACTGAGATCATCCAATTTAGACATACAAGATGTAGAATAGTGTATTTTCTAAATGGTGACAAACAAGAAAGGGTGGAGGTCTACAAAGACTTTGGAGCCCAAATATGTGAATCATTAAAAACTAAGGCGAAGATGCGAAATGTTCATGGAATGTTTGCTTTTATATCTCGGAGTCTCAAATGCAAAGGAGTAGACGATAACCTTCACCTATACAAGCTCTGGTTAGACCTAGACTACAATGAGTGGATTTATTCCCCATATCTTAACAAGGGACATATTGGCCTTGGAGGAAGGACTGTGTGATTTATCAGAATAATATCTTGGCTCCAGAGATTACACTACACAAACATGGGGTATTATCTGGACCTTAGCACATCCAAGGATTTGATCAAAATGTCCAAGACATTAAAGGACACAGATAGAGAGCTGAAAAGAAATTATTTCTCATGGTTGGGGAGGCTAGGTCTCAGGAATTTATAGAATCACTACAGCGTGGAAGCAGGCCATTCGGCCCATCAAGTTCATACCGACCCTTCGAAGAGCATCCCACCCAGACCACTCCATCCCTGTAACCCTACATTTCCCATGGCTAACCCACCTAACCTGCACATCCCTGGACACTATGGGCAATTTAGCATGGCCAATCTACCTAGCCTGCACATCTTTGGACTGTGGGAGGAAACTGGAGGAAACCTGTGCAGACACGGGGAGAATTGGCAAACTCCACACAGACAATCGCCCAAGGCTGGAATCACCGGAATCAAACCCTGGTCCCTGGCGCTGTGAGGCAGCAGTGCTAACCACTGAGCCACTGTGCCACCCTGTGCCATTTAATTAACATTAAACATCAGAGTGAAATTAGAAAACACTTCCACACATGCAGCATGATAAGAGTTTGGAACTCTTCGGCAAAAGGCGGTTAATGCTAGATCAATTGTTAATTTTAAAAATAAGATGACTTGTGTAGATCTAATTCCTGACAGGGCTATGGAAGGAATTCCAGGTAATATCCATTTTCTCTCTGCCTCTAAACAAAGAACAGAGCACCAGAAAAAAGATGACATGTGTCTCAGAGCCTAATGATTTGCAGCCTCATAAGTATCTGGTTTTGTGAATACTCTTCCCCTTTCTTCTGTCCAGACCTCCCATCTGTGCTTTTCTGTGAATACCTTTATCAGGGTCAGGATTGTGATTCGGGTACATTTGAATTCTACTCCTACCATTTCCTGTCAGTTCTATCTTTAACAAGAAGGTAAAGAAAATATATATGTACTATTTATATAGCACCTTTCTCAACCATAGAAACCCAAAGTGCTTTCCCACGAATGAAGCATGATTTGCAATGTGGTGACTGTTGTAATGTAGGGAACATGTCAGCCAATTATCATGCAGCAAGTTCTGACAAACAGCCGGGAGATAATCTGTTTTTAATGGTGTTGTTTGTGAGATAAATATTGGTCAGGGGTCTGGAGGAAACTTGCCTATTCGTTATTGAAACGGTGCCGAGATACTTTTTCATTGATTGGAGAGCGTGACGGGGAGATGATTTAAGTATCGCATTCAGAAGTCACATGATAGAAATGAAGACAGACGAGTAGGCACCGCAGATGAACCCATGAAGGAAGAATTTGGAACACTGAGCTGTACAAACGGGCAAGATTCCTGGTCTGTGCAGAGTGAGCATTAAGGCAGTGCTCATCTGCCTCAGGACCCCTTCTGCAATGTGACTCCCTCACTGAGGGCTAAAGAAGGGTAAATTCGTCAGGGTTGGCACCTATAGCTGTTAGGTGACTAGCACTGTATATTGAGTGAAAATGGGACTAGGTTCGCCCCTAATGTCTTTGACTGTTAAACACCCTCACACATATATGAAGAACAGCCATTTGCTAGCGAGTTTAGAGCGCCAGTCATAGTTGAGGTTACGCTGAAACTGTCTCTGCTGGTTTCTCTGGAAAACTGTTGAGACTGGGAGTCAAGTATCTTTTGATCAGCAATGGCCTTAAGGGCTTCAGAATCGGGTCAGGTGTGATTGATAGATGCTCAATTTAATGTGTAGATCAACGATGATCTAAGTGAAAAGTAGAATAGGCTAGAGGGGCTGAAGGGCCTGATTCTGGGCCTATGTTCTTCTTTACCTCACACACATCCAAGTAATTTTGGTTCACGTTGCCTGTGGCATGTGGCTAATTTAGCATTTTATTGTTCTTTAATAGTTAATATTAAGAGCTTCCACAAACAAGTCATCTTCTAATCTGCTGTTATGTATTACATACACCATAGTTATTGTAGACATTCAGAGATTTTTTAAGATTAGCCACAATTGGGCTGAGCAGGCTCGACCAAGCATGTCGTCAACTCTTATTTCTGGTTTCCTTGTGAGTTAATGAGTTATACCCATGAGTCAACTGCAGTTATATCTGTCTTCTCATCAGAGTTTCAGAAAAGATGTGTTTTCATTTGTAACCCGAGATCAGATCTATCATCGGAACCTTGTACGGAACTCCTTCATAAATCACAAACTTGGCTCTGGCTGTGATTGTGAGGCTTGTTTCAGCAGTTGAAAATGTTGGATATTTGCTTCGTGCAACAGGTACGGAATTATCTGGAAAGATAGAGCAAGTTATATTTCCAATGACCTGCTGCGTCGAATATTTAGCAAGATGAGCAAGTTGCAAATAAAAACCGAAAGAAGTGGTTCTGAGGAAGGGTCACCAGACCCGAAACGTTAATCCTGATTTTTTTTTTTCTTTGCAGATGCTGCCAGACCTGCTGAGCTTTTCCAGCAACTTCTGTTTTTGTTCGTGAGCCAAACTGCAAACTGTTTGAGCGTTAAGAAGGGGAACTTGCATGATTGGACAGCTTTAGTTAGAAGTCTGAAAGTGCTGGTTTCATGAGTAGTTCCTTCCTTTAATGTGTGCAGGAAAAAGCAGTTACCTCCTTGGCAAGTGTATAGGTGGGTGTGGCATAGTGGGAGTATCCATACCTCTGGGTCAGAAGGTCTGGGTTCAAGTTCTGTATGTCTCAAAACATATATGAACAGGTCAATTTATAAATTTCTACAGCTAAATAGGGGTCATGTATCAGGATTTAATGACCATACTTCCAGGAAAGGGACTTGAGTTTTGCAAAATTACATTTAATGTTAGCGTTTAAAACAAAGCATGCTCTTTATAAAGGCACCAAGACAATATATGTATAAAATGCCAATAAATTTGTTTAAATGCTATCAAATTATTCCTTCATATTATTTCCCAAATGATAGCAACTTTACTAGCCTGTCACAGTAATTGGCTAATATTTCATTGAAAGCCTTATGTAGAATGGTGCCAACTGGCCTTCAGTTTGAATACAAGTTGATAGAAATGAAAGCATAAGCACTACACAACTACATACTTAACACCATAACTACCGCATAACTTCATACATAACACTATTAACACCATACAACTACACATTTAACACCGTAACCACCACACAACTACATACGTAACACCATAACACAACGACATACGTAACAGTGAGGACCAGCTTTGACCAGACCTAGGAGAATGCAAGAGAATAATTAGGAGGTTATTATGCTTAAGTGAAGCAAGACAACCTCCCGAGTCCACCTTTGAAATAACCAAGGAGGTATATGAAGATAAAAGGTATACATTTTTTGTTGAGGAGACTGTTAGTCTGTTTAGATTTCAAGCAGTACAGAC
Organism: Rhincodon typus; assembly: GCF_021869965.1. Taxonomy (NCBI): domain Eukaryota; kingdom Metazoa; phylum Chordata; class Chondrichthyes; order Orectolobiformes; family Rhincodontidae; genus Rhincodon; species Rhincodon typus. The sequence goes on from NC_063349.1 coordinate 6,513,183, forward strand.
TGCACATGTAAATATCAGGTGGTTGCATCTTTTGCAGCAGTCACTCATTCTGCTGTAGTGAGATGATCTTTATTTAACTTCCAGCTGTTTAATTGTAGGAATTGAGAGAGATCATCTAAGCTTATAGATGGAGGAGTAGATTGAAAGAAATGTTGTTGGTTAGTGGCGTATGTTATATATAATGTGTCTCACTGAACATAAAAACAGTGTATAAGGACAAGTATCCATTGCCCTTCACTATCTGGTTCTCTGAACTCTAACACAAGAGATGATCCAAAGCAAGGCCTGAAACTTGTGACAATGCATGAAACCTTGGAGTGCAGGTTCATAGTTCCTTGAACGTGGAGTTGCAGGTAGACAGGATGGTGAAGAAAGCGTTTGGTATGCTTGCCTTTATTGGCCACTACTTTGAGTATAGGAGTTGGGACGTCATGTTGCAGCTCTACAGGATGTTAATTAGGCCACTTTTGGAATACTGCGTTCAATTCTGGTCTCCCTGCTATAGGAAAGATGTTGTTAAACTTGAAAGAGTGCAGAAAAGACTTACAACAATGTTGCCAGGGTTGGAGGGTTTGAGCTCTTGGGAGAGGCTGAATAGGCTGGGCCTATTTTCCCGGGAGTGTCAAAAGCTGAGGGGTGACCTTATACAGGTTTATAAAATCATGAGGGGCATGGATGGGGTGAATAGCCAAGGTCTTTTTCCCAGGGTGGGGGAGTCCAAAACTAGAGGGCATAGGTTTAAGGTGAGAGGGGAAAGATTTAGAAAGGAGCTAAGGGGCAACTTTTTCATGCAAAGGGTTGTGCATGTATGGAATGAGCTGCCAGAGGAGATGGTGGAAATGAGTAGAATTACAACATTTAAAAGGCATCTGGATGGGTACATGAACCGGAAAGGTTTAGAGGGATATGGGCCAAATGCTGGCAAATGGGACAAGATTAATTTAGGATATCTGGTCGGCATGGATGAGTTGGACTGAAGGATCTGTTTCCGTGTTATGACTCTATGACTTTGCCTAGCTGTTCTGCAGTTTCTTTTTGATTCTGGTGTCATTGCAATGTAATTGGAAGGTGGGAAGGCTTCAGGCTGAATTGCTGAAATAAGTCTTGCAGTATCGTGTAAGATTATGTCCTTGAAGACCATGTTTGTATCTAGAGAAAGCACTTCAAGTTGTGAAAGTTCAGGATTCGCTGGTGGCTGAGTGACTTTGAGGTCATGGTTCAGAGTGTCAGGCGGCAGTGTTGGGGAATATTCCTTGGGCCAGACTCACTTTAGTAGCTGAGCTTTATGAATTTCATTCAGTTGCAATGGTTACCAGCCCAATGGACCAGTGTTTGAAGAAACTGCCTGATGCATCATTAAACAAGACCCATCAACTTCAGTTCCTGGGTGGGTTCTGCATTGGGTGGTTTCAGCTGTGAGAACAGTGGGAACATCACAATGGGCATCCAAGATCTCAAGACAGGCAATGGAAACCTAGGTTCAAGGTTCTGAACTTTATGCCATCGTCCTGCTTAAAAAAAAGTGGGTTAGTCTGTGAGATTTGGGAAGTCAAGGCTGTACTTATTTGCCAAGACCTATATAGCTGCTAACTAGGATTGCTGTTTATATTACTTGAAGAATTAACGCTTTGACAAAGTAAAGGAAGGCTGTGGACGTTGGGCCTAAGACTGTAAACAATAGATTTTTATTGGCTAATGCAGCGAGGTATATGGAAACACAAGTTCTAGGGGAGTCGATGGCCTAACGGTGAACTATTAATCCAGAGACCTAGACAATATTCTGGGGACCTGGGTTTGAATCCTGCCCTGGCCAATGGTGGAGTTTGAATTGAATAAAAATCAGGAATTATGAGCCTAATAATGACCGCAAATCATTTGTCAGAAAAACCCATCTGGTTCACTGATGTCCTTTAGGGAAGGAAACAGACATCCTTACCTGCTTTGGTTTATATGTGACTTAAGGCCCACAGCAATGTGGTTGAATCTCAATTTCCCTCTGGGCAATTAGGGATGGGTAATAAATACTAGCATAGCCAGTGACACTCTCATCTGTGAATATTTAAAAAGTGGGCTAAATGGAGTTGGGGTGTAGAACAGCTATCTCATTGAATGGGCAGAATGGCTTTCTCCTCTTGCTATCTTCTGGTTATACCCAAAACAGTACTTCAGTGTGTATCAGGTCCTTCATGAAAAAATTGGCAGAAAAGAGAAATGAAAGGTAGACAGCAAGTGAAGTGATCTCTTTCCAGTCCCGCTCTACACCTTGTTATCTCTTTCCAGTCCCACCTCTCTTTCCCCTACACAGAGAGGGAGAGAATATGCTAGCCTTTTGTCCAGGCCAGCCATTGTTTTGCTAATCCTGAAATGTACACATTCATCTGATCTGTGGCTCAGTAACTGAATGGTGAGGAACCTTGATAACACACCTTCAACGTTCCGGTGGAGAGATGAGCAAAGCCAGATCGATGTTTGCATCAGTTGCGTTTTTTTTCCAAGTACAGGATCCACCGTGACAGTGATTTGCAGGTGACCTCATCTTTATTGCAGCACACAACTGTCAGAATGTGGGGTAATACAACCTTGAAACCTGGCATGAAAACAGTGCCAATCAGAAAATCCTCAACCTTTGGGCTAGGCTTTGAGTTCAAACATCTCCCCTTCCCCCAAAACTGGAACCCCAAAGCAGAGCATAGGCAGACAGGGGACTGTGTGGAATGCCAAGACGGGGTGATTAGAAGACACATATCTCCTCTCTGGGACTTTGTCCCAGTTAATTCATAAAATATTAGGCACTTTAACCCTTACCAGTTGCATCCTTACCTAACAATTCCAACCCCCCAGTCTCCCTTAGTCCCTCATACCCTCCATGTGACCTCCATAACCATCCATCAATATCCACCCTAAGCAGCACTCTAGAGCCATGTGGAAGTGAGAGAAAACTACTGCCAATCTAATCCAACTCTCATTTACAAAAACTTGCAGTGAAAAATATTCCATTCATGAAATCCATTCAATGCTTTTAAAACTCTTGAAGAAGCTCACCTCCTGTGCAAACAAACATCTGTTTAGGCTCCCATCAAAGAGTGCTGAAGCTTTAATAATCTTTAAAACTGTCCAAACTATGAACTCAGAAAAACCTGCCGGGGGAGGGTAACTTTTGAAACTCAGCCAAGGATTTTTAATTACACATAACAGCTATTTGGAAATATCAACAGGGCTCTCAAAGAAATTGTACCAAAGAAGTTAATACATTTGCACCGGATGGCCTGTCAATCCAAACAGTCTGGAAGGGAATTTTTTTACGTACTCAGTGATAGCTGCAGGCTGTTTTTTTAAAACAAACTTTAAAGAGCGGGATTTTCTGTTTTGGAGAACTATGACAATTATAGAGAACCTATACAACCTTTAAGAGTATTGCTCGATCGAGTCATGGCCCCCACACTGCCACTTGCTTGCAACAGCCAAAATTGGATCTATTTGAACTTAGCAGGGCCATTTGAATTTATGCTTAGTTTGGGTTCCCCTTCTGTGTGAAATACATCATTACCCAAAGGGTGGCATGGTGTCTCAGTGGTTAGCATCGCTGTCTCACAGTGTTAGGGTCTTGGGTTCTGTTCCATCCTCGGGCAACTGTCTGTGTGGAGTTTACACATCATCTGTTTGGATGTGCTCAAGTATCCTCTCACAGTGCAAAGATGTGCAGGTTAGGTGGATTGGCCATGTTAAATTGCCCATAGCATCCAGGGGTGTGCAGGCTAGTTGGATTAGCCATGGGAAATTCAGGGAAAGGGTAGGGGTTTGGGTCTGGGTGGGATGCTCTTCAGAGGGTTGGTGTGGACCCAGTGGGCTGAGTGGCCTGATTCCCACACTGTAGTAGATTCTATGCTCTCCCAACTCCAGCATCCAGTTCCCTCCTGCCATTTTTAAAAGTCTGTGGAATCTTCCTAACGCTGTGGCATTCTGGCCCCTGTGTCTTATTTGTACACACACACAGATGCTGCCAGACCTGCTGAGCTTTTCCAGCAACTTTGTTTTTGTCCCTGTGTCTTATTATTTTAAATGCACTTTATCTTTCATTAAGACCCAACAGTCCACAGAAACCATGAGCAATTCATGCTATGTGGAGCTGAAGTCCTCTCATTTCTTCTGGCTGCCTGTGGTAAATTTTAATTCAACAGAAAAAATATTGATGTAGGCAAGCCATCCTACTGTTTTGTGCGTGGTTAAGTAGTACCCATTAGGATTGAGTGAATCATGTTCTGAAGCTAGCTGTTGATCTTACATGAAGTCAGATAAACCCTGAGAGTTCACACTTCTTGCATTTGTTCAGGAAACAAATGAGCCTCTCATCAGCAGGCACTTAGATCATGTTTTAAATCAGGGTTAATGTTATGTTTCTACATCAATATTTGAGAGGGCGGGAGTTCGTGTTCCCCCGTGACAGTTTCAGAATCTGAATTTGAATTTAAAAGTCTAGAAATAGAAATGAAGCTGCAGGTAAAAGTAACTACAAAGTGGTTTGATTGTAGTTAAGGCCCATTTGGTTTATTGACATCATCAGGGAAGCAAATCTCCTATTCATAGAGTCGTACAGAAACAGACCCTTCGATCCATCCAGTCCATGCTAACCATTTTCCCAAAGTAAACATTCGTGAATCCATTCCCACATCAACATCATTGACTCCTCCAGGTTTCTTCCCATAAGGGCATTAATGTACCCATAGGATTTACAACTTCACAGTTTCATGGCCATGCTTATTGATGTCCACTTCTTGCTTGTCAAGTCTTATACAAGATATCAAATTCTCAAAATATAATGACGATCAAGGATTCATTGCTGGAACTTGAACACAAAATCTAATATGACAGGGCAGAGGCCATGCCTCATTGTTGGAGGCATTGCCCTTTGGATAATATTTTAATCCTTTCAGATGCATGCACTGCGGTCTGGAAGAAGAATCATGTCCTTCTCCTTTGTGAATACACATGTGAAGTATTTGTTAAGGACCTCACCCACTTCCTCTGGATCCATACATCAGTTCCCTCCATTGTACTTTAGTGGACCCTTTCCCTTTCCCTAGCTACCCTCTTGCTCTTTACATATGTATAAAACAATTTGGGATTTTCCTGTTTGCCAAGGTGGTTGGATGATGAGTCTAGAGAGGGGTATGTTGATATTCTAGGGCAGGTTGATATAAAAAAGTATTGGGTGCTTTCAAAAGCAGTAAGATAGAAAATGTGCTGCCAGAGGAAGTGGTGGAGGTACAATTATGACATTTAAAAGGCATCTGGATGGGTATATGAATAGGAAGGATTTAGAGGGCTATGGACCAAATGCTGGCAAATGGGACTAGGTCATATTGCGATGTCCGGTCAGCGCAGATGAGTTGGACCAAAGAGTCTGTTTCCATGCTGTATGACTGATTATGACTCTAACAGGAAATCTCTGTAGTGTCCTGGCCAAACATGACTGAAACAAATTATCAACATATTGTCCTTTTGCTCTCTTTGTGGGAATTTGCTGTATGCAAATTAGATGTCACATTCTCCTACGTTAAAACAGTGATGGTACTTCCCCAATACGTTGGTGGTAAAGAACTTCAGGATATCCACCAGACATGGTAAACTTGGTGTAGATCCAACTCCTTCCTTTTGTATTTGACATGTTCCCCTGCCATATTCCAATTTAAGATCATAAGAACTTGGAGCAAGTTATTCAGCTTTTCAAGCCTGTTTCATCCCTTAATATGCCCATTGCTGATCCAGTTGTGACCTTAAATCCTCCTTCCAGCCATCTCCCCAGTTCTGAGGAAGGGTCACCGGACCCGGAACGTTAACTCTGATGTTTTCTTCACAGATGTTGCCAGACCTGCTGAGCTTTTCCAGCAACTTCTGTTTTTATCTCCCCTGTATGTCAAAACTCTGTCTAACTTGGCCCCAACTGCTCTCCACACAAGAAAAGTCTTCTGCTCTCTCCTTTTATAATTTATTCTGACATACTCCTCTGACAGACCTTGGATTAACTGGTCTATATTCCCTGTTTTCAGTCTTCCTTATTCGTTCGCTAGAGGTGTTAACACTTGCTATTTTCCAATCTCCTGGGGCCTTGCCAGAAATGAGGGGTTTTTTTTTCGGATTGCAACCAGTGGATCCACTGTCATGGCCATCACTTTATTAAGGGTGAAGATATTTTGATTTTTTAAAATTTGATTTATTATTTTTACAAGGTACAGTGAAAAGTTTTGTTTTGCATGCTTTATAGGCAGATCATACCATACAAAGTTCATCAGTATAATAGAACAAAGTACAATGTTACGGCTGCAGAAAGATTGTGGTGTTCAGGGGATAAGTCAGCCATTAGTTTTTCTCCGTTGAAAACAAAAAAATGCTGGAAATCACAGCAGGTCAGGCAGCATCCATCAGAGACATCAAGAAGGATCATCTAGACTCAAAATATGAGCTTGCTGTCACTCCACAGATGCTTCCTGACCCACTGTGATTTCCTGCATTTTTTTTTTGTCTTCAGTACAGATTTCGTAAGTTTGCAGATGACACCAAAATTGGCAGTTAGTGGACAGCCAAGAAAGTTACCTCAGAATAGAACGGGATCTTGATCAGATAGTTGAATTTAGATAAATGTAAGATGCTGCATTTTGGAAAGGCAGAACAGGGCAGGACTTGTACACTTAATAGTAATGTCCTGGGAAGTGTTACTGGACAAAGAGACCTCGGAGTCCAGTAACACTTGTCCAAGTTCACAGTTCCTTGAAAGTGGAGTCACAGGTAGATAGGATAGTGAAGAAGGCATTTGGTATGCTTGCCTTTATTGGTCAGTGCATTTAGTATAGGAGTTGGAGTTTGTGTTGCAGCTGTTAAAGCACGTTGGTTAGGCCACTATTGGAATACTGTGATCAGTTCTGTTCTCCCTGCTGTAGGAAGGATATTGTGAAACTTGAAATGGCTCAAAAAAGATCTACAAAGATGTTGCCAGGGTTGGAGGGTTTGAACTATAGGGAGAGGCTGAATAGGCTGGGGCTATTTTCCCTGGAGCGTCAGAGGCTGAGGGGTGACCTTACAGAGGATTATAAAATCATGAGAGGCGTGGATAGGGTAAATAGACAAGGTCTTTTCCCCAGGATAGAGGAGTCCAAAACTAGAAGGCACAAGTTTAAGGTGAGAGGGGAAAGATATAAAAGGGACCTAAGGGGGTAACGTTGTCAAGCAGAGGGTGGTGTGTGTATGGAATGTGATTTTTTTTTTTCTTTATTCATTAATGGGATGAGGGCATCGATGGCTAGGCAGCATTTATTGCCCATCCCTAATTTCCCAGAGGGCAGTTCAGAATCAACCACATTGCAGTGGATGTGGAGTCACATGTAAGGTGAGACCAGGTAAGGATGGCAGTTTCCTTCCCTAAAGGACATTAGTGAACCTGATGACTTTTTCCAACAATCGACAATGGACTCATGGTCATCATTAGATTCTTAATTCCAGATATTTTGCTGTCAGAGGAAGTGGTGGTGGTTGGTACAAGTACAACATTTAAAAGGCATCTGGATGGGCACATGAATAAGAAGTGTCTAGAGGGATATGGGCCAAATACTGGCAAATGGGACTAGATTTATTTAGGATATCTATTTGGCCTGGACGAGTTGGACCGAAAGGTCTGTTTCTGTGCTGTATAACTCTGTGACTCTTTAACTCAATCTGCAGTAATTTGCTTTGACATTAATAAGGGGGCATTAATGAGAGGTCATCCAGATATTTCCTTCAAAGATTTTATTTGACTGTTTACCTCTTCCATGAGATGGTATGAATCTATATGGAGTCTATATAAATTGTGATGTACAACTGTGTGGGATAGGCTGGATGGGTCAGTTTGAAGTTCACTTTGCTTTTTCTTTTGTCTTATTCTTTGCATTCCAGAATATTCTGGAACAGCTTCTTGGCTTCAGTCAGCGTTTTATTTCATCCTTCTCTTCTGGTGGGTATTGAAACTAAGTTGTTGGTACTCATCGTACAACGTGTGGCCTTAAATTTGTCAAAAACAGTTGGTTGACTTCACAACGAATGCATATCTTGGCAGCTCCCAGGGACTTTAAAACTGTGGAGTGGCCTAGTATTTGCTTTTATCCTGCAGTGGGGAACTTTTTAGTTAAAGCTGCCTCTTTCCGCATTTATGTTGTGTTGCAGCTGTTTGCGCAAAGCTAATGCGTTTCAAGCATGGTGCTTCTTCAAGCCCTGGGGCTGCCTGAGCAATTTGTGCTCATCAAGGGAATTCTGTGTTTATTGAGTTCTAGCTCTTCAGCTCCCTGTGTGAGTGACTCATGCATTCATCAATGTCTCCGCTTCTTGTTACATTGGAATTTCTGCCCCTCTGGGCTCAATTTTCCCATCCAGACACTATGGAAATCACTCCCTTTTTTGCTGTGTGAAGGTTCGATGTGAAGTGAGTGTAGAATGGAAGAGAGGTTTTCATTTGGCTTAGCACTTTCCATGATTGCTGGATGTCTCGAAGTACTTAAGCCAGTCAAGTCCTTTAGATGTGCCTTCACTGTTATAATGCAGCAACCAGCACCAAACTCCCAAATATGATAATGACCAGATAATTTGAGATGTCGATTAAGGGATAAATATGGCTCAGCACATCAGAGGTAACTTCCCCGATTCTTCTTTCAAATAATGCCAATGGGATCTCCATCTGAGAGGACGTGTGGTGTTTCTGTTTAACATCTCATCTGAAGGTCTGACTTCCAACATTGCAGCACTCCATCAGTATTGCTGGAGTGCCTTGGTTTCTCAAGCTCTGGAGTGGGGTTTGATTCCATAACCTTGTGACTCAGAGGCAAGTGTGCCACTGACAGAGCCAACCGTTGGTGGTTCAGGCAGTCCCAGATCAGTTCCAAGAATGGGTGAGATTGTAACGTACAAAGCCCATCTGCCCTTTACAAAGCACACACCAGTAGTCTGATAGAATGCTCTCTAACTGCGTCAATGAGTGCAGCTCTAACAATGCTCAAGATTTACAAACAGGTCCAGAGTTCCTTGAAAGTGGAGTTGCAGCTAGACAGGATAATGGAGAAGACATTTGGTACACTTGCATTTATTGGTCAGTGCACTGAGTATGGGGTGCATTGGGTCAGACCCTGGAATCCTTCATAACAGCATTGTGTGTGTTTCTACACCCCAAGAATTGCAGTTTTCAAAACGGCAGCTCACCACCACTTGCTCCATGAAGGATGGGCAATAAACGCTGGCCTAGCCAGTGATCCCATAAACAATTCAACAAAAAATTTTAGCTTTGACATCAGTCAATCAGAACTACCATGGGTTAAAACAGGAACTGGAGAAGTTTTGAATGGTGTAGAAAGGGTGATTTCTCTGCGGTAGGGAGTGCAGGAACTTGTTGCGACCTTTCCTGAGATTGCAAATGTGTATTCAACTCCCCGACACTGACATCACTGAATGTGAAATTTGCCGAAATGATGCTGTTGTGATTTTCTTTTCGAACTCCAAGACAAATGGCTCCATTCAGCAGACCTCTGTGTATAATGTAAGCTAATAAGAACCTTGAGCACAAATAACAGTGAAAGGCCTCGTATTTGTGGAGAAATTTCAAGTCCAATAAATTGCAATCACTATTTTATTTCAACCAAGCCCCCATGTCAGCTTACGCTTCCACAGCAAAGATCCACAAACAAGAAGTCAATTTAAAACCAAACTCTTTAATCAAGCAAATACAGAATGCTAGAGACACTCAATAGGCCTAGCAATATCTGTAGAAAGAGAACCAATGCTTAAAATTTTGAATCTGGTATGACACTTCTTCAGAAAAATCTTTCAGTTCTGAGTATTAACTTTGTTCCTCTCTCTGTAGATTCTACCAAACCTGCTGCGTTTCTCCAGCATTCTTTGTATTTGTTTCAGATTTTCAGCATCTGAAATATTTTGCCTTTATTCTTTTAAGCATTTTAGTCACTGGGCCTATTATTTCCTTCCAGGGCTGTGCATCAGTTTTATCTGAGCGTATTCCTGTTTAGGTCATTGAAACATTTTATGATGGTAAAGGCGCTATAGCAATGCAAGTTGTTGTGAGTCATAAGTTATTGGTGGATTGTTAGAGACAAGAATGTTAGCTGAGAACAGGAAGAATATCTTGTGCTTTATGAAAAGAGAGTGGATCAGCTGGGCTTGTACTGACTGGAATTTATAAAAATGTGTAGGGTGGATCTCACAGAAACATATAAAATCCTGATGGGACCGGACAGGCTAGATGCAGGAAGAATATTAGGGGAGTCCAGAACGAGGGGTCACAGCCTAAGAATAGAGGGTAAGCCATTCAGGACTGAGATGAGGGAGAATTTCTTCTCTCGGAGGGGTGTGAACCTGTGGAATTCTCTTTCACAGGAAGCTGTTGGGGCCGGATCATTAGATATATTGAAGAGGGAGCTGGACGTGGCTCTTGCAGTCAAAGGGATCGAGGGGTATGGAGAGAAAGCGGGAATGGGATACTGAAATTCCATGATTAGCCACGACCATATTGAATGGCTGTGCGGGCTCAAAGGGCCGAATGGCCCACTCCTGCACCTATTTTCTGTGTTTATTTGTAAATAATGCAATGGGATCTTTACCATTTAGTTGAACTGCTGTAAGGGGAAGACAGGTCTTAAAGTCACCCCTAATAAACAGCACCTCTGGTGACGCACTGGGATTGCCGGCCTGGAATCTGGTCTCTACCTTTGCATTGGACCTGTAGTTGCAATTATTCTGGCTCAACATCATCTGCACTGCTGGCAGTGCTTTCTTAATTCAGTTTCTTACCAATGGAAAAGCATGTCAGTTGTGGGGAGCGCTCTTGTCTCTCAGTTGGGATGCTATTGGTTCAAGTCTCACTCCAGAGACTCGAGGACAAAGACCAAACTGACAGAGCAGGGCACTGAAGGAGTGTTATCCCGGGAGAGGCATGGAGTTTCAGACAACACAATCAACCTAGGCCCCTCCAACCTGTTAGGTGGATCTAAAAGATCCTCTGGCACCATTGGAAGAAAAGCAGATGATCTGAGTACCTGGTTGACTTCTGTATCTCCCAAGCAATATCATGAGTAAAATAGATTGCTCATGGGACCTTGCTGTGTTCAAATTGGCTGCAGAATTTCCTTCTTTACAACTGTGACTGCAGAGTAGTTCTGGGTTGTTAAAAGGCTTTGGGCTGTAGAAGGTGCTGCTTAATCAAAGGCATGTCTTTATTGTCAGACCGTACAGCTCAGATGGCCATTCAGTCCGTCAAATCTGTGCAGGCTGTGTGAACAAGTGACCCAATTAGCCTGAGTACATATTGGTCAAGTCATCTGCAAGGAAGAACAAGTTACCAAATCCTAACTTTGAGAGAGGACATACAGGACAGTGATCAATGGGTTGAAGAATGCAAGTCAGGAAAAACGTAATGATGAAAAGATCCTGTAGTTGCTGTGCTGGCCAGGACAAAATGATGAATGTTTCCTCATTTGCTCAGCAATCATTTGTGTATAAGTGTCTTGATCTGGAGAAATCAGACTCCCAGGACTAAACAACAATGTTTTCCAAGGACATCTGATTCCATACACTGATGTGTAGAATTGCCATGTTGTTTGTAAGAATTGATTAAAGCTTTTCTATTGACAGACATCTGTTGTGATTCCATTAATATTGATCTAACGGATAATGTTACATTTCTGTTGCATGATCATATTGGATCATTCCAGGGAAGTGGGACAAGCATGTCAGCACATCACCCATCTCTCGCACGTCCTGACCAACATTTCCTTCTCAATTAGCACTCAGAGAAGCAAATGAAGTGGTCATTCATCTCTTCGCTGTTTGCGGGGCCTTTGCAAAGTGATTGCTGAGCATGTCATCGCAGAACAGCCGAAACTGTACCGTGTTATTTAATCTGCCTCGTTGCTTTGGGAAATTTGAGTTGTGTCATACAGGACAAGCGATTTGGACACAGTCATTGTCCCATTTCACGGGAAGGTGGCCTCAATAACAGTTGATCACTGTCAGCAGGTTTAACAAGTGGGCATTGCAATAACTGCCCTCTGCAATCATGGGGCAAGAAAATGAGAAAAGAAAACAACAGGTGAATGAAGGTTACAAGTTGGCACAGTTTATGTCTCATCATTGAGCAACTGAAAGTATTGAGCTGTGTTAGCCTCTTTGAATGGCAGGTCCTGCTCTCTGAGCCGAGACACAAAGGTCAGGCAGAATCTTATGGGGAGTGGGCTTGACGATGGTGGGAATGTATATGTGAAAACACACTCCGTTGAGAATCTACGGGAGAAAATGGATTTTGGACAGAGCAGGGAAAAAAGGAGGTTTCCACATACAAACTCCACCAACTCTAGTTTGAATTTAAACTGAAAACATTTTGAACGTTTGATGAGCAATTTGAAATGAGAAGTCTGAATTCTAAAACCGTTGGGGATCAAGTGTTAGCCGTCAGTGAAAGTGGCACACGGCAGCTTCGTAATATTATAAGCATAGAACAAAGCAACCTAGTCACCCTGGCAACAGGGAGTCTACAGCATACTGCGACTATCTCCTTAGTAACTGAGCATGCTCTCAGGCGATAGATGTATGTGCAACTTATAGTCAATGTTGTTTCCAGTCTTGAACCGGCGTTGAGGGGATTGTGAAATAATTCACAACACTGTGATAGGCTCTTGTTCAAGCACTTGAACAAAATAATAACCTACTTGGATCAATGGTACCTGCAAGAATTGAAGTGGGGTTGGTCTGAATGGGACTGCTGACCTCTACTGCTGAAGCCTGGATTTATTGCCTCTCTTGCTGTTGTCTTCATTCCTAATGATAGTCAGCACTTTTGTCAAGTTGTATTCCTGGCTTTTTACAATATTGAAACAAGCACGGTAGCTCAGTGGGTAACACTGTTACCTCACAGCACCAGGGACCCGGATTCGATTCCAGCCTCAGGCGACTGTCTGTGTGGAGTTTGCACATTCTCCCCGTGTCTGTGTGGGTTTCCTCCCACAGTCCAGAGATGTGCAGGTTTGGTGGATTGGCCATGCTAAATTGTCCATAGTATCCAGGGATGTGTGGATTAGCCATGGGAAATGCAGGGTTACAGGGATGGAGTGTATGGGTGGGATGTGCACTGTGAGGGGCAAACAGGAAGGAAATTAACAACAAGGCTACATGAGCACCAACTGGCTACAAAAACATGCCCAATACTCACTCATCTCTATCCACGTGGATAAGGAGGGTAATGAAACGTCTGTGGAATAACAATGAACCAGCTCGGCGAGCCAACCAACCACAACACCAAATGGCCTCTTTCTGCACTGTAGGGATTCTATGGATGTTTGTGAGGTAATTGTAAGAGTAACCATTTGACAGAGCACAGTCACTTGGCTCAAGCAATTTGAGGCAGTGAATTAAAATTATCACCCAAGCTGTGTAATTAATTTCAGGTCCATAGCCCTGGTCAATCCTTTAAGTGGCCCGACATGATGTGCAGTCAGGAGTATATCCAAACTGCCTGGTCAACTTCCAATGATATGGTCCTGCCTCACCCAAGTAACAGGAAAATATCCTTATAATCCGAACTGGGAATTGAATTTCCATGTATACCCCAAAAATAAATATCTCCAATTGTGTAGAGGTTACACAGATGAGACAAGCATCAGTTTGCTCTATGGAATGCTGGTTATAATCAAAACTCACTTACTTCTCCTAACTTTAAAGCCCCTTTTTTGTACTTTGAGATTACAAAAAGTAATCATTTGTGTAGCCATGATCAGTGGTATCCTTTCATCCCACCATGCCCTCTCTAAACCTGCAGCCTTTCTGTACTTTTCTCAGACTATGGTAGTCGCCGTGACTCAGTATTGATTCTTTTACTTTTGAGTCAGAAGCTTGTGGGTTTAAGGCCTGCTCCAAGGACTTGAGCACATAATCCACTTTGAAACTCCTGTTCTATACTGGGGGCGGGGTGCTGCACTGTTGGAAGGGCCATCTTTCAGATGAAGCATTAAACCAAACTCCTTGCGAGCTCAATTTGGATGACGCAAGCCTTGAGACAAGGGGTACGTCAGGGCCTAGAGCTGCCAGAGGCTTCAGTGCTGAAGTACGGTGGGGGTGGGGGTTGGGGGTGGAGGTTGTAGGCCTAGGGGCCCACAGGCCTGGACCAGGAACATCATTGAGGATGTATTTTCTGTCCCTGACCATGAAATGACCCCTCTGGCATTATTTCCATAAAGAACAGGGATGTTCTGTTGCTGGCCCAATAATTGTCAATGAATTTGTAAAACTGCAGGATATTATCTATTAATTTATCACATTACTGTTTCTGGAAGCTTGCTGTGTACAAATATGCTGTCACATTCCTGTATTATAATAGCTCTAGTTAATTGGTTGTGAAGTGATTTGGTATATCCAATGGTTGTATAAGATTATATAAACCAGATCATTTCTTTTTCAACTTTTTTGTAAGACTACTTTGGCAAAACTGTTGTTTACCCCTCCTGATATCTCTGGTTAGCATGGCCTCCATTATTTTTTATCGGTGCTATGTAAATGCACATTGTCCCAGCAATGGGACTGTTTTACATGGGGTGGAGTGGGGGGGTTGGTGAACTCACCACAGTCAATACTCTGGTCCTTTCTTTTAACGGATAATTCCGACTGACTAATTCATTCCTTGGTTTTCCCATATACAGTCCCGCCTCCTTTCCCCCCGTCCTGGAATGGAAATCAGCAACGGATCTGTGATCATTGCTGGTCCAGGGATTGGCCAATCCCTAGGCGTGGGCTCCTGATCACCTTCCTTATCTGTTCTCGAAATCAAGAGATCCGGGTAGCAGTTTAATTGTGTTGAATTTTCAGCCCAGGAACAGGTCACCCTGCAGTCTCCTTCCATATGTCAACATCATTTCTATTTCTTTCTGTCTCAAGTGGGACCAGTTTAATTGTGAAAACTGGGCGACATGAACATGTTGGGCCGAAGGGCCTGTTTCAATGCTGTAAACATCTATGACTCACTGTGCTTATTTAACTTTCTCTTAAATACCTAACTGCCTATCGTGCCTTTGAGCATTCTCAATGCCCTCCAGGTGATGAAGATCTTCCAAAATTGATAAGTGACAATCTTCGAGTAATCTATTTTTGGTCGTGCCCATACATTTTCCTCACAATGATCACATGTATACGATAGGTTTCAGATCAGAGCTCTGGAACTCTCCCACCAAAATCAATTGAAGTTTGATTGAGAACTTCAATGCATTAACAGGAAAAGACAGGGTAGATAAACTATTTCCACTGGTCGGGAATTTTAGAAACAGAGGGCATTGTCTGAGAATTAATGCCAGACCGTTCAGAGGAGATATTTGGAAACACTTCTATACACAGAGAGTGATAGATGTTTGGAACTCTCTTCCAGTAAAGGCAGCAGATGCTGGGTCAGTTGTTAATTTTATATCTGAGGTAGCTAAAGTTTGGGTAAGCAAAGGTATTTAAGGATACGGGTCAAAAGACAGGTCTGTGGTTTTAGGCCACAGATTAGCCATGATCTCATTGAACAGCGGAACAGGCTCAAGAGACTAAATGACCTACTCCTCTTCTTATGCTGACATAATTTGTTGGCAGGATAAAATCTCAAACAAATTCTCCAGACCATGAGAGGACCTGCAGGAAATGACAAAATCAATTGCAGTTTGGAAACACACAATGAACACAGAGTTAACGTTTCGGGTCTGGTGACCCTTCCTCAGAACCCTCAGTCACTGGACCCTCAGTAACTGAAACGTTAACTCTGTTTTCTCCTTCACAGATGCTGCCAGACCTGCTGAGCTTTTCCAGCAACTTTGTTTTTGCTTCTGATTTACAGCCTCTGCAGTTCTTTTGGTTCTTGTTTGTAATTTGTTCATTGGGTGTAAAGGAGAAAGCAAGCTGGGTTCTTACCAATTGGGGAGTTTTGCCTTCTGGACAGTGTCCAGATGGGAACTGTGGAAACTGGTAATCTATAGATTTACAATAAAACCTGGTAAATCCCTGAAAGTCTTTTACTGCCTAATCAAACATATCGATATCAGTTTGTGAAACTTGTCCAAACAGGTTGCAAACTGCTGTTATCTGAAGTAGCTCAACATAGAGACTGGTACTTTGACAACAGACTGTTGAAAAAAGACTAAGCATTTGGTGGCAAAATGATTTGCATTGACTTTTTGTTGAAAATTTGAAACCTTCCTCTCCTGTGCTTCCCACCAAGAAATAAACACCGATAACTATCCGCTTTCAGATTACCAGCGGCTGATGACAGTAGCTGAAGGAATCACCACGCTCCTCTTCCCCTTCCAGTGGCAGCATGTCTACGTTCCCATTCTCCCGGCCTCCCTGCTGCACTTCCTCGACGCTCCCGTTCCGTACTTGATGGGCTTGCAGTCCAAGGAGCCCAATGACCGGTCCAAGTTGGAGCTGCCGCAAGAGGTAAGAGCTAGAGCCTGTGTGAGGCAGGGACTCCACTCTGTGGCCAGGCAAACATGGCAAGCATTGGGATAAGTGCATCCACCCTACCACTTCAAGGAGGGGGAGCTCATCCTGTAAATAGGAAGGGAGGGTAACACCAGTGCTCTAAACCCCAGGGAGGTATTTGGGGGTTGGAGAGTGGGAGAACTGCAATGAGAATCTTTCAGTGTTAATACCCTAAAAGGCTTCTGGGCCACTTTTTTTGCACTATACCTAACTTAAAACCTGTCCTGCCTCCCTTCCACAAGGATGGTGTGGTGGCTCAGTGGATAGCACTGCTGCTTCACAGTGCCAGAGACCCAGGTTCAATTCCACCCTTGGGCAACTGTCTGTTGTGGAGTTGGCACATTGTGTCTGTCGTGGGTTTCCTCTGGGTGCTCCAGTTTCCTTCCACTGTCCAAAGATGTGCAGTTATGGTGGATTGGCTATGCTAAATTGCCCATAGTGTGGAGGCTTGGGGGGTTGCAGGGAAAGGTAGGGGTGTGGGTCTAGATGGGGAGCTCTTCAGAGGGTCAGTGTGGATACGATGGGCTGAATGGCCTGCTTTCCATACTGTAGGGATTCTATGAGATAAACTAGCAGACCATGCATATACCCTTTAACCAACAACACCGTTCAATATGTAAATATTTTCTAGTTCAACTGCATCTTCTTGCGTTATTCCATGATTCTTATTATATCAAATACCTCTGATTGGAATGTATCAATGACTGAGCACTCACAGTTAATAGCACTTCCTGACTCAGATGGCTGAGTTGGTTCAAGCTGCACTGCTTAACTTGAGCAGAATAATCCAGACTGACATTCCTGCACAATGAGGGAGTGCTGTATTGTTGGACATTCCTTCCATCACATGAAAATTTAAACAGAGGCCCTGTCTTTCCTCTTAGCACTCGGCACTAAATATGAGTGAGGGTTATCTCTGGAGTTCTGGCCGTTTATTTATTCTTCAATAAACACGCCACACAAAAAGAAATGTTATTTGTTATTATTTGCTGCATTTTTATTTCATTCATGGGAAGTGGGTGTCACTGGCTGGCCAGCATTTATTGTCCATCCCTAGTTGCCCTTGAGAAGGTGGTGGTGAGCTGACACCTTGAACTGCTGCAGTCCTCCTGCTGTGGGTTGACCCACAGTGCTGTTAGTGAGTGAACCGTGAAGTAATGGTGATATGTTTCTACACTAGGATGGTGTGTGGCTTGGAGGAGAACTTGCAGATGATGGTGTTCCCATGTATCTGCAGCCCTAGTCACTAAGATGGAAGTGGTTCTGGGTTTAGGAGGTGATGTTGGAGCAGCCTTGGTGAATTTCTGCAGTGCGTCTTGTAAATGGTACACACTGCTGCTAGTGAGCGTCGGTAGCCGAGGGAGTGGATGTTTCTCGCCAATCAAATGAACAACTTTGCCATGGGTGGTGTTGCTTCTTCAGTGTCATTGGAGCTGCACCCATCCACGCAAGTTGGGAGTATTGCACCACACTCCTGATTTGTGCTTTGTAGGTGGTGGGCAGGCTTTGGGGAGCCAGCAGGTGAGTTACTCACCAGAGTATTCCTAGCCTCTGACCTGGTCTTATAGCCACTGTGTTTATATGATTGGTCTGTTTCAGATGCTGGTCAATGGTAACACCACAGCCGTCCCCAACCACCCCCCTCTCCAAGAATGTCGATAGTGGGGGGTTTCAGTGATGGTAACACCATAGAACATCAAGGCTGAATGGTTTGATTGTCTCTTTCTGGAGATGGTCACTGACTTACTCTGCCTGACACAAATATTACTTGCCACAAGTCAGTCCAAACCTGGAAATTATCCAGGTCCTGTCGTATTTGGACATGGACGGCTTCAATAACTAAGGAATCATGAATGGAGCTGGAAATTGTGCTGTTATCAGTAAACAACTCCATGTCTGACCTTATGATGGAGGGAGTGTCATTGATGAAGCAACCTAAGACAGTTGGACCTGGGACAGTACCTTGACAAACTTTTGCAGAGATATCCTGGAGCTAAGATGACTGACCTCCAACAACGGCAACCATCTTCCTTTTGTGTCAGGTATGACTCCAATCACTGGAGAGTTTGCCCCCTGATACCCATTGATTCCAGTTTTGCTAGGGCTCCTTGATGTCACACTCAGTCAAACATGACCTTGATGTCAATGACTGTCAGTCTCATCACCTCTGGAATTCAGCTCTTTTGTCCATGTTTGAACCAAGGCTCTAATGAGATCCAGAGCTGAGTGGCCCTGGCAGAACCCAAACTGGGTGTCACTGAGCAGGTTATTGCTGAGCAGGTGCTGTTCCACAGCACTGTTGATGACACCTTCGATCACTTTACTGATGATCGAGGGCAAACTGCTCGGGTGGGGGGTGGGGGCGTGGTAAATTGGCTGAGTTGGATTTGTCCTGCTTTTCGTGTACAGGACATACCTGGCCAATTTTGCACATTGCCAGGTAGATACCAGTGTTGTAACTATGCCGGAAAAGTTTGGCTAGGGGAGCAGCAAGTTCTGGAGCACAAGTCTTCAGGACTGTTGCCAGAATGTTGTCAGGGCCCATAGCCTTTGTAGTATCCAGTGCCTCCAACCGCTTCTTGCTATCATGTGAAGTGAACTGATATGCAGGAAGATTGGTATCTGTGATGTCGGGGACCACTGGAGGGGGATGAGCGATTTGTGGGAGCTTGCTTTTCCTACTTGACCACAATAATAGCATTTCAAGAATGCTTATTTGGGTGCAGATTGCTTTTGGATAATCTTTGGTTGTGCAAGGTACTATCAAATGAAGACTTTATTGCCTTGCGAAGCCCTTTTAAGAATCTTATATTTCACCTCAAGTGCGGCTACTGATCAAATTGTTTATGAGAGTTTATCAGCAGCCATTTTATTGATTTTTTGCTGAGTGTTAGAGCAACAGACAGAAGGGAAAAGCTTCTCTCTTTTATCCTTTGCAGTTATAACCAGAAGATGTTTAACAAACTGTTACTTGCACTGCCCCCGTACAGGAGGAGGAAGTAAAACATTCTAGATCCCCATAGATCATCTACAGCAAAGAAGGTACCAGTTTAGCCATAAAAAAAAGTACAAGTCTGGAACTTAAACCCGTTCCAAAAATAAATTGGTAAATGGAAATTCTCCAATGTGAGTTTCATAGATTTTTGTGAGGTAAAAGTATCAATGGATATGGATCTAGGGCAGTTAAATATAGTTGAGGTACAGATCAGCCACGTTTTAAAAAAATAGTAGAATAGGCTTTTGAGGAGTTCAATGGCGGACTTTTATTCCTGTTAGAATGAATGAAGTCTTTATCACTGGTGTGCTGTTGCATCCCATCAGGCTTTCTCCTCTGATCTTGCCACAAAATACTGAATGAGAGGGGTCATGTTCAAAGTTTGATGGTGGAATTGGGTCTCGTGCTTGGGAGGACATTATTCTTCCTTTGGATCCCACTGTGTGGCTCTCCAGTCCGTGACGACTCTGTTATTCAGTATTTACCTAGTGGGTGATATATTTATTGTGTCTGAACTGTAATGAAAAGTAACACCAGTTTGCATCAAGTTAACAGCTTAATTCAAGTGATAATTAGGTGCTCTGGGCTGTTCAACAACATTGCCAGGTTTGTCGATGACCATCTAGCGGGTTTTTGTATGATTTGACTCTTTTAGGATCTGAAATGAGGCATATTTCAATCAGCTTTATTGGTACTGTTTGCCAGCAACCTGTACTTCTCAGGTACTCTTGGTGTCCCAATGGAACAGAGCACTGCACAGTCGTAGAATTTCCTGGTTGTTTCCCATTGTAGGAGTCCTGAATGTACTTCTGTTCAAGGGAAGGAAGCCTCGATCTGAATTTAACAGCACCAGGGGTGCCTTCTACCAAATATGGCTGAAACGCAATCCAGATTTTAATCTGGGAGTCATGATTTGGGTCATTTCTTGATCCTCCGATTCCCCATCCTGCCTGCCTGGTCCTGCCAATTCCTTTTGCATGGTGTTCTTGAGAGCTGTGTCTGTCTTCTCTGTGTCCCTGCTGCAGAAGCTTTTTGTGACTGCTGGCCCCCAGCAACAGGTTCAATGTGAAAGCGGAGGTGGCCAGATACCAAGGCCACCTCACTAACTGGGACATTGGCCCAGTTCGGGAAATGAGTATCAGGCACGTGAAGGTTTAGCCATACGCCTCTTCTTTGCAGAGAATGGGCCCATGCAAATGAATGTGAAAACAGCTTCGAGCAAGTGTAAAAGAGCTGTGTCCAAATGACTGGTTAATCAACTCAGTGCGTGTCTTGGGCTGTTCGTTTTAAAGACTGTGCAAGCCCAAAACAAAATGTTGGTTGTTAGATGTGATTCTGTGATTGGGCAACACTTGCTGAACAACTCTGAGTATACCAGTAGCTACACCAATAACCAACATAGGACAATCAGTTCATTTGTATTTGCTGGAAGTGATGTATGTTCATATGCATGATTCAGGAGCCTGATGGATTACTGTCTACGTCACTAGATGAATAAAGCTCCAGAGAAAAGCTCAAGGAGCTCAGCACCATGCTGGATAAAGCATCCCACGTCCTCCAAAGTGTTAGATATTTACTCCCTCCATCACCAGCCCACCGTTGACTGGAGTACGTAACATCTCGAGGATGAACTGCTGCATCTCACAAAAGGCTTTTGTTTGTCAACAGCTTTTCTTAAACCAGTAGCTTCTACCACCCAGAAGACAGCAGAGGCATGAGAACATCATCATCTGCCAGTTCTCCTCCAAGCCACACACCATCCTGACTTGGATCTATTTTGCCGCTCCTTCATTCTCACTGGGTTAGAATCTGGGACCTCCCTCCTGAACATCACTGCGGGTGTAGCAATACCATTTGGGGCTGCAGTGGTTCAGGGAGCAGCTCATTGCTGCCTTCTCCAGGATAGCTCGGGTTGGGCAATTACATTGGCTGAGCCAGCAACACTTGTATTCTATGAATAAATTTAGATAAAAGAAGAAATTCTCCCCATGGGATTTGATCCAGCAATATGTTATGCAATGGGAAGGAATGTACTTTGCAACAGAAATAACTGTGTTAGTGAATAGACGCCAAACTATAAAATAGAGAAATCCCAAGATGCCAGGTCGTGGACCGCAAAATATCAGCAAAAAGGTGACCTTTTGAGATCCTGTGAGGCTAATTAATGACAAACTCACCCAAACGAAACAAGAGCACGATCAGCTTTATCCAGGAGTTTGAAGAGGTTCCTTATATAAAGCCTTGAAACAACTGACCTAGATAATATCAACCTTGAGACTGTTAACTGTGTGAAACAGCTGCATTTTTAACCTGATGGCAGATGCATTTCATGGATTGTTGCAAGAAAAATCCTATCTATTTTTACATTTTTATAACATACATCAGACCCTACGTTGCCCAGATAATTTAATTCTAATACCTCAAGCCCAGTTTCTACAACAATCCAAAACAGCTCCATGAATTTTTTAAGAAGAAGTAATGTCAGCTTTTAATCCCAGACTTTGAAAATAAACTGAATTCAGATTACCATACTGTCACGGATTTGAACACACTCCAAATTAGTCATTCACTAACATTGAAGATGGGCAACTGATTTAATTGAGGCTTTGAAGATGGTGAGCAGATTTTTCTACTGTAGCTGAAGAAAAGCGATTTCTCTGGGTTTGTGGAAATGATGGGGGTGGATTGAAAGGTTCAAGTTTGAAAATGGGAGTGAGACCATTCACTAATGATATTTATTCACCAACATGAACTCTAGAGGTTCAAGAAGGCAGCTCACCATCACCTTCTCAAGGGCAACTAGAGACAGTCCATAAAACATTGGCCTAGCCAGTAATGCCCATGTCCTACAAGTGAATAAATGAAAAAAGTTCTTCTCTTGAGGAGTAAGCAGAAGATCCTGGATTTTTGCCACAAAAGGCTGGAGTTCAATGAAAATTTCTAAACTGAGTTTGTTAGATATTGATGGCTTCTGGGACCAAGGTGAGCTTGTAGTGTTAGGTTACAAATCTGCCATGTTTTATTTTTACTCATTGATTGGGGGCATCACTGGCTAGGCTAGCATTTATTGCCCATCCCAGAGAGCAGTTAACAGTCAACTGCATTGCTGTGGGCCTGGAATCATATCTAGTCTAGAACAGGTAAGGATGGCAGTTTCCTTTCTGAAAGGATGATAGTGAACCAGATAGGATTTTCCAGCAATTGGCAATGGATTCATGGTCATCATTAGACTTTTAATTCCAGATTTTTATTGAATTAAGATTTGACCACCTACCATTGTAGGATTTGAACCCAGGTCCTCAGAACATTACCAGAATCTTTGGATTAACAGTCTAGTGCCTCCCCACTTTTGTTAAGACTATTTTATCTTTACAAGTTTCCAACAATTGGCAATGGATTCATAGTCATCATTAGACACTTAATTCCAGATTTTTTTTTCCCCCCCCCCAAATTGAATTCAAATTCCACATTCTGCCATGATGGGATTTGAACCTAGGTCCCCAGAACATTACCTGGATTAACAGCCTAGTGATAATATCACTAAACTACTGCCTCTCCCTGTGGAATAGTAGAGCAGACTCGAGGAACTGAATGGCCTACTCCTGTTGATATTACCACCACAAAGTTCGACTGTGCTCAAAAAAGTTATGCTGCAGACAATGAAAAGATCAATCCTGTCAATCCTGACAGGGAATAAGCAAAAACAATGATGAAATATCAGCTGAGTTATATTGCAGTCTGTAATAGACAAGGACTAGTGATTCCCAGGTCTTCAGTAGAAATGTGAAAGCTATAAACAAGAAATGCTGATTACTTGGTGTGCAGTTTGAATCGCCCTGATTGCTTTGTACCCATGCAATTGTCAGATGATTGTTCCATTGGAATACAGACTTACTTCAGCCCAAATCCAATTTAACCATTTTCCAAAGGGTGTGTGTCGAGTTTAAATGAAAATGTGTTTTGAACTTGTGAGTGGCTGCAAGAGAAATATTCTTCAACTTTCTCAGTCTCTAAAAAGCAAATGCACTTTTGGCTACTGCACAGATTCTTTAGCCAGAGATAGATTAGCAGCATTAAGCAGACAACGAGAGGTCTTAAATTGGATGAGGGTCTGGAGACTGGACTGATACTGTCAGATTTATTCACTCAAATTGCCAGAAAATAGGCCATTTGATCATTTTCAGTCAACCCAATACACTTGTGGGGATTGTTTTTGAAGATTAAAAAGATTATTAATTGTGTGAAATTGGTGTAAAAGCCCAATATGCTGCTAATTAAGTAAACACATTCAATAGTAACCTGCCATTTGCTTGATCAAAACATGATTATGGTGTTTATCTGAAGCTCCAATTATATTGTGAGGCAATTCACACAATAGCACTGAGCTCTATGTTGGACTGGATCTAGCAACTATGTTTTTCAGTGACCACAGGCCACCAGAGTATCATAGGACGATGCAGAAATTGCAGAAGAATGTTATTCAGTTTTAGTTTGTGTGCCATCTGTTTGAAATAGCTATCCAATTGGCCCCAGTCCCTACTCTATTTCCATAAGTATGCAAACTAATATCCTTTGAGTACAAAAATAGGTGGTACTAGCAGATATAGACTACTTTTTTTTTATTTGACTGTTTTATTAAATGTGAGCAAGCCATTTGTATATTTTCCATCCCTAATTGTCCTTAAGACAGTGGTGGTGAGCTGCCTTCTTGAACTGCTGCAGTCTGGAAGTATTAGGAAGGGAGTTCCAGGAGTTTAACCCAGTACCAGTGAAGGAACAGTGATGTTGTTCCAATGCAGGATGGTATGTTGCTCGGAGGGGGACTTGCAAGTGGTGGTGTTCTGCTGTGCATTGGGGCTATTCAAGAAGCTTTGGTGAATTTCTGCAGTGCATCCAGTAATTGGTGCCCACTGCTGCCCTATGTGCCAGTGTTGATGGGAGTGAATGTTTAACCTGACGTTTAAGGTTCTGCTTAGAACATGGTCATGGCAGGAAACTCCCAGGTGGAGAACAAAGATGCTTCAGAGATGTCCTTAATGCATGCCTGAAGTGGTCTAAAGTCCACATCAATTAGTGAAAGTCCCAGGCATGTGATTGATTAAAATCGAGATAGAAAATAGGTGCAGGAGTAGGCCTTTAAGGTCAATTGCTATTCAATATGATCATGAATGATCATCCAGCTCAGTACCCTGTGGCCACTTTCTCCCCACACCCTTTGATCCCTTTAGCCCTAAGAAGCCCTAACTCCCCCTTGAAAAGATTGTGTTTTGACCTCATCCTGAATTCTTCCAACTTTTGAGGTGTTTATGAAGTCTCCTTCCTTTAGTTGTTGTACTGTCCATGATCATTCATGACTGGGTGCGGCAGGACTGCAGTGCTTTGATCTGATCCATTTGTTTCAATAAGGGGGCCTGTAGAGTGCTGGTGTGGCATCATGAGGAAAGATGTGACAGTCGCTCATGTCTGATTGCTCTCCACTGGTCCTTATCTGTATTATCTGAAGATTAGAGTAGGGAACTTTACTCTAGAAATGCACAAAATCACTATCGGATCGTAGCTAGTATACTACGTGCAGGACAGGCCATCATGTTACAGGAAGGATGTGATTGCACTAATGAGTTGACATGGCCTTATGAAGATGTTACCTGGTCTGGAGAATTGTATGAGAATAAGAAAAGGTGCCTTAGCCTGGAGTTGTTTTCTTTGGAACAAAGGAGGCTGAGCAGAGATTTATTTATCTGATTGAATTGTATAAAATTATGAGGGGCCTAGATAGAATAGATAAGAGCTGACTGACCCTGGCAGTGTGGTCAATTACCAGGCGTCATAAATTTACAGCCATTGGTAGAAGCATTAGGGAGGTGTTGGCCATTCTTCTTCACTGAGGTTAAGGGGGATCTGGAACTCAAGACTTAATTGAGTTGGGGGTATGGTGACTGATAAGAAATCCTTATTGTCTTTCTAAAGCACTTGAGTAAACACATTAGGCTGCACCCTAAAATACTAGAAACCAAAATAAGCTTTGTGGCCAGGACTGCCCTATGGGCAGAATGGCCTTTCTCTCTATTCTAAGTTTCTACGGGCTGATTCTTACCTTTATTCTTTCGCTAAGTGCCAGTTGCATCAAATTTTTTGGAGGGTCTCTCACCGTGAGGCCGAACAAGTTCTCTCACTGAATTTTACCACACAGACCTCATTAATTGCCTACTCTATCCCTCTGGCATCTCTCCTGTTCGATTCTAGCCCCATTCTACGACGCACCATTCCTGGAACAACTTGCCCACTGCCAGGATATCCCAGAATTCACTGACCTCATCAATTTTAAATGTCGGTTGTGCACCCAAACAAACACTAAGTCTGGAGCTGCTCTGCACTATTCCTAATATTTGCTCTGGATGTGATAGACAAGGTAAAGCTGGTGCCCTACTTTGTGGGCATGCACCTGGAGCTCCTGCTGGTGAGGATGGTACATAGGCGGGCCGTCCTTCTCCCACAGGACCAGTGGGGAGGCAATGACACGCGATCATGCCAACCTGGAAGATTACCACTCGGGTCGGTGCAGTCTCACCCATCTAGAGCAATGCCCAGCACGGTAGAAAGAGGGACAGTGACCTTCCCCACTCAGCCAGCATCAGTTCCGGCATTTCCTCTTCAATACCTCACACTCTGGTCTCCGACCAAGGCTCATTCTCTGCCTCTCTCACTATTGTGTGCAACATCTTCCCTCACCTGCTCTCACCCACCCCGACCCCTCACCCTCTAACCCTGTATGCTCTCTGTGCTGCCTACTCACGCACTCGGAACACCTCCCCACTTGCACCAGCAGTAACAGCTGTACCACCCACTTTCATCTCCCTTAATATCCACCTCGCTCTCATTCCAGAAGGAAAACAGCCCACAGAAGGGCAGGATGAGTCAGAGTGGGTGGTGGGCTCCTTGTTATTTGCCTCCTCACCCCTTAAGTGGAGAGGATCCTGACTCTGACCGTCCAAGGGGCTGACTGAGCATGTCTGAGCCTTTAGAACATAGAACATAGAACATTACAGCGCAGTACAGGCCTTTCGGCCCTCGATGTTGCGCCGACCTGTGAAACCAATCTGAAGCCCATCTAATCTAAACTATTCCATTATCATCCATATGTTTATCCAATGACCATTTAAATGCCCTTAAAGTTGACGAGTCTACTATTTTTGCAGGCAGGGCATTCCACGCCCTTACTACTCTCTGAGTAAAGAACCTACCTGTGACATCTGTCCTATATCTATCACCCCTCAATTTAAAGCTATGTCCCCTTGTGCTAGCCATCACCATCCGAGGAAAAAGGCTCCCACTGTCCACCCTGTCTAATCCTCTGATCATCTTGTATGTCTCTATGAAGTCACCTCTTAACCTTCTTCTCTCTAACGAAAACAGCCTCAAGTCCCTCAGCCTTTCCTCATAAGACCTTCCCTCCATACCAGGCAACATCCTGGTAAATCTCCTCTGCACCCTTTCCAATGCTTCCACATTCTTCCTATAATGCGGTGACCAGAACTGTATCCAATACTCCAAGTGCAGCCGCACCAGAGTTTTGTACAGCTGCAACATGACCTCATGGCTCCGAAACTCAATCCCTCTACCAATAAAACCTAACACACCGTACGCCTTCTTAACAACGCTATCAACCTGGGTGGCAACTTTCAGTGATCTATGCACATGGACACCGAGATCTTTCTGCTCATCCACACTACCAAGAATCTTACCATTAGCCCAGTACTCTGTATTCCTGTTACTCCTTCCAAAGTGAATCACCTCACACTTTTCCACATTAAACTCCATTTGCCACCTCTCAGCCCAGCTTATCTATGTCCCTCTGTAACCTGCAACATCCTTCCGCACTATCCACAACTCCACCGACTTTGGTGTCATCCGCAAATTTACTAACCCATCCTTCTATGCCCTCATCCAGGTCATTTATAAAAATGACAAACAGCAGTGGCCCCAAAACAGACCCTTGAGGTACACCACTAGTAACTGAACTCAAGGATGAACATTTCCCATCAACCACCACCCTCTGTCTTCTTACAGCTAGCCAATTTCTGATCCAAACCGCTAAATCACTCTCAATCCCATGCCTCCGTATTTTCTGCAATAGCCTACCGTGGGGAACCTTATCAAACGCTTTACTGAAATCCATATACACCACATCAACCGCTTTAACCTCATCCACCTGTTTGGTCACCTTCTCAAAGGACTCAATAAGGTTTGTGAAGCACGACCTACCCTTCACAAAACCGTGTTGACTATTCCTAATCAAATTATTCCTTTCTAGATGATTATAAATCCTATCTCTTATAATCCTTTCCAACACTTTACCCACAACCGAAGTAAGGCTCACTGGTCTATAATTACCAGGGTTGTCTCTACTCCCCTTCTTGAACAAGGGGACAACATTTGCTAGTCTCCAGTCTTCTGGCACTATTCCTGTAGACAATGACGACATAAAGATCAAAGCCAAAGACTCTGCAATCTCCTCTCTAGCTTCCCAGAGAATCCTAGGATAAATCCCAACTGGCCCAGGGGACTTATCTATTTTCACACCTTCCAGAATTGCTAACACCTCCTCATTATGAACCTCAATCCCGTCTAGTCTAATAGCCTGGATCTCAGTATTCTCCTCGACGACATTGTCTTGGACTGGGGTCTAAGGCTGCCCAGGACTTATTGTCACAGGGATTCCCTGACTGAAGTCTATCTCCCTTGGCTTTACTCTGCTGATAACTATGACAGACTTTGTGTCTGTGCTAAATGACATGGCAGTACTGCTTTACTGAGTTTCATAGCTCTGGCTGAGGAGCAAAGTGCTGTAAAGATATCGCAAAGTTTGGCTGCTGTGAGTATCCAGGTAGTTTTCGAGGGAGTGAGCGCTATGAACAGCCGGAGATGCAGCCTGATCCCATCAAGAGGCTTGTGGTGGGGGGGGGAGCAACATCCTTGAACGCACAATGTCCTTGCTGCGGCAGTGAGGGTTGTATTAACGTGGAGAAGCTCTTCGTACGAGGTCAGAGGTGAGGCTTCTTAAAGGCTGGCACATGCCAGATGCCAGTGTACATGAATGCGGAGGGGGAGGTGTGGCTAGTACCCATGGAACGTGCCCTGACAAGTTGATGCCCGTTATCCAAACCCTGAAGCAAATGATGAGTTGAATTCGTCAGGTACTCATTATGGTTTCTATGTCAAGAGTTCTTGACATCCAGCTTGTTGGGGTGAGTTTGCTAAGATAGGAAGCTGAACATTAATGTGGTGAGTGCAATGTTAATGAGGCATTTAACAAACCACAATCCCCCTAAATTGACAACTGTCTGCTGCCTAGCAACAGACAAACCTCATCACTCGTCAAAAATATAAAAAAGGAGGCAAATTGCTCCCAACATAGAGTTTATCCTTACAAATATCTCACTGTAACCCCCATAGATTTTGCACTGTTATTTTAACTGTAAAAGAGATAAACATAGTGGCCATGATCCTTTGGCTGTGTCCGATGTGAAAGTGACTTCATTGCCTACATTTTACTAACGACCCACTTTGTACAGCACATATGTAATATTGATGAGGGTGCTGTCAATTGAAACTGTTATCATCAATGTTTGCCTAGGGCCTTGTTACTGGCAGAGGGTTGCTTAATATTTTACATTTGCAGCTCCTGCAGTTTCGCACAATGGGATGAAGTGGATGAGTTGGAACCTCAAGACTGCAGTTGAAGTGGCTTCGGGAAGCCTTAATGAAGTTGGTGGTGGAGTGATACAGCAGTGAGCCTGCTAGCTATCACTTAATAACGATGACTCAATCTCACTGATGCCACGTCTATAAATGCAGCCGTTCAGGGTGGTGAGAGAGTTAAAAAAGGAGCAATTAGAAAGACATGCAGCAATCTTGTAACATGAGTCAGTATTGGTTCAAAAGTAGCAAACAGAGAGTAAGGACAAAGGATTATTCTGAAATCGGCAGGATGTGATGAGTGAAATGTTCCCCTGGGGGTCTGTGCTGGAAACTCAGCTTCTCACTCTCACTCTCAGTAATGTCGATTAAGGAGTAGAGTTGAATATGTTGGGTTTGCAAATGAATCTTAAGTTAGGAGGCGAAGTAAATTGTGTAGATGGAAGAAGGGAAATGGAAAACTTATATGGGAAAATCTATGCAGACCGATCCTACACTTCTTCAAATAGTGCCTGGAATTCATTTATGCCAATCCAAGAGGGATGAAAAGGCCTGAGCTGAATGGCCTGCCTGAAAGACGGTACTTCTGACAGGATTCCATTGATCTGTACTTCAATAGGATGTGATGTATTCAATCCAGGGCTGGAACTTGTTACCACTGAGCTACATCAGGATAGGGACATGCTGTGCCAAGATGCGTGAGACCATTGTACATTAGAATGTGATTGCTTGATTATCAGGTTGAACAATTGAAGTCTGGGCGCAATCAATTTAAGAAGCAGCTAGATTGAATATTAGTCCTGTGCTACTATCCCTGGGAAGAAGTCAAATGAACTCTTCTTCATCCGAATTTATCCAGTCGACTATAACTACTCCAAAACTGAAAGAAATGAACCCTTTGAGGAACTGCTGTGTCAAAACATCATGACAAATATTATACAATCAATGTATCACTGTAACTATCCTTCTTTGCACAGCCAAACAAGAAATTGGCAAGGCTTTATTGAATTCATACTGAAGGATGCACAGACTGTACAGTACACAGTATGTGACCTTCATAATATACTGAGTGCAAAAAACACTGTGTCCTTTAGACAGAAGGGTCTAGGCCCGAAACGTCAGCCTTCCTGCTCCTCTGATGCTGCTTGGCCTGCTGTGTTCATCCAGCTCTACAGCTTGTTATCTCAGATTCTCCAGCATCTGCAGTTCCTACTATCTCAGTACACAGTGTGTCTGTCTTTCTGTAAGGGAGAATGCATTATGCTGTGTGTGACTTTCACTATATACTCAATGCGGTAAAGAGTATATTTCCCTCGGACTGCACTATGGAATGCAGTGAGAGAGAACCCTACAGTCATGTCTAATGCAGTTTGAAGTGCGTGTGTCCTTCATGATGTACCCAATCCAGTAAAGTGAATGGGTGCTTCAGATTGTACTATTCAGTACACAATGCGAGAGTTCTACAGTGGTGTAGAATGCCTTGGGCAGCATGTCCTTCACTCATGTCAATTGCAGTAGGCAACGTTGTTTCTGTATTGAACGCAGTCCAGAGTATCAACTCAAGTGTTGATTTGCAGACTTAGATCGGTCTCCAAATACAGTAGGAGTGGGTGAGAATGGCATCAGCAAAGCTGTGACGCTGTCTGTGCTAAAAGCACTTCAGTACCAGGTCAGATGTGAAGACTGGGCACCCTGGCAAGGAGGACTGGAAAGCTGTTGGCACCTCAGAAATCACAATAATGGCTCTGTGCCTTCAAGAGAGGAGGCAGAGATGATGAAATAACTATCTTTTTTATTTATGTTAAATTTCCAGAATTCTTCCATAAAGATCACAGGGTTGTAGATGGATAAAATCTGGAGATCTGTGTAAAGGGGCCATCCATGTGTTCGAGATGGTCTGACATTGAGGCCAATATTGGCTTTAACATCAGTAAGCTGTAAAGCATGATTCCTCGGGCACGGTAACCAGAAACTCTCCTGAGGTATGTGAGGAATTTAACAGGATAGACAGAGTGCCCCTGGAGTTGAGGGTGAAAGTATGAATTTCCATATCAGTACCGAGGGACAAAAACAGAAGTTGCTGGAAAAGCTCAGCAGGTCTGGCAGCATCTGTGAAGAAAAAAAATCAGAGTTAACATTTCAGGTCCAGTGACCCTTCCTCAGAACTACTGTACTGTACTTGATACTGACCCTTCCTCAGAAGCGAGGGACTTGCTTCTTGATATATTTGCTATGGAACCAACAACTGCCAGAGAGGATCTGTGCTAATATTCATGAGCTAACAACCCAGGGTCTCAGATAAAAGGGTTCAAATTCCACAATGGCAGATGGTGAAATCTGAATTAAATTAAAATGTGAATTTTTTAAGAAGCAGGTCTAATAATGACTATGGTCAATAATTGTAAAAACCCATCTGGTTAACTCATGTCCTTTTACGGAAGGAAATCTGCCATCATTCCTTGATCTGACCTTAAAATGATTCCAGACCCACAGCAATGTGGTTGATTCCTGACTGCCCTCTGAAATGGCGCAGCAAGCCACTCAGTTCAAGGACAATAAAGGACTGGTAATAAGTTTTGGCGTAGCCAGTGACAACCACATCCCGTGAATAATTTTTTAAAAAAATTGTTGGGGTGGAATGCTGCCACCAATCGTCATTAAATACACAAGCAGTTTAAATAGTCTCCTCCTTCCTGAACTGAGTCTAGGGCTGAGAGGTGACCTTATAGAGGCTTATAAGATCATGAGGACCATGGATAAGGTGAATAGCCAAGGTCTTTTCCCCAGGGTAGGGGAGTCCAAAACTAAAGGGCATAGGTTTAAGGTGAGAGGGTAAAGATTTAAAAGGGACTTAAGGGGGATCTTTTTCACACAGAGGGTGGTTCGTGTATGGAATGAGCTGCCAAAGGAAGTGGTGGAGGCTAGTACAATCACAACTTTAAAAGGCATCTGGATGTGTATATAAATAAGAAGGTTTTAGATGGATATGGGCCAAATGCTGGAAAATAGGACTAAATCAGTTCAGGATATCTGGTCAGCACGGACAAATTGGACCTAAGGGTCTGTTTTCGTGCTGTACAACTCTATGACTCTATAAGAGCCTATTTGGTTAAGGATGAATCACTGGTGAGTCTTAACAAGAAGAGGCACTTGTTTGAACAACAGGTAGTTTAGGAAATCTGCCATAGGTACAAATTCCCTTAAGGTTTGTCGTGGTACAATGGTTCTACTTACCTCTAGGCTGGAAAGCCCAGCTTCAAGTCCCAGAAATGTGTCATAATGTGCCTGAACAAGTTGATTAAAAATATCTACAAATTACATTGACTTGTTAGATTCGATAACCAGGACGATCAGGAAGCAATGATGAGACATCTGTCTCCAGTGGGATCTTAAACTAAACTCCTCTTTCCCAACTCAAGGTGATGAGATCCTCAGGTTGAGTGGAGCTTAATGGAGTTCCAATGTTAACCTTTTCAGAACTATTACCTGATACAACACTTGTCATCTTTCTTATTCCTTCTTTTACAAGTA
Organism: Rhincodon typus; assembly: GCF_021869965.1. Lineage (NCBI taxonomy): Eukaryota > Metazoa > Chordata > Chondrichthyes > Orectolobiformes > Rhincodontidae > Rhincodon > Rhincodon typus. The sequence continues at coordinate 6,545,932 of NC_063349.1, forward strand.
CGGGGTGATCTTGCCCAATGAGTGGAATGGCTATAAATGTGAATGTAGTTGGATGGATAGAAAGCTGGAACAGAGTTGGCAGGATCCAATACTTGGGTTGAAGTAGGTTTTAATGTGGTATACCTCATGGAATAGCACCATAACCACTTTACCTCTTGGTGTATATGTGACATGTGAGGGTCAATGTTCAACTATGAAGAACAGCCAATTTTGGGTGAGGTTACATACACATACCAGAGAGATTTGGCAGCCTTGGGAGAAGAAGTAGGCAAAACTGGATGGAGGAAATTGAAGTTAAAACTTGGAATTTTTATTGTATCCCATTGAAATTTCATGCAGCGATTGTCTCGTTGGAATACAGTAATGGTAATGTAGCAACCATGGCAACCGTTCTCCACCAGTGATCTTTCACAAGCAACCTCAAGGGCAGTGAAAAGATAACTATTTGACTGCAGGGTGTCCAAAACATTCACACGGAGGAGCACATCTCAATTTTTGTCCTCTGGGAGACTGGTAAGCAGTTTTCAGAAAGATAAGGGTTATCATGTCAGGAAACAGGAATTTCAGGAAGTAAAGCAATTCCAAAGCAATAATTTATTAATTAAAATGAAAGATTAAGAACAATTACAGTGCCAAACAGTGGAGTTAACTAATAATTTTGTTTTTCTTGCTGTTTGTATCCCAGTAAGGAGCAGAGCTATAGAGAGGCAAACTAGACCCCAAATCCTGATTGCAGGGACGGAGGTAGGGAATGGGCTGAGCTAAGGAGCTAGATTTCATTAATGCTGACCTTGGTTTGCCCCTAATGGGGCACACTTTTAGCAAGTCACGACAGAATTCACACGGAAGTGGGGAGTGCAGTGCCTGATTGCCTTAGTTTTCCTCCCCTCCTGCTTTGCGGATGGGTTTTTGGACAGGGAAGAGGATGATTGTGTATCTGGCTCAGTTTCACTTTCCCTACACACTCCCATCCATTTGTACACCCAACCACCCAGGCCACACATTCACTTACCCACAAACACGTGTTCACTCACCAAACACAAGTCACCCTATAGAACACACACATTCTCTTATATACACACACAGACACACTTGTATTGACTCTACCATGCACACATTCACTCTCACATACAAACACAAACTTTCACTCATTCACTCTCAAACATATCCACTTTCGCTCACCCAACTCAATTCAGCGAATTTCACTCACTCATTGACACTCACCCACTTTCATCAGATGACACCCACTCACTTGCGCTCTCGTTCACTCACTCACTCATGCCCACCATCGGTTCACTCACTCACTCATTGCCCACTGTTGGTTCCAGGAGAGCTCGTTGAACAATATAACTGATCAATATCACTGAGAAGCAGAACCAGGTGACTGTGATGGTGTCAAAAAGCCCTTCCCCCTGCCCGGTAAGTCCTGAGCTATGCCATAGCCGTAGCCACCATAGTCATGATTTTCCATTTCCCCCTGACTGACCCTGCTGACTCATATTTCCCTTCTTGCCCCTGTCTCGCTGTAACCCTCACTGTTCTCCATTCCCCACCTCCCCACCCGACTCTCCGTTGTGGCTCCAGCCCTGGTATTGAGTGAAAACACTCACAGTGCGACTCCCTGCTCCAATTGCAGCTGATGACCTCACTGTTACTTGCAACAAATGCAGAGGAGAGACGACCTCTGATTGTAGGAGCAGCTGCTTGCTTCCAGTCACATTGCTGGTATTTTTAACAATAGCTTGATGTGAGCTGTTCTGGGCTGCCTGTTGGTCGGGCCTACTTTAGAGGATACAGTATGCACATTAACAACTTGCATTGAATAATAAAATGTTCTAAGACACCTCACAGAAGCTTATCAAACAATATTTGATTGCGAGCCATGTGAGAGGAAATTTGAACAAGTGATATAATGTTTAGTCGAAGAGTTGGGTCTAAAGGAGCAGCTGGAAGGATATTGGAGCGGTTCCAAATGTCGATGCCTAGACAGCCGGAGTCAGGGCAGCCAGTTGTGGAGCGGGGCGCAAAACACAGACCTTGAATGGAATTGAGAATAAGGATGAGAACATTAAGGTTGAGGCTGTGCAGGAGCAGAGGCCAGTGCAGATTCTGGGCGAAGAGCAGAGGAATGGGATTGATTGATTTTCAAATGCCAATTTACAGATATGTTGGGCTGAGTGGTCTCCAGGCAAATTGTAGCATTCAGTGAATACCTGTTAGCAAAGGTCAGGATATGAATTCTAATAATTTCATTATGGTGATTTAGTCTATTCTTTGTTTTGCAATCTGTTCTCCCTCCTCTGGTTCTCTGCATTAATAACCAGAATACAGAAGAGCAAGGCTATGATTGATGTATGAGGTCTGCTTTAAGTCATGTGAAATTGATGCTTAAAGACTTCTTTCTTTTAGGCTTTGTTGTGGCCACTTCTGTTTACCATGTTATAGGAAGGATATTATTAAGCTAGAGAGGGTTCAGAAGAGATTTACCAAGATGTTGCCTGGTATGGAAGGTTTGAGTTATAAGGAGAGGCTGGATAGGCTGGGATTTTTTTTGCTGGAGCTTAGGAGTTTGAGAGGTGACCTTAGAGGTTTATAAAATCATGAAGGATATAGATAGGCTAATGATAGGTGTCTTTTTCCAGGAGTGGGGGATTTCGAGACTAGGGGTTGAGAAAAGAGACATTTTAAAAAGACATGAAGGGTATTTTTTTTTATAAAGAGAGTGGTTTGCATGTGGAATGAACTTCCTGAGAACTGGTCGATGTGGGCATAATTACAACATTTAAAAGACACTTAGATAAGTATAAAGAAAAGTTTGGAGGGATATGTGGTAAGTGCAGGCAGCTGGGACTAGTTTAGTCGGGATTAGTTTGGCATGTACTGGTTCAACTGAAGGGTCTGATTCCATGCAGTATGATTCTATGACTCTATCATAAAAGAGGCCAGCGTTGCTATTTAATTCTCTGATTTTATGCTTCTTTCATATGAATATCATTGACTTGTACTTTTTTTGGTCATAATTAAATCACTAGCTTGTATTGATGGTTCAATGAAAACAAAACATCAATAAGGTTTTCAAGTACTTTCAAAACTTAGGCACTTTTCAGGTGTCATGTTTTTTCAACTAAATTTCTTGGCTGGCATTGTTATTTCGATTCGGTGAAATTTCTTTATGTTTTATTTATTTTAGTTTGGTTCCATGCAAATTAATCGGAAAAGAATAGGTGAAGCATTTGAATTGTTTACGACATAGTTTTTGAAAATGTTTGCAGCTTGCATTGTCCCTTGTGCTGAATATGAGACATCTGAAATCAATTGCTAATGTATGCAAACTATGTAATAATAACTCCCTCAAAAAATCTTGTGAAAAATGTGATTATTACGGTTTGATTTTCGAGGCCTCTGATAAGCCTGGATCTTGACCTTGTTTTCCATCTCAACCTGTAGAGGACCATTCTTGGCTATCAGCCCCCACGGTAAACACATTCCAGTTCTTCCCTTCCATACACAAAACCCATTCTCACAATTCTTACCCATCCCCCCAACAATGGTTAAGGGGTCAAGAGTTGTCCTCAGTGCTCCTGAATTAGAGAAATACTTAGATTGGATTCCTGCTGCTGCTTAAAGTCCAGCAACTCCTGACTGAACGTTCTGATTGTATGCGGGTCTAGGCCCGAAACGTCAGCTTTCCTGCTCCTCTGATGCTGCTTGGCCTGCTGTGTTCATCCAGCTCTACACCTTGTTATCTCTGATTGTATGCGAGCTTTGAGTGATGGCAGGAATGGTTTTGGCTGTGACGCTGCCGCAGTTAAACAGCGTACTAATATCCCCTACGTGCAGGTTTACCTTCAAAGAATAGCCGTTTAGGAGATATTGTCAAGTACCTTCTGATTATACCCCAAGGTGAGTTCTTCCTTTTATTCCATTCCAAACGACTCCCATGATTAAAGGCAATCTGTTTGTTACCTTTGCTTCCTGTTAATTCCTGGAAATATTAACTCGAATATGTCTGTTTCTAACTTGAGCATTTTGTGGTCATTTATAGAAACCAAGTGAAATATTGCAACACCTCAAAATCCCCTGGAGGTCTCAATTAAGTCGTCAGTCTGGGCCTGTTTTGACATTTCTATTTAACTTACACGGCTATTAATGTGGAGTGCAGCTGTTTAACAGGTGCAGCGTGTCACTGATAGTGGATATGATTAAATATTTAGCTTTTTTTTTGCCAATGTTCTTTCCTTGTTTCTTGAAGCCTCTGGAGATTGTGCTATGCTGAATAAGATTGACCTTGCGATAACAAGGTTAGGCTGCTTTCCCAAGGCAGCAGGATGTATAGATGGAGTCAATGGATGGAAGGTTGACTTGAGTGATGGACTGGTCTGTGTTTATGACTTTCCCTGTTGGTTCCTCTCGAAACAATCCAGAAAGCTCTTTCAGCCTTGTAGAAACAAGTTTTGATATTGCAACCCTGACCCCGTTTCTAAGGGAATCAACCTTCATGCTGCTGAGGGGTTAATGTCCGGTCAATTTTACAATGTCACTATACGCGAACAGGCATGGAAATCAAGTAAGTTACCTATCACAGGTGCATAATTCTTTGAAACTTGCATCACTGGTAGATAGGGTGATTAAAAAGGCGTTTATCACACTTGCCTTCATTGCTCAGACTTTTGAGTACAAAAGTTGGGATGTCGTGTTAAGGTTGTACAGAATATTGGTGAGGCCTCTTGTGGAGCACTCTGTGCAAGTCTGGTTGCCCTGTTACAGGAAGAAGATTAATAAACAGGAGAGGATTCAGAAAAGATTTACCAGGATGTTTCTGGGAATGGAGAGTATGAGGTATAAAAATAGACTGAAAAAACTGGGACTTCTTTCTCTGGAATGTAGAAGGTTGAGGGGTGACCTTATAGAGATTTATAAAATCATGAGGGGCCTAGATAAGATGAATGACAAGGGTCTTTTCCCTAGGGTAGGACAGTTCAAAATTAGGGGGCATAGTTTTAAGGCAAGAGGGGAAAGATTTAAAAAGGAATGACTTTTTTACACAGAGAGTGGTTTGTGTGTGGAATGAACTGCCAGAGAAAGTGGTGGATGTGGGTACAGTTATAGCATTTAAGTTCATGAATAAGAAGGATTTGGAGGGATATGGGCCAAGTGTGGGCAGGTGGGACTAGTTTAGTTTGGGGTTTTGGTCAATGTCAACTGGTTGGACCGAAAGGTCTGTTTCTGTATTATATGGTTCTGTCTCTCTGATGTCTGGGTGATGAAACATCACCTCATGCCTAGTTGGTGTTAAGGATCAGATGTAAAATGAGTTGTGGAGTCTCAAGCCACATGGACATGGGATCACAACAGTAAGATGTGGCACACTTTGGTCCTGATTTGACCTGGTCTCCCACTCAGAACCTGGTATGGGGGAACAGGCTCAGTGCCCAGGCACATATGGGGGCAGTTTGGACTGAAGAACATTGGCGCAGGGCGGTTCATTTGGTTTATCCGAAACGAGTGAATGTGGTTGTGTGTGTATATCGGTTTCCTGGCATCTGTGGTGCTTTTCTTGGTCTTGTCGAGTTACATCCCGAGAGCAAAGCATCCAGCGGAGATAATGTTTACAATGTTAAACGCATCCACTGACGACGGACTTGTGATATTCATTGGACAGTCCAAGGCTCTGCCATTGGCCTGCAGAAGACAGCTTCAACAGTGATCTCCTGGAATCAAATTTAGGAAGAGATTAATGTAAGGCCATTTTGCCTGTCTCTCCCATGTTGCTATCCCTCATCTTGTTGGCTATATAGTTCACTGATGGAAGGGAAGCACAGTTAGGGTGAATGATTTTGGACTCACATTGAAATGTACTTGAGTCAGTGATTGGTGAATTACATTCACAGTGTAAGAGAGATGTGAAGGTATCATATAATGAAAACAATTTCAGTGGGACCCCATTGGTCTTTAAGTGCGTTTCTTGATGACTGGATCATTGAATCTCCAGCATGATTTTTATTTTAACCTTGACATACTTCAGGATAATATGTTTCATTACCGGAAAACGACTGGTTCTCAGGCTTATTAAGATTTGTTTCCAACATCTTTACTGTCGGGGACAGTAAACCCAATGTCCTTGCGCGATATAAACTGCAGCTAAAGTGCATGATTCATCCTGGGAAGGTTTTAATGCCCATTTTGATGAATTTTTACCATTTTAACCAGTGAAGTGTGGCAGGTCATGCAATCCCAGGTCTTTTGGTGAACAGTGGAGTTTCGAGGGGCTCCCAAGGAGCAATAGTACTTGATGAGTTGGTCAAAACCGGGGTGCTTGGCAGCACTGAGAGAGATTCCAAGCCAGCAGTGCCCACTATCAATCCCCTGGTGGCTAGCGTCAGCAGTCTGGAAAATTACCCACATATTTATGTATTGTGTAGATAATGCCTGGAATTTTTCCTGCTGAACAGGCAAGTCGCAGGATGCAATCAGGTCAAATCCACCCTCCAGTTGCTGATTTATGACTGTTCCAGTATATCAGCCTTGCTGCCTTCCCATCGCAACTTCAGAAACCCCACTTAAAGCAGCCGATGGCCATTTATTAACTTATCCAATAGACTCTGTGCTGACTTACTCGAGGCCCAGCTTGTGGATGAGGCTGGAACCCACAAGCTGAGAACCTGAAGGGGAGAGGTGTTACCAAATGAGCCACACTGAGCACCAGTACATGAAATTGAACTGCACCCACATCCTTCTTGGAGCTCTCCATTGTGATCCCTGTTGACCAGACCATAACAGTATTGTCACTTGACTGTGAATAGGTAGAAACGTTGTGGGGAGGTGAATTTGAGCAAGTACCCTCCATATTAAAAGCCTTTATCAAGAGGCTTGTGAAGCCTGAAATAGGCGAATGGGCAACTCCTCTGGATGTCTTAGAGAACACCCGTCTATTTCCACATAAAGCCTCTGCTTTCACAAAATGAAAAAGCCCTTTTTCCAAGTCCTTGCTGATATACATTCCTAAATTACTGACCCACTTATGAATGGAAGATCCGTCATTGGTAGGGGGGAAAGCGGACAGTGTCTTTTTCGGTATGTTGTAAATTCCAATATCTAGATGGTGGGGCTATGGAGAGAATGTTGCCAGACTCCAATTGTCATCCTTAAGGATAGAAAGAATTGCATTTATATAGCACCTTTCACAAACTCAGGACTTTGCTGAAGCATTCATGCTTTTATAATTTGGGACATGCAGCAGCCAAACTGCACAGCAAACTCCCACAAACAGCAGCGTGGTCATGATCAGATGATGTGTTTTAGTGATGTCGATTAAGGAATCATTATTGGCCATTGCATCAGGAGAATCCTGCCTCTCTCCTCATGGGATCCTTTATGCGATCAGAGGGCAGATTAGGGGATTGGTTTAGTATCACATCTGGAAGAACACTCAAGCCTTATTTGTACAGAGCAAAGCAAGAATTCTCACTCCTTTTTGTTTTAATCTTCATCTGTCTCTCCCTCGCAGGCCAATCTGTGCTTTGTGGACATTGACAACCACTTCATCGAGCTGCCAGAAGACTTCCCCCAGTTCCCAAACAAGCTGGAGTTCATCCAGGAAATCTCCGAGGTGCTGCTGCAGTTTGGGATCCCACCCGAGGGGAACCTGCACTGCAGCGAGAGCGCCACCAAGCTAAAGAACCTGGTGCTGGATGACCTGGCCAACGACAAGAAGAATGGCAACCTGACCAGCAACACCATCAACATGTACGAGCTGCTGAAGGGCAACGAGACATTGGCTCGGCTTCAGGCATTGGCCAAACGCACTGGGGTGACGGTGGAAAAGATGGAGATTGCCCCCCAGCTGGCAGCGGCGAAGGAGAAGGACACCAAGTGCCAGAACAGCGAGGAAGAGCTGCGGGATTACAAGCTCACCGTGCAGCTCCGAGAAGTGTTTGCCAACCGCTTCACCCAGATGTTCGCCGACTACGAGGCCTTCGTCATCCAGCCCACTCAGGACATGGACGCTTGGCTCACCAACCGTGAGCAGATGCAGAATTTCGACAAGGTAATCGCTGTTGTCCTGTCCACTCATGTATGTTGGACCATCCCTTTGCAATGTCAGAGATATAGCCAGCCTGGCCTCTATTACCTGCACTGCTTTCATGATCAATATTTGCTGGAGTGTCTTTCACCAATTTGAGACCTCCCTAAGCACTTCACATTCATGATAAGATATCTGTAAATGTTCAAACGCAGACAAAAAGGGCACCGCAGTAGTTCAGTGGTTAACACTGCTGCCTCAGTGCTAGGGATCCGGTTTTGATTCCACCTTCGGACGACTGTGTGGAGTTTGCACAATCTCCTCGTGTCTGCATGAGTTCCCTTCAGGTGCTCCAGTTTCCTCCCGCAGTCCAAAGATGTGCAGGTTAGGTGGATTGGCTGTGCTAAATTGTCCAAAAATTTGTAGGTTAGATGGACTAGCCATAGGAAATGCAGAGATATGGTGGGCCCAGGTAGGATGCCCTTCAGAGAGTCAGTGCAGACTCAGTGGGCTGAATGGCTTTTCTCTGCACTGTGGGGCTTCTTATGAGTCAATGAAATACCCTTTGAAGTGTGGTTGCTGCTATAATGTAAGACATACAGCACAGTCAGCTATGGAACAATACAGGGACAGCAGTGGCTGGCCTAATCAAGAGGCCCAGAGACTAACCTCTTGGGGACAGCAAGGTTCAAAACCCACCACGGCAACTGATGAAATTTGCATTCAGTTATTAAACGTGAAACTTAAAGCTAAGGCTCTGCAGTAGTGCCGTGAAACTACCATTTGCTGATGAATTGCATTCTGTTTAGCTTGAGCCCCTGCCAACCTAATTTCCAACCAGTGCCCCCTTATTGCATAAAGGATTGACTCAGTAACAAACCACAGAGGCTGTGAGTTTAGAATGCCAACCTATTCTGGCAGTGATTGAAGGCAAGAGATATGCAGGCATGGTGAAGTGACACAGCACGATCCCAGTCCAGGTTCAATTCCTGAAAGCTGGATCAAACATCTTGAAAAACCTCTCCCCTTTCCCTTCAATTTTACACACCCTGAACCTGTAAGTGAAGTTAGGTTAAATTTACAGGTTGGTTCTACCTCCCCTCATCCACCCACAGGTGGCCCGGCTGCATTACCGATCCTTAGACGTCAAACGCTTCCTTTCTAAGAGTGTGTCCAATTCTGACTTCCTAAAACCCTGCCATTCTGAGCCCTGCCATTGTGACAAACCATCTAAAGCTACTTCAGGCTTTAGTAGCTATCCAAAGTATTGGCCCTACAAAGCAAAATGTTAAGAAGCTAAGAAGATATTCAACTAATGGAACTAATAACTATGATCGCAAAGCCAGTGATGTGGGATTTTGGTTGAGTAAATGGGGGAGGAACTATGTCCATCCACTGGCAGGAGGATTGGTCACCAGTAACTAGCATTAAAACCAGTCGGTAAAAGAAGGAACCATTGCTTTACTCTGAGTTATTACAATCTCGTGTCCTCTGCCCGAAAGGATGGTGAAAGCAAACTCAACATTAGCTTTTCAAAAGGGAATTGGTTATAAACTATTTTTTACAGGGCTGTGGATTCATGCAATGGGTCTAAATCGATAGAGAGACACAGGCATGATGGGCCAAATGGCTTCCTTTGCTGCTCCACTGTTCTGTCATTCGGTATTGTCATTACAAATGTGAAGGCTGCAGGTGAAAGGATGCTGTAGCTAGGCTGTTCACCCTAGAAAGGAGCTGGCCTGATAAAGATATTGAAGATGTGAATCAATACAGCAATCTAGAGCACAACCCAATTAAGCTGGAACAGTAAAACCGTGGGATACAGGTCCAAACTGACAACAGGGCACATTTAGCTCGTGCGTGGGAATGCTCTCCTCCAAATAGTGATTTATCATAGCTTCAAACTAAAAACATAACTGAATGGTTTCTATTTAACCACTTTACGGGAGAGTTGGTGGACTCGCAAAATGGGCTGCCCAGAGAAGCAGCAGGAGCTGATTGATGTGGCAGACTTGGGTTCTCCAATACTCAGAGGAACAATCCATTGGGAAAGGACTAGATGCAGAGATGGATAGTGGAGTTTTCGGTTCCTCTTCTTTCCATATGTCGCGTGGAATGGAATCCAAAGCAGGGCAATAAAGGAAAATCTATGAAATCATTTGACAGAAAGGTTGAATGGTGGAGGAGCTGTTCACTTTTTTTGGATGGGAGATTCCATGCATGGGAAATGGTGAGAATGCTAAAGTTATTGAGAAACAAAACAAGGTTGACTAGCAAGAGAAGCAAGTTGGATTTATTCAGTACCTGTGAGCAACTTACATACATTTGAAGAGTAGCCACTATTGCAAGCTAACACTGCTACCATTTTGCACACATTGAGGCCCCACAGTCAGCAATGTATTTTTGGTTGTGCGAACAATAACCAGGCATACGCCCATGCAATTTTTTAAGGGGATTGTTTCAACGTCCAGAGATACAGTTTCCCATCCGGTGTAACCATAAAGTTTTGTCCATCAGCAAGGATTGTACAATGGGAAAGCCAGTAGCACTGGACCAGTGAAAGACTGTGGAATTTGTGATCTGTCAGTAAAACTAGTCCTGACAACAAGAAGGCTGGTCATTGTACTAGTCAATATACTTGTTTCCCCAAGAACAGGGAAGACTGATGGATGACAGGATTGAGGTTGTAAAAGATAGATTAGATGTGAAGAAGATATTTCCACGGGCAGGAGTACCAGAACTGGTGCTGTAGAAATGAGATAGCCCCTTATAAAGGCAGCAGGAGAAACCTTTTCATCCAAACAATGCTTAGACAGTGAAATACTACAGACAACAGTTCAAGTCAATGGCATTAATGCATTTAACGAGTGCAGGATAAGGAGATTTAACTAATGTGTAATCTAATGGATAAAGTCAGAGACTTGAGGTGGGTGGCAGAGATGTCAAGGGTGAATGTAACATGTATAAAAAGTAGTTTACATCATCATTGGGAAGTGATGTAAGACCACATGACTAGGAGATGGTTCTCTCTAGCAGTCCCATTACAGAGGTAAAGCCTTGACCTGTATTTAATGAGTGTTCATTATGTTTAAATAAAAAGGTCACATTTGACCCTAGACCAAAAGGCTTCTGCAAAATTTACCAACCATTCTCCCGAGCCCAGTCACAGTATGAGGGGAAGCTAGATAAGCACAGAAAGAGGGAGAAATAGGAGGTTAGGTTAATGGGGTTGAATGAGGAGAAGTGGGAGAGCATTCATATGGAGTGTAAACACCAGCATGGGCTTTTGGGCCGAATGGCCTATTTTGTACTGGGAATATTGAGTAATGATTGCCTTGCTCAGACCGTTTGCCAATGCAGCGTTCTCTCAGTATTACACTCTATTATCAGTTTAGATTAAGGGGTTTAATAAGATTGTGTTTTAAAAACAAAAGTAATGAACTACTTACTTTCGTTTTAGGCATCGTTTCTGTCTGACCAGCCAGAGCCCTACCTCCCCTTTCTCTCCCACTTCATAGAAACTCAGATGTTTGCAACTTTCATTGACAACAAGATTGTATCACTGTGGGAGGAGAAGGAGCCTCTTCTCAGAGTGTTTGATTCACGCATTGAGAAGATGAAGATCTACAATGTTCGCGTCCCCACGTTACGCACCTCAAGTTATCAGAAATGCACTGTCTTGAAAGAATCTGGTGAGTGGCACCATTTTTGTCTGCTCAGTTATTTGGGTAGCGGGAGGTTGCTGTGGGGAGGATATTCTTGTGCAATTACGTTGGTGCCTTGTGATCAGGCTGACCTCAAACCAACTCTCAACTCACAATACAGAGCTCCCAAGGCAGAGACAAATTCAGCTACATTGCTGATGCTGTACACTGACCTTGGGCGACACTAAAGTCAATCCATGTTCCTGAGGCTGTGTATCGAGTGGACAACTCATCGAGATGATGCGCCTTGTTTTGTACTTATTGATGTTTGTGAATATGTTTAAAAGCTTTATAAAGCTCCACATTGCTGCCGTAGCATTGGGTTGACTGTTCCTCGAGGATTATCTGACCTTTAAGTGGAAAATAGCGATGGTAATGAAGTCACTTCCACATACAATTCCAAGGAAAGGCCCCAGAATCAAGTAAGTTGTTAGCACCGTCGAAACCTGTACAGATGCAATGACATTAACAATCAAGTGGTTTGTGCTTTTTTTTTAAATACTGCCATTTCAACCATATCAACAATTCACCTCTTCACCTTCTGTTCTCTCCCTTCTTAATCATAGTAACATAGGAAATTGGTGCAGAATTTGGCCACTCAAGTTTGTTCTCCATTTACCTAGATCATGATTGATCGTCTCTCTCAATGTCAGTTTCCTATACTATCCCTCTATTTTTAATACCCAATTTAAATTCTAGGACCACTACAGCCTGCGGACCATCCATTCAGCATTTTTTTACATATGCTAACTCACATAAGCTAACGCCTTGCCCCCTGTCTCACCCTCTCACCTTCCAAGACTAGCCTGAGAATAATAGTTCTTCAGCTTTACCCTAACCTTTCACCCTTAGCCATGAATAACGCTTAATGTCTGATCAGTGCAGTAAAGCTATGGACATTGGGAAAATTGAAACTTTCAAGAATGAGGTGGGGGAGGGTGTCAAAGGGTATGAAGTGAGACTGACTAACTAGAGTTGAGATACAGATCAGTTCTTTTCTAATAAAATAGAATCGAATCGAATCCCTACAGTGCAGAAGCAGGCCATTTGGCCCATTGAGTCCGCACTGACCCTCCCAGACCCACCCCATCCCTGTAACCCTGCATTTCCCACGGCTTTTTCACTTAGCCTTCACAATCTTGGACACTATGGGGCAATTTAGCACGGCCAATCCACCCTAACCTGCACATCTTTGGACTGTGGGAGGAAACTGGGAGTGCCCGGAGGAAACCCACGCAGACACGAGGAGAATGTGCAAACTCCATGCAGACGGTCGCCCGAGGATGGAATCGAACCCAGGTCCTTGGTGCTGTGAGGCATATGTGCTAACCACTGAGCTGCCCATTAATAAAACAGTGGATATATATTGTGAAGAATAAAAAGCTTACTGCTGGTTTAAATCTTCCACTCCTTAAACTGACCAAACTTAGGTTAGGGATTCTTTGTGTGACAATCATGGAGAGTCTAACACTCATAGAATGCCTACAGTGTGGAAACAGGCCCTTTGGCCCAACAAGTCCACACTGACCCTTGGAGCATCCCACCCAGACCCATCCACCTATAACCCACACACCCCTGAACTCTACGGGCAATTTAGCATGGCCAATCCACCTAGCCTGCACATCTTTGGACTGTGGGAGGAAACTGGAGCACCTGGAGGAGACCCATGCAGACACAGGGAGAATGTGCAAACTCTGCACAGACAGTTGCCTGAGGCTGGAATTGAACCTGGGTCCCTGGTGCTGTGAGGCTGCAGTGCTAACCACTGTGCCACTGTGCCACTCCCATTTGATGCATTTGACTTCCCACATTGCCTCACCAATCAACAATTACAAAGCATTAATGGCCAGATTATCTGTTTCTGTAAGAGGTAAACATGGTCTGAGACACCAGAGAGAATGTTCCTTCCCTACTTTGTATGGTATCAAGAGGCCTTTTGAATTTACCTGAGGGTGTAGCTGGAGCCTACAGTTCAAGTCTGACTAGAACCCCCCAACTTTCAATCTATGAGGAGAACATGATATCACTGATCCATAACTAACACTAATTCAACTCCTGGTCCTTGACTGTTGGCAGATGACAGAACTAGCATTAGCTTCAGGGGTCTGAGGCAAAGGAAAGTTAAAATCAGAAGCTCCCTCCTGGGATCTCTTCTGGAATACCTGTGGGATGTGGATACTGGGCATGATTCTGCAATTCAGTTGAAATGTCTACCAATACTGAACAGCATGTGGCAGTGGTGGGAAATTCTGGTGAGCAGAAAGCTGCTAAACCAGCATTAATTAACTTTTCTTCTCAATTAGAGTATGAAATGATCACAAAACGTGACAATTTCGCCAAAGTATTGTGGAACTGGAGCTTCAATGTCAAATGAAAATGCCACCACTGAGTGCTGCTAACTCAGTGAAGTGTGCAGGAGCTCAATTAACTGCCACAAACAGAAGCTTGTTTCATGTTACGCAGAGTGTATAAATGCAAATACTATTGCGTTCAATAGCTAAGCCGTTCTGTTTTGTTTTAGTTTCCCTGTCACGCTGTTGTAATTGTGTTTCCTCTAAAGACCCACTGTTGACTGCTCTTCCTGTAAAGTTAATAGTTTTGACTTGAACAGTTATGTTTGACATACATTCTAATTCTTTGCCTCATTTCCCATGCTGCAGCAGCTCCATCTCAAACAACCTCTTATGCTTTTTTCACGCCAGCATATTACATATGCCCTTTCCAGCAGTTCAGTGCTTTCAATATTTTGCCTAAGTGAAAATCCAGACAGTAAGTGTTGGCTCCAATTGGGAAGGAAGCTTTGGCTGTTGAGGTTGGTTAAATAGCTGTCAGATAATTTTCCACAAAGTATTTTCCGTGGCTGTCTATCCCAGAATAGGCACCATGCCCTCCAAAAGGATGGTAACTCAACTTTAACTCTTCAGCTGAGATCCACACAGGGACTGACGCCTGTTGGACACAATTGGTTTGATCAGTAAGCAACTTCTGCCTAGCAACAAGCCATTGCATGTCTAAAAAGGCCAATGGGTTGAAGATCACCATCTCAGCCCAAGAGCATCCCAAACGAAGAGAGAAATCCCAATTGCAGCCTATAATCGATCTGGAAAATCTTCACTAATCCAACCCCATTCCAGAACAATGTGATCGAACAAAGTAAGCTATACTGGATCCCTGTATCCAGACCCATTGGGATCGAGCATCTCAATCCCCAGAAATTGGCTCAATGAAAACAATGGCTCAAATTTGTGACCAACTAGAACAAAGACAAGTGGATTCCCTGCCTGGCAGAACAACTCAAGGTTGGAATCCAAGAAGGAAGAAATAGCCAGTGTCCAGTGAAGACAGTTTGGTGCTAAGTCATATTTTCTCTTGACAGCATTGACTGGGACAAGCTTGCTGTGAACTGTTCAGATGACAAACCGCTCATTGAGCTGCTTTAAGCTTTGAAACACGTTAGATGCGACAGTCAAGAAGGCACAACAATGCATCTTCTTTCTCAGGCAGCTCAGGAAATTTGGCAAGTCCATAAAGTCCCTCACTGCAGATGCACCATTGTAAGCATACTGTCCGGGTGCATAACAGCCTGGTATGGCAACTGCTCTGCCCAGGACTCTAAGAAGCTACAGATGGTGGTGTGTGCAGTCCAGACCATCATTGAAGCCAACCTTCCATCCATTTACACAGCTCACTGCTGCGGAAAGGCTGCCAACATCATTAAAGACCCATCACATTCCAGTAATGCTCTCCTACAATCTCTTACATTGGGTAGAAGATACAGAAGCCTGAACACACGCACCAGCAGGTTCACGAACAGCTTTTTCCTGGCTGTTAACAGACTGATGAATGGACTCTGTAGCCTCAAATGATGCTGATCTGGCTAACATTGATCTCGCTTAGTGCACGCCTTATGCAATATAACCTGTATTCTTTTGTCGAAGTCTTTTTGATCTGTACATCCTTTGCTTACTATTATCTGCCTGTGCCGCATGTAAACAAAGCTTTTCATTGTATTTTGGTACATGTGACAATAAATCAATCAGTGTCTTATCAATGAGGCAGAACAGCGGCAGAGAAGAAACGAAAAGGAAGTAAATCTTACACTCCCAGATCGTGCTATCCTGTGGGGCGTGCTTGCCCATGTACCCAAAGATACATGGGTTGAGAATTGACCTGTTTAGTCATATGAAGACCCGTGTCAGAATCTTGTGACCCTGAGTAGATGTCACAATTCAATGGAAGGTGACAAGTGTCATTCACAATCAGTGAGGAAGCTTCAACAGTTGAACTTGATCAGGTTTCTACCCACACATTTTCTGCAAGGATCATTGGTAGCCATCAAGTGCAGGAACCAAGGCCAGTCCTGCCCTCCAAAGCTATTTATACATCCTCAACTGAGATTGGCTAACATGCCTTGGGTTGGATTGATGACGCTGCTGTTGTTTGATCTGTACATCCTTTGCTTGCTGTGATCTGCCTGTACCGCTTGTAAACAAAGCTTTTCACTGTATTTTGGTACATGTGACAATAAAATCAATCAAAACAAAAACTGCTGGAAATCACAGCGTGTCAGGCAGCATCTGTGAAGAGAGTGCAAGCTAATGTTTCAATTCTAGACGACTCTTCATCAGAGCTCGGAGGAGATTAGAGACCCTAGAGGAATATAGAAGGTGCAGAGAAGGAAGTCCAAGTGCGACCTCTTGTGTGTACCTCTGTTGTACATTGTTTTGTCCCACAACAAACTGGTGAAGGAAAGCTCTAGTAAAGGTTGAGTTGATACTTTGTCCTGAACGTTGTTCAGTTGTTTTCTCAAGAGGGCTGAGATCATCAGGGGCAGCATATAAATCTGAAGATGTCCACGGTGGTGTGAAATACGTTTGCAGAGCATGTTTATTCATTACCCGCGGTGACTGACACTATCGAACATTGGTGACCAATTTTCTGTCACATTTTCCAGTTTATTTCTCCCACTTGGTCACAGAGAGTTATGTTCCCGGTTATGGGCCTAATGCTAATCAATAAGCTTTTCTGTTTTCCCTGTTGTACTTCAGTTGTTCTCGTTATGATAACCCCTGAGGGGATTCATAGAGAAAAGGTTTTCATATCGAGTACTTATTTTTTGTTTCCAGACAGCTGGCTTGCTCGAAGGCATTGTTCCTTCGACATCCAAGCACCAGAGCCTCACATGCTTTACCCAGAAGACAAGGAAGCAACTGATCAACGTAATAACAGAATTACTATTGATTTTTCCACAGCTAATTCCATGGAGTGGGCGATGGAGTAAATCACTGCCTTGTCTAACAACAGCACTTGATAATAACCAGGGTGTCCCAGTAGAAGGCAAGCTGAGCTTTTCTCTGAATGAATAGACATGGAGGAAACCCCATGCAAAATGACACGTGATAAAACCCGCCAGACAAAACTAAATTTAGTTGCACGGATAACCCAGTGTTGCACTCATCCATTCAAATCAGACATTGCTAGTGTTTCACTCTCCTCCCTGCACTAAGATTCTCAACCCTGACTAGCGCAGTGGGAGTAAGCTCCCTTCAGAGAGAACAAAGATAAATCATTTACTGTGTTTCTGCTGCATCTGCAGTAGACCCTGACGGGAAATTGGATGTCACTGAACATTTTTTGCAGAGAATCTCAAGTACAATTCTTCCAAGGTCTAGATTCTAGTTATCTGCAGTCGATGTCAAAAGCTTCTCCAGAACGAAAGTCTTTTGAAATAAATGTCAATTGTATAGGTGCCATATTTTTAAAAAAAAATATTCAGCAGACTTTTATTTCCATAAACTGCTCAGTCATTTTGCAAATGATTTGAAAATATCTCTGGTTGAAATTTGTTGCCTGACCTTGTGACAGAACTAAGCAGGGTTTTACAATCTCCTTAAACAGGAAATAAAGTCTGCCTGGCATATTTATGTAAAATAGCCTTCCTTTTTGTAGATTTCAAATACGTTAGCCTTGGAAATGCTCTGCAGTTACTAACTTTTGACTTATTGCAGAGTCTTACAACTGTTGACCCGTTTTCAATTATTGACACATTCACACACTCTGTTTAACTATTGGCACATACCTGGGACCCCATCTGTTACTGCTATCAACATCCTGAGGGTTACTATTGACCAGAAACTCAACTGGACCTGCCATATAAACACAGTGACCACAAGAGAAGGTCAGAGGCTGGGAATACAGTGGTGAGTAACTCACCTCCTGACTCCCCAGAGCCTATCCACATTCTACAAGGCACAAATCAGGAATGTGATGGAATACTCCCCACTTGCCTGGATGGGTGTAACCCCAACCACACTCAAGAAGCTTGACACCATCCAGGACAAAACAGCCCGCTTGACTGGCACTACATCCACAAACATTCACTCCCTCCACCACCGACGTTCAGTAGCAGAAATGCATACTAACCACAGAATGTACTGCAGAAACTCACCAGAGATCCTCAGACAGCACCTTCCAAACCCATGACCACTTCCATCTAGAAGTTCAAGTTCCCCTCCAAGCCACTCACCATCGTGACTTGGAAATGCAATCGCTGTTCCTTCACTGTCGCTGAGTCAAAATCACAGAATTCCCTCCCCAATGGCATTGGGAGTCAACCCACAGTGGTTCAGGAAGGCAGCTCACCACCAGCTTCTCAAGGGCAACTAGGGATGGGCAAGAAATGCTGGCCTAGCCAGCAACACTCACATACCACGAATGTATAAAATGAAAACTACTGACATATTCCTACCAATCCATTGTTTCTATTGACACATCCCTGGGGCACTCCTATTCCTATTGACCATTCCGGGTGACCCTATGTAACTCTTGACTCATTCTTAGTGACCTCTTTTAAATTCTGATATATTCCCTCATGCTGGCCGTTGCAACATTTGTTTGGACAATTGTCAAAATATTATTTTTCTGATTCAAGCGATCAACCACAGCAACAGATTTGTCAAGTGAGGGACACCTGGAGAACCCAGGAGCCATTATTTTAACATAAGCCTTGATTAAAGTGCCAATAAACTTCAGATTTAATGTAGCAGTTGCTGTGGTACACAAAGGAAATGATCAGATAAAGATAACGACAGGATAAAGAGAACCTTGAGCATTAAGCAGAGAAACCCAGGATTTAGGAGGCTGATTGAGCTACCTGTCTCTTTCCCTCTGGGGGTCATTAAGTGCAATAATGAGAAGGACAGTAGTGGTAGCACACACTGATACACAAACTGGCACTAATTTGATAACTGTGCATCTAAATCTGGATACCCCAAAAATTTGAGACAACAAGGTGTAGAGCTGGATGAACACAGCAGTCCAAGCAGCATCAGAGGAGCAGGAAAGCTGACGTTTCGGGTCTAGA